>NW_026575122.1:1257500-1695000 GCF_905146905.1 Nyctereutes procyonoides
ATTTTCTCTTCCTTTTGGGGAATATCATTATTTGTCACATCATCTGTTGGATTAAAAAACTCTGGAGATGACACAATTGAACACTGCAGATCAATACTGTAATCCAGGATACTGGGTACAGATTGTGACCTGATTCTAAGTCAAGAGCTAAGAGTGTCAGGACTAAACATGAGAAGAGACTTCATCCTCAGTACGAAGAACTCTCAGAACAAGACATGTGGTAGTAGCCAAATTACCTAATATCACAATTTCTTCATTTGTTCCCAAATCTGCCAATTTTAAAAATAGAAATGTCTGTAGGAATATAACAATAATCTTCTAAAATGGCATATGTACTGCTTCAAGAGACTAATGTCGTATCTTGGTTTCTCTGTTTTGAGTCACTATCTGTCCAATCTCACTACCTTGGGTGAGTAGTTCTATGGACTTACTGATATTATTTATGATCCCTGTCAAGGTTGGAACCATGGCATTTAAGATTCTCCCACTTTCCATGAATCTTGTAAAGCCTGATATGAAGATGCTTGATGTCAAAAGAGAGCTATCCAGTATTTCCTCTGAATGGTTAAGGATTTAGACAGTGAGTAGAGATTCCGCTTTTCTCTTTCTAGAACCAATCTCTTTTACCACTTCCTACACTACAAGGGTCCGTTCATCCATGTAGCCTATGTAGCGGGGTTTCTTAAGACACAGCCTGTGCCTCCTGCACAGTTCTTCCGTGCTCTGTGTTCCACTCGAAGCGGGGAGCCCTTCAGGTCACGCAGTCACAGAGGAGCAGTGAGTGTTCTCACCTATGGAACATGCTGAATTAGGACCCAAAGAGGCTCAACAGGCAATATTCATCCTTTTCATGGTAGGAGAGTCAAAATATAATAATTAGCTTTTACTTTAGAAGGTATATCTAGACATGCCACTGGACTCCTAAAATGTATGCATCTGTCCAGATCTATAAAGTTTGTCCCTCACTTCTGGAGTTCATGTGTCTTACCAATAACTTCAGGTTGCTCACTACCTCTTGCTCATCCAGACTGTCAGTATAATGTCATTAATGTAATGGATTAGTGTAATACATTGCAGGCTGTCTAGATAGCCCATATTTTTTTTTCAGACTCTATTATGTTAGGGGATGAGAGAGTTAATACAGTCTGGGAAAATAACTGTAGATATTTATTTTTTCCTTTCCATGTGAATTTAAAGTGCTTCTTATCCTCTTTGCTAACTGGGATAGAAAATAATTTATCCACCAAATCATTGGCTCATATCACCTACCCAGGGTCATACAAGACTGCTGCAGGAAGAAAATACTACAACTGGCATCCCAACTGCAATTGGAGCAACTATTTGCCTGAGCTCATATTAATCAAAAGTCATGCCGGTGAATGATTTTTATAACTGATTGTCACTTTATATTGAGGTCTGTCTATGCTTCACCTGTGTCATTGAAAGAATCTTCACTGTAGCCAAGCAAACAAATAATCCAGTTAAAAACCCCATCTTAAATATGTTACTGTTGTTGGGTTGTCTAGAAGCAAGTACTGAGACATATTTGACTACATGGTGATAGGGATCAGTACCTATGAAAAGAAGGGGAAATAAAAGAAAGAAGCTAAAGTACAATGTAGACCTGAAAAAACTTTGGTCAACCTGGTAGACAGCCCCAGAACAATTGTTGTCAAGCAGATTTTTCCATAGTAGGTAGAAGTAGCCGTACCTTTTTACCAGTCCAGATATGGGCTTTTCTGAGAAGAGGATAACATTGGACAAAGTGTTCTTTAATTGAGGCAGTCTCCAAAGGAGTTTTCCACTGAATGTATTTCTTACTGAGCAACAAGTCCTTCCTTGAGAGATCTGGGTGCTTCATCCCAGTGCCTACTACAAATTATAAGGTCTTATCTATGATACCTTCTCAACATCATGCTCCTGGATTCCTAGCTCACCTGATCAGTGCTAAAGTCAATTTACAAAAAAAAAAAAAAAAAAAAAAAGCAAGCATAACTGAATCCATTTGCTCAACTCCAATGTTATAGGGCATTTAAGTTCATGGAAATGTTTATTAAAATAATTGTATGTATTACAGCACAAAAAAAGAGAAATATCTTTACCCATGTCCATGGACCATATTCTCATCAACTTTTACATTTTCATGTGCTCTCAGGAAATAAATGATTTTTAGGCATTAAAATAAGCAGCTATATGCCAATGAATTAGGCAATCTAGAAGAAATGGACGCATTCCTGGAAAACCACAAACTACCAAAAGTGGAACAGAAGAAATAAAAAACCTGAACAGGCCGATAACCAGGGAGGAAATTGAAGCAGTCATCAAAAACCTCCCAAGACACAAGAGTCCAGGGCCAGATGGCTTCCCAGGGGAATTCTATCAAACGTTTAAAGAAGAAACCATACCTATTCTACTAAAGCTGTTTGGAAAGATAGAAAGAGATGGAGTACTTCCAAACTCATTCTATGAGGCCAGAATCACCTTAATTCCAAAACCAGACAAAGACCCCACCAAGAAGGAGAATTATAGACCAATATCCCTGATGAACGTGGTTGCAAAAATTCTCACCAAGATACTAGCCAATAGGATCAAACAGTACATTAAGATTATTCACCATGACCAAGTGGGATTTATTCCCGGCATGCAAGGCTGGTTCAACACTCGTAGAACAATCAGTGTGTTTGATCTTATCAACAATAGAGAAAACAAGAACTATAGGATCCTCTCAATAGATGGAGAGAAAGCATTTGACAAAATACAGCATCCATTCCTGATCAAAAGTCTTCAGAGTGTAGGGATAGAGGGAACATTCCTGAGCATCTTAAAAGCCATCTACGAGAAGCCCACAGCAAATATAATTCTCAATGGGGAAACACTGGGAGCCTTTCCCCTAAGATCAGGAACAAGACAGGGATGTCCACTCTCACCACTGCTATTCAACATAGTACTGGAAGTCCTAGCCTCAGCAATCAGACAACAAAAAGACATTAAAGGCATTCAAATTGGCAAAGGAAGAAGTCAAACTCTCCCTCTTCACAGATGACATGATACTCTACATAGAAAACCCAAAAGACTCCACCCCAAGATTGCTAGAACTCATACAGCAATTTGGTAGCGTGGCAGGATGCAAAATCAATGCCCAGAAATCAGTGGCATTTCTGTGCACTAACAATGAGACTGAATAAAGAGAAATTCAGGAGTCAATCCCATTTACAATTGCACCCAAAAGCATAAGATACCTAGGAATAAACCTAACCAAAGAGGTAAAGGATCTACCCTCTAAAAACTACAGAACACTTCTGAAAGAAATTGAGGAAGACACAAAGAGATGGAAAAATATTCCATGCTCATGGATTGGCAGAATTAATATTGTGAAAATGTCAATGTTACCCAGGGCAATTCACACGTTTAATGCAATCCCTATCAAAATACCCTGGACTTTCTTCAGAGAGCGGGAACAAATTATTTTAAGATTTGTGTGGAATCAGAAAAGACCCCGAATAGCCAGGGGAATATTTAAAAAAGAAAACCATAGCTGGGGGCCTCACAATGCCAGATTTCAGGTTGTGCTACAAAGCTGTGGTCATCAAGACAGTGTGGTACTGGCACAAAAACAGACACAGAGATCAATGGAACAGAAGAGAGAATCCAGAAGTGGACCCTCAACTTTAGGGTCAACTAATATTCGACAGAGGAGGAAAGACTATCCACTGGAAGAAAGACAGTCTCTTCAATAAATGGTGCTGGGAACATTGGACATCCACATGCAGAAGAATGAAACTGGACCATTCCCTCACACCATACACAAAGATACACTCAAAATGGATGAAAGACCTAAATGTGAGACAAGATTCCATCAAAATCCTAGAGGAGAACACAGGCAACACCCTTTTGGAACTTGGCCACAGCAACTTCTTGCAAGATCCATCCATAAAGGCAAGAGAAGCAAAAGCAAAGATGAACTATTGGGATTTCATCAAGATAAGAAGCTTTTGCACAGCAAAGGATACCATCAACAAAACTAAAGTCAACCTACAGATGGGAGAAGATATTTGAAAATGATGTATCAGACAAAGGGCTAGTATGCAAGGTCTATAAAAAACTTATTAAGCTCAACAGCAAAGAAACAAACAATCCAATCATGAAATGGGCAAAAGACATGAAGAGAAATCTCACAGAGGAAGACCTAGATATGGCCAACAAGCACATGAGAAAATGCTCCGCATCACTTGCCATCAGGGAAATACAAATCAAAACCACAATGAGATACCACCTCACACCAGTGAGAATGGGGAAAATTAACAAGGCAGGAGACCACAAATGTTGGAGAGGATGCGGAGAAAAGGGAACCCTCCTGCACTGTTGGTGGGAATGTGACCTGGTGCAGCCACTCTGGAAAACTGTGTGGAGGTTCCTCAAAGAGTTAAAAACAGACCTGCCCTACGACCCAGCAATTGCACTGCTGGGATTTACCCCAAAGATGCAGATGCAGTGAAACGCCGGGACACCTGCACCCCGATGTTCACAGCAGCAATGTCCACAACAGCCACCCTGTGGGAGGAGCCTCGGTGTCCATGGACAGATGATGGACAGAGAAGCTGTGGTCTGTGTCTACAGTGGATATTCCTCAGCCATTAGAAATGACAAATATCCACCATTTGCTTCGACGTGGAGGAACTTGGAGGGTATGATGCTGAGTGAAGTAAGTCAATCGGAGAAGGACAAACAGTGTATGTTCTCATTCATTTGGGGAATATGAATAATAGTGAAAGGGAATATAAGGGAAGGGAGAAGAAATGTGTGGGAAATATCAGAAAGGGAGACAGACCATGAAGACTCCTAACTCTGGGAAACAAACTAGGGGTGGTGGAAGGGGAGGTGGGCGGGGGGTGGGGGTGAATGGGTGATGGGCACTGAGGGGGGCACTTGATGGGATGAGCACTGGGTGTTACTCTATATGTTGGCAATGAACACCAATAAAAAATAAATTTATAAAAAAATAAAATGTCCAGTCCTGTGTAAACAAAACAACAACAACAAAATGCTTACACTCTCAGTTCTGAGTATCCTTCTTCCCTAACTTGGTCTTCCTTCTCCCTAGGGAGCCTGTACGTATCAAGGCACATGATCACCTTTTTCTCTCCATCTCCTATTGTAGCCTGGGACTGCTGGACTGCTATTTGTTGCAGAAAATACCACCTCTAATTGATGCTTACAACCTAGACGTTGGTTTCTTATCTAAATATACATGCCAACATTGTTCTGCTGGTATCAACTAGCCTCTGGGAACAAGGACCTCTGGTGTGGGGTTCTTTTCAGAATAGTTCATAGTTGGTCCTACTTTGGAGGATGGTGCCTGAATTCTTAAGCATCCTTTCCTGTTCTTCAGCCCCAAAACAAATACCAAGCTAGACACTTCAAAAGTGAGTCAGATATCATTCCCTGGACTATTGCATCTCCAAAGCACAACATGCCAAAGTCCACAAGTAGTTATCTTGAAATTTCCTTCGCATAGCTTGAAGTGTTATAGGTTTATCTCCAAAAGCACGGTAGACAGGCAATTCCTCTGAAATAAATTCATGCTCTCCAATCTCTACAACTATCAAACAAATCTCATTTATGTTCTGAGTTGAATAATAAACAAGTTGATTGCAGCAGTGCACCAGCCAGAATGGTCCCACAGAAGCCCTGGCTTCCCTAGTGACAGCCTGGAGAGGTTTTGATATACAGTACGTAGGTACATCAAAGGGTCACAGACCCATTTCAAAATATTTTATCCACTATGACTTAAGAAGGGTAGCATTCATTTTACCTTTCCACACTTCTGGGATCTCTGCCCAAACTTTTAAAAATGGAAACATTCTCATTTAAAATGTTTGTGTAGGAGCGCTCAGGTGGCTCAGTGATTGAGTGTCTGTCTTTGGCTCAGGTCTTTATCCTGGAGTCCTGGGATCGAGTCCCACATTGGGCTCCCCATGGGGAGCCTGCTTCTCCTTCTGCCTGTATCTCTGCTTCTCTCTCTGTGTCTCTCATGAATAAATAAATAAATAAAATATTTTTAAAAAGATGTTTATGTATACAGACTATCTTTTCCCAGCCATGGAAATTCAACATCATCCTTATATTGTTCTTCTACAGAAGAGGAAAAGTCAACTCAAGAGAAGAGAATGACCTAGGATTTCACAAACGGAGAGTGTCCAAAGAAGTAATTAAATTATGTATAAATACTTTGATGGTTTTGTGTCTTTTGTATAAATATCTAAATGTGGCATATCTACTGTATACCACACGATTTTTCTATCTGATCCCACCCTATCACTGAAAATGCGGTCCAATAAATATATGTTTATTGGTTGAGGAAACTAAGGATTCAACATTTGTTAAAGTTTCATCACAAGAAAATAGTGGATCACATTTCAAATTCAAGTCTGTCGGAGTCCAGAGACCAAGCATTTCCAAGGACATTTTTCTGGACAGTATTTATGGATGATTATTATGAAGAGAGAAGTTAAAGACCCTGTTTAACCTGTTTATTTTCACTTACAGATCTAGGTTATTAGACTTAATTTTTAGGGTTGATACAACTCTTGTCATGTCAGTAACAAATTTTTATCCAAGCATTGTTTTGTTTTTAAACTATGTAGTGTGTTTGCACTGAAAAAAGAAACCCAAGATTGAAATGGGTAAATTCAAATTCAAAGACGACTCCTTGGGTAATAAGACAAATCTTAGTATTAATCACTCCACA
Organism: Nyctereutes procyonoides; assembly: GCF_905146905.1. Lineage (NCBI taxonomy): Eukaryota > Metazoa > Chordata > Mammalia > Carnivora > Canidae > Nyctereutes > Nyctereutes procyonoides. Next base: position 1,264,249 of record NW_026575122.1, read on the forward strand.
ATGCATTAAATAATAATTTGTATTTATTCTAATTGGGGGAACTTAATATATACATCCATATATATGAGATGTATTAATGTATATTGTAGAGCATATACTATATATATATATTATACTTGTATAGGCATATGTGTATATTTGCATATTTACATAGAAGAAGAGAGGGAGAAAGAAGACGCACATATATAAAAAATATATATATATGGAGGAAGTCCTGGGAAACTCATTCGGTGGAGCAGTGGACTTTTGATTTTGGCTCAGGTCATGGTCTCATGGGTTGTGAGATTGAGCTTGAGTTGGGCGCCAAACTCAGCAAGGAGTTCCCTTGGGATTTTTTCCCTCTCCCTCTTCTCCTGATCCTTCCCACCCCTCTTTGCTCACGTTCTCTTTCTATACACTAAATAAAAACAAAATTTAAAAAAAAATATATGTGTTTGCACAAGAAATCAGAACACAAAACTGAGGATGGACATTATTTAGATTGGCAAAATGAGCAGGAAAGAGGTGTTTATTTAAACCGCCTCTACGGAGCTAGTGATTCACAATAAATATGTTTTAGGGACCTCGTATATAATGGATGAATAAAATAGAGGCATTCTTTGTCTTAATGGAGCTTATACTTCATTGGATTCAACAACTAAACAAGATATAATAAGTAGGTAGGTTTGAGTGCATGGTGGCTGCCTCCTCAATGCTTACTACTTAACTCACACCAGTAATTAAAGATAATTAGCAAACCCTCTGTTTCAAACCATTGTAATTATACCTTCCTAATGCTTTCCGAAATATTTAGCAATTTACTTCGTATCGCTTCTTCTGTGAAGAGCCAGTCTTAGATTAGAGAGGACATTCCCTAAGTAGGCAAATAAAAATTTCCTTAAAATGAATCCACAAAGTGGACATTTAGTGACCAAGGCTATGGAATTGATAAACTAATGTAACTCAAACACTTGTAGAAGCCAAATTATCTTAGAGATTTAGACTAGTGAATGTTCTGCCTGTCATGAACTCTTGGATTGCATATCATAGTCATGAACCTTAAACATCTGTTTATCGTTTGGAGGTCAGATCACTAACTCACATTTTCAGAATATCTTACTCAGTCAAACTTGGGTTTGAAATTGAGCATGAGAAGAAGCTGTATGAGAAAAAAGTTACCATGGGATCCCTGGGTGGCGCAGCGGTTTGGCGCCTGCCTTTGGCCCAGGGCGCGATCCTGGAGACCCGGGATCGAGTCCCACGTCGGGCTCCCGGTGCATGGAGCCTGCTTCTCCCTCTGCCTGTGTCTCTGCCTCTCTCTCTCTGTGACTATCATAAAAAAAAAAAAAAAAAAAAAAGTTACCGTGTTTCAGTCTGAACCTAACAAGAACCTAAATATTTTATGTTATGATCCTACAGAAGCTTAAAGTGACCAAGAACCCAGGTCACTACTGCTGATGCTACTACCACTGGTAAAAAGCCCCAAATTGGCCGCCCTGATCAACAAGGCAAGTCCATTGCAGCAGAGCATCAGCCAGAAGGGACCCGCAGAAGCCCCGGCCTCGCTAGTGACAGCCTGCAGAGGTTTTGACATGCCGTGTGTAGGTACTTTATGCCCATGGGAACACTGACCAATGGAAGGCAGGTTTTAGCAGGAAGCTATGGGATAAATTCTTCTCTCTCCCTTACTTAGGAATGGATCTTTTAAGAAATGGTACTCCACTTGGTCTCCGTAAAGATATATAAGGAATCAATATTTGGTTACTTCTTGCTGGAATGGAATCTTGTAAGATTCTATTTCTTAAAGTCCCTCCTAATTTGGTGAAGATTTACCCAATTTTCTCATGCCTAATCTATCCTCTTGTTTATTTATGTCTTATTTTACTTAAAAACTATGGATAAAATGCTTACTGCGTACTAATAAACTATTCAGGATATAGCGCCAAAAATAATTGAAAAAGCTTCTGATCCTATGGAGCTTACATTCTATTGTTAGAGAGTAAAATAAATGAATATACATACATTTCTATAGCAATAAGTGTTATGAAAAAAAAAAAATAAAGCAGGGGTGAGGAAGATGCATTGACTAGGGAAGACCTATTCGAGGATCTGACACTTGACCATCGACCTAAATGAATTGAAAGGGTGAGGTGAACGAATTGAAGGAAAGTGACATTCTAGAGGAAAGAGCTAGAGCAAAGGACCTGAGGTAGGTTTATGATCAGTGGTTGCACAGTTTAATGTTGCTAGAAAAGTAATCAAGTCTGACTTTCCTGCTTTAGGAATTCAGATTACCCTCTAAGGGCACCAAAGAAAAAGTACAGGCGCAATAATAGCATGTTTTTTAAACAGTGAAGGATTATTCATGGGTCCCCTTAATACTTGCCAAAATGAGCTTCACACATCTTAGAGGCAGTGCAAACCTTTAGTGATGTGAGACCCTGTGTTTATGTTACCTAATTAAGCCTCCTTCCTCCAAAATATTTATTATGTCACATGTTTTGTGAATGAGAAAAGCTAGCATGTCCTTAGAAATCATAAAAATATTTGTGGTTATTTAGGGTGGTGACAAAAGTGTTTGTGGTTATTACTTTTAAAAACATTTCTATTAAATTTCAAATTAAATTTATAGGCCGGTCATTTAACAGTCTCTTGTGAGAGAACCTGAATGCGGTATCAATAGATATATGAGTGATCACAGATAATAAGAAGAGACATATATATATGTATATATATATATATATATAGTTATATAGTTATATATATATTTCTCTATATAAAACTATATAACTATATATAGTTAGTTTTATATATATAGATGTAGTTATATAGTTATATAGTTATATAGCTATATTTCCTCCTTGACATTGATAATAGTTTAGATGGTTACATGGTCACTTCATTTATTACTATCTTTTCAAACCAGATATTTTGATTCAATAGATATGTATTATGTGGCTATTAAGCATCCTGCACTGTTCCAGATTCTTTGGGCATATTAAGAAACAAAACACAGGAAAAGCTCTACTCTCTCAGAATGAATTCCCTCTTTTGTACTTTTAGGTCTACATCAGATTTTAGGTGGAATGATAATTTCTTCTGTAAAGTAGTAAAAAGTCTGAAAAGTTACTGAGTTCTAATTTTGGTATAGAGTTAAGGAATTAAGACAGCTACCACAGGGTTCCTGGTGGCTCAATTGATTAAGATACAGACTCTTCTTGATCTCAGGTCAGGTCTTGATCTTCGGCCATGAGATCAAGCCTTGCATGAGATCAAGCCTTACATACAGAGGGGGAATATAAATAAGAAAAAAGCTTCCATGGACACAGGGCTTCCATGTAAATGATTTGTTTTCCATTTTTTATATCAGTAGCAATGTTAAATACTATTTCTAATAGAAGGTAGTTTCATGCATAGCATTTTTAATAAAATGGCATTTTATTATCATTTTTAATAAAATAAAAATACTTTTAGGGATAGACTCATTCTGAATTTTAAAGAGCCTTACATTATTTTACCTAACATATCACATTTTGAATTTTACATTAAACATTTAGTATGCTTTTTCAGAAACAAGTGTTTCTGATTGGTAATACAGTAACTTTTTTCCAAAGTTTATTCATATTTATACTGATTCTCTTCCATTCTTTTTGAGATATCATTATGAAGAATTTATTTGTTAAGGGAAATAAAACCAAATGACAGATTTCCTGTGGCTTTTTTGTAAATCCAGTGTTAAATTGCAAAAGTAACACAGAAAAAGTGAGCCAGTGAAACAAGTATGCACAGGGATGAAATTAAATATCTCCTCAAACAATTAAAGAAACAAAGAAAAGCAAAGCTGTAGGTATCACAATTCCAGATTTCAAGTTATATTACAAAGCTGTAGTATTCAAAACTGTATGGTTCTGGCACAAAAACAGACACAAAGATCAATAGGACAGAATAGAAAACCCAGAAATAAACCCACCACCGCATGGTCAATTATTCTTTGATAAAGCAGGAAAGAAAACTCAGTAGGAAAAAGAAAGTCTCTTTACCAAATGGCATTGAGAGAAGTGGACAGCAACATGCAAACAAATGAAACTGGACTTTTTCTTATACCATACAAAAAGGTAATCTCAAAATGAATTAAAGACCTAAATGTGAGACATGAAATCATTAAAAATCCTAGAAACAAACACAGGCAGTAATATCTCTGATATTGGCCGTAGCAACATTTTTCTATAGATGTCTCCTGAGACAAGGGAAACCAAAACAAAAATAAACTATTGAGACTTCGTCACAACAAAATCTTTCTGTACAGAAAAGGAAACAATTAACAAAACCAAAAGGCAACCTACAGAATGGGAGAAGATATTTGCAAATGACCTATCCAGAAAGGGGTCAGTACCCAAAACATATAAAGAGCTTATAAAACTCAACAACCAAAAAACAAATAATCCAACTAAAAAATGGGCAGAAGTCATGGACAGACATTTCTCTAAAGGCATTCAGATGGCCAACAGACTCACGAAAAGATGCTCAACATCACCCATCATCAGGGAAATGCAAATCAAAACCACAATGAGATGTCACCTCCCACCTGTCAGAATGGCTACAACAAAAACCGTAAGAAACAGCCAGCGTTGGAGAGGATGTAGAGGAAAAGGAACACTTGTGCACTGATGATGGGGATAAAAATTAGTGCAGCCACCGCAGAAAACAGTGGGGAGCTTCCTCAAAAACTTAAAAATGGAACTACCTTATGATCCAGTAATCACACTACTGGGTATTTATCTCAAAAATACAAAACCATGAATTCAGAGGGAACCACGCACCCCTATGTTTAGAGTGGAATTATTTACAATAGTCAAATTATGGAAGCAGCCCATGTGCCCATCAACAGATGCAGAGATAAAGAAGACGTGGCACACAGATGCAGTGGAATTCCATCCAGCCATATAAAAGAATGAAATCTTGTCATTTGCAAGAACACGGGTGAAACTGAAGAGAATTATGCTGAGTGAAATAAGTCAGAGAAAGACAAATACCATATGATTTCACTCATAAAAGGAGCAAAGGCAAAAGAAAGAGAGACTAACCAAGAAATAGACTCTTATCTTTAGAGAACAAATCAATAGTTACCGGAGGGGAGGAGGGTGGGTGGGTGGGGGTATGGGTGAAATAGATGACGGGGATCAAGGCACGCACTTGTAATGAGCACTGGGTGATGCATGGAACTGCCGAGTCGCTATATGTACACCTGAAACTAAGGTGTATGTTAACTATATTGGAATTATTTTTAAAAAAATAAAAGAACGTATTTTGCATTTTTACAGGACGAATGCTTTGCCAGCATCCTCTTGATCTCATCTACCCAAATTTAAATATAAATAAAATATTATTAATGACATTCTTTTCAGAGTTGCTTTTTTTTTCTCTCCAAGATGTTGCCTTTCCACTTGTCATTTATTCCACATATGTTTAAAAAGTGCACATTATATTCTGTGTACTGGGATCATAAATAAACAAAACATGGTTCTCGTACGTTAAATGTGATTAAGTGAAGGAGGCTTATTGAACAAATAATTACATTAGAATGTGACACTTTATTGTTTAACCGTATCCTTTCATTCAGCAAATACATTTTGGAATTTATGGTTAGGAAAATAAGAACTATGGAATCTGTTTACAAGGAATCTATGAAATAAAAACTTGAAATATCTCAAGAAGATAATATAAAACCATATTATCAATGCCTCTTAATAATATAGATGGGAGTGATGTAGGGAGAACTCTGAGGGCATATCATTTTTAAGTCCAGTCATCAAGGGCAGGGAATTTATCGGGTAAAAGGGGGAAGGAGAGTGTTTGCAGTAGATGAGGTATTATGTCAAATAGAGAAGGAAAAGAGATTATGGAGTTCTGGAAATGGCAGGTTTGTCAATATGATGTAGACAGTGATTTTCAGCAAGTAAAGATTTTCTCTCTAGAACCAGTTAGGTGAATAGAAGAGCTTGACAGAAGGAAGTGAGATATTGGAAGCATATTTTTTTTTATTAACAATCCACAGCAAAAAGAAAAAATAGTGATACCCCAACTTCATAAAGGGAAAGTAATAAAAAAAATTAAGGCATAATATAGATGAAGAGTTGATTATTCTTCGTGACTGGTAGGAAATGGTAGGTGACAGGAAGATGGTATCAAGAAAGACTCCAAGTTTTTAGGAGATATTCTTGGAAAAACTAGAAGCATTAAAGCATAATTTCCTGAGATAGGAAATTTCAAAAACAGCACAGATTTTGGATATACTATATATTTATATTGGGAGATTGGAGATATCTAAACATTAATAGAAGGCAGGAAAAGAGAAGAAAGTTGTGGTCAACCATGTCAAATGCAACAGAAAAGATAGATGATAAAAATTTTTGAGAGTAACCATTACATTTCCTAAGAAGGACACTTTCAGTGATGGGGAGGACGAGTTTCAACGATGTGGCAAAGAAAAAAAATTATGATTGTACTGTATCCAATATAACAGTCTGCAAAATATACATTGCTTTGTAACCAAAATGATTCAATTGTAAGCAGAAAATTTATATTGTAGATATTTCATTTTCATTTAAATACGGTAGAAATAGATATAGGTTGGGGGGGAGCCAGTATAGAGATGAAGATACAGATAGGAATAAAAGTAAATGAGGAAAAGGGCTTTGAAGAGATGGGAAATTATTTAAGATATGGAAACACATGGAACCCACCTCTTCCTGGGAGAGTTACAAAATGCCTCACGGGTAAACGTCCAGGCTACCTAACATATTTTATAAAAATAGTAACTTGTGACATAATCAAGTCTAGGTGCCTCTTCTTCCTTTTCAGATAAAGATGTAAAATATTACCGGGGTGAAGTCTCTCCTCTGTAGTCCCTGGCATTAGGGTCTCCAAGCCAGTGCGCCCGGTCTAAACATATCTATTTATAAAATAACAAGAGACTGATGGGCCTATGAATGATATAAAGATTTTTTCTGCTGTTTTACTCAATAGATCTTATTTCCTATTTAAGGAACACATTGCCAGTCATACGTGCGTCCGTGTCCGCTTTGTTCAAACATATTAAAGCTTTACCAATAGCAAAAAGATGGATGAGCACTAAATTGAAGACAAGGGTAAAAGGAAAAGGTAACGTTATTTACTTCTTTACAGAATGGGCAAAAAGTGAGCATAGTTTTAGACTTTTGTGTGCCTGAGCTTTTCTTAGAAATGCATTGCAGGTCACTCTAACCCCATCCATTAAGTTCCTGCTGCTCAAATAAACTTGGAGTGGTACCATGTACTTGAAAGAATAGCTTCCTTAAGGGGATTTTTTTTTTTTTTTTTTTTTTTTAGAATAGTGTCTTCAAGATGTTAATTAGTGTCATCTCGGAGAAAACCGTGAGCAAAAAAAAAAAATCAGAAAATGCTAAGTTAAACAGATTTCCTTGTCTTAAAAAATTCAAAGTGTCTGCGTTGGATTTAAAACGCACATATCCTTTGATCAGCTTCTCATGGAAAGGAGGCATCTAAGCCTCCTGCCTTAAATACAAGCTGGCCTAAGCAACTCCGCTCTAACCAATGGCATGAGATGGAAACGAGGATGTGTAACGTCTGCCAGGCCATGTAGACTCACTGGCTCTCTACTCTGGATGGGCGTCCTTGAAATACGGTCACCAAACTGTGCCAACCCCAACAGCCACATGGGAAATCCACATGCTGGCGTCCCAGCAAGAGCTCCAGGAGGGGGATCTAACTGACAACTGCATGAATTAGGAGAGTTATGGTGTCATAATAGCAAAGGTGGTTCCAGCTCCCAACCATGGCCCAGACCCAGCTGATGCCCGGCAAGCTGTTTCCCTATGAAATCTTTCTTAAGTCGCAGATTCACAAATGAAATTAATTCATAACAGATTTAACCTTTGACTTTTAGAGTGTTTTTTTTTTCAGCAATAAATACTAGAATGTCCTTCCATTAGCTAATGATACAATGAACTTCGTAAGAGGAATAAACTACACGTTGCCCTCTGAAATTATTTTCTTGGATCTTTTTCTATAAGGATTTACACATGGACCAATTTTGGACAATGTTTAGCATCAGTCTTTACACATGGACCCATTTTGGGCAAAGTTCAGCATCAGTCTTTACACATGGACCCATTTTGGGCAATGTTCAGCATCAGTCTTTACTTTTTTCTCTGAAATGTTTAGATTCATTACATTTATGTATGTATGTTTTTAAAAATCTTGCTTTTTCTTTTCTTTTTTAGATTTATTCATTTATGAGAGACACAGAAGGAGATAGAGCCAGAGACATAGGCTACCCCGTGGGATTCCATCCCAGGACCCTGGGATCAGAACCTGAGCCAGGCATCCTGATTCATTACTTTTTAATTCAAACTTTTGCTTAGTGTTATTTGGGATATATATCTTAATACGTCATGGTTTTTCTTTTATGATTGTCAAGAATTACAAGACAAAAATATTGCATCACTTCTATGGAAACATCATTGCACTGAGAATACATACATATATATATATATATATATATATATATATATATATTTTCTCTTTTGATAAGTCAGAATTAAATATGGAGAAGTTACCCTAACTTGCTATTCTGATTTCTGAGAGAAGAATTTATGGGCAAAATAATTGAAATTCTCAGACACTAAATGTTAAGCCGATACATTCTCAGTAGAGCTGCCTATTTGAAGTACTTCCATGAAAATTTTGTCTTCTCTCAAAAACTATCTTTTTTTCTATCTCTGTAAAGGCACATAGCATATTCCCTTATTCATATTATTTCAGTCTTACTCTCCTTGGTTATCAGCAACTTTCTACCCTCACATTTATATATTTCCATGAAGGAATATGCTTTCAAGTACTAAAATTTTCTTCCTTCTCTCTCTCCTCTTAAGAAGTATATTTCTTTTGAAAATAGAATATCCATAGTGCATTGCCATTTTCCAATCTTGATTTCCATTTCACAAAGTTACTGTGATAACAATAAAATTATATCTACCGTTCTGTTTTAGATTCTCAATTTAAGGTCACTTATTACTCATCCTCACTATGTTGGTTTACAGATACTGAATCCATAAACACACTGAAATGATAACATCTTTAAGCAATGGTATGGAAACCCAATTTCAATTCAAAGATGACATTTCAAACAAAGGTACCTCTTTAGAGGTTTTGTTTTCTTTTCTGTAGCCCCATAGCTTTAGAATAATGTGTTATGAAGTTGATAAAAGGTTTCATTAGATGTATTGGGTTTCCATATTTAAGAATAGCAAAACAAAACAAAACACCATTTCAGTTTTGCATTTTTCTTTCTTTACGTAGTCACCTCCCTACCTGTAGCCACATGTAATTTTATCATTTTAACAGTGTTTATGTCTATGAAAACTCTTTATGAATACATATGCAATCCCTTGAGTATCAAACTTAGACAAAAATCCTTGTATTAATAACAGGGACATCTTTTATCTCCCTGTTGTTATTTTTGTAGAGTATCTATGAAGGAAACAAGAACACAATATAGTCTGAAGGAACATAGAAGTGATTGTTAAAATCAAGATAGTAAATTAAATTTTATGGTAATTCAATAAATTATCTAAATAGATGAGTGAAGGAGAAGAAATAATTATAATAAAACATGTATAGTGTCCCAAAATAATAATCCAACATTATTTTTGTCATTTTCTAAAGCATACATTTTTCCAAAAGTTAATCTGAATATAAGAAAATTACTTTAAGAAATATTTACTCATCTAAGAGTATAGAAGAGGAAATGGAACAGTGAACTGCCATCCTTAGAATGCATTTTAGTAAAAGCTATAAATATTGCATGTGTAAATAAGGAACAATAATACATTTTCAGGAAATGTTAAGTGCTAAGAAAAAAATTAAAATTAATAAATGATCAGGAGCTAGGTTGGCAGTTGTATATGGGAATGGGGGGATAAACAGACTATTTAGATGACAAAGTCTATGATGGTAATAATAATAATAATAATAATTATATAGTAATAAATAATATTTGAACTTATACTTGAAAAATGTATGAAAAGAAGCCATGCAATGACCTGGGACAATAGCATTCTAGACAGAGAGAAAGGCTATTCAAAAGGCTCAGGTAAGAGCGTAATCTTGATTGCTGAAGAAGCCAAAGAGGAGCAAGTCTTGGCTGCAGAAGTGAAAGGAAAAAGCTAAACCAAGCATGACCCTGAGGACAGAGCTTACAGTCAGAAGGTCTCAAATCCTGGCTCCACTATTTCAAAACATCAGGTAATTTATTTAGTCCCTGTAACCTTAGTTATTTAATCTGTCAGGTGGGACGAATAGCATATCCGTCTCCTAGAATCAGTGCAAGTATCGAGTGACTCATACATCAGAAGTCCTCAGAAGAGTCTAGGAGGTGTCGGAGGATCGTCCTCTGCTGCGCTTGTGGCAGATGAGATCAAAGTGTCAGGACAGGATTACATCTTGCCTTGTAGGCCATAGACAAAGTTTGGGTTTTATTCCAAATATGATGAGAACGCTAGAGAATTTCAAGCAAGTAACAGATGTGAACTGATTTATATTTTTGAAAAGAAATCACTTTTTCCCGTGACGAGTGGCTTGGGAGCACTAATGGGAGCAAAGGAACCAGTAGGCAAACTAGTTCACTAATCTCGAACAAAAGGAGGCTGGGCTGTACTAATCATGAAATTAAAATACTCTTAGTTTTGATTTTCTTGACCATAATTTGCCTCCAGTCCTGAAAAAAACATCTCCAGGACTTCTACATGTTATGGAATGTTAGAAAACCATCAACCTTTAAAGGATTAAAAGTTCTTAGTTTAGTTTTACATCTGCTATTAGTACATTATATTAACTTGGGTGATATTTCTAACATCATGTTTACACAAAATCAGTTGCTAAGCTAGATAATAATGGCAGTTACTTCTGCCTCTAAAATTCAACGATAAAGGTTATTTAGAGTTTTGAAAATATATTTTGATGTGAAAAGAGCTATGTTACATATTATTATATCAAAAAGGGATTTAAAATAGGGCACTTGGCTCTTGTAGTCAGCTAAGGGTCTGACACTTGGTTTCCATTCAGGTCTTGATTTCAGGGTTGAGAGATTGAGCCCTGCATCAGGCTCCACACTCAGTGGGAGTCTGCTTGAGGTGCTCTCTCCTCCTCCCTCTGTCCCTTCCATTCATGTTTTATTTTTCTCTCTAAAATAAATCTTAAAAGAAAAAAGGAATTTAAAATTACGAGCCCACTTAAATTTAGCTCTTTTTTTTCAAATGAATTTTCTGTTATTTTTGAAATTGAAACTTAGGTCAAATAAGTATTTTTTGTAAGCCAAAAATGAATTCCTCATTTCTTCAAAAAGATGTTATTTATTTATTCATGACAGACACAGAGAGAGGCAGAGACGCAGGCAGAGGGAGAGGCAGGCTCCCCGTAGGGAGTCCAATGAGGACTCAACCCCGGGCCCCAGGATCACACCCTGAGCTGAAGGCAGATGCTCAACTGCTGAGCCACCCAGGCGCCCCGAGTTCCTCATTTTTAATAAGACATGCATAATTTCTTAATTTTAGGGTGATAGATAGGATAAATACTAAAGATTTCCAAAATTTGCATTTAATGAATTGTTCAATTATTTTCAGAACTATGCATGATTATGTCTAAAAATATTTTCAGAATAAAAGCATCTCATGAGTTCACATGAATATTGATTTCCTCCTGTAGACCACAGTCTCTCACCAGTATTTACCCTATCTCTGCCTCTGCGTCAGCGTTCTCCTCTGTTTATTTCCCCATCCCTTACATATTCTTCTCTATATCAATTCCCTCTTGCTTTTTCTAAAAGCATCTCATTTGGTCTATTAAGTATTAAAGTATTTTATGGGAATACATAAGCACTACATACTTAGCAATAAATACAAGTTTAAAACTTCTATATCTTAGAGTTGGAGTTCCTTCTGAGGCTTTAAATTTTCTGTTTTTTTTCTGATTAAACTTCAATAGGAAGTATTTTTCACAAAAAATATAGCTTTTTTTTTAATTTGTTGCATGTTTTTTGTTTTGTTTTTTTTTTTTTTTTTTTGCTAAATTATAACATTAAAAATTTGTGGCAGTAAAGTTTTTAGTATCAGGCACTGTTATTTAAAATACTGTATTGCCAAGGAATATTTAAATCAGCAAACCTAGTATTAGGCTAAATTAATCTGTATAATAGTTACTTAATAGTAATTAGCCCATAGTTCTATATAAAATACAGAATTCCTTTCCTTCCATTGATATCATATATCTTGATGAGTGTTAGAAAGTACTCAATGGACATAGCTTTATGGTTACCTAGAAGTGCTGTAAAATATTATTTCCCCACTATTTTGGAAATTTGGCTCTAGAGGTCCATCTAGCCATAAAAGTAAAGGACAAACAGTCCTTTTTCTACCAAAAATTTCTATACAAAAAAAAAAAAAATTTCTATACAGCTTCTTAAAACATTCTTCTATAATTTAGTTTCCAAATTAAATTATAATTATTTAATAAGATAGTATTTTCTAAGGAAATTACTTATATTCATGATATATGATGAAAGTTTGATTTCAACTTTTAATAATATTTAAAGTTTTCTAAGTTACATGCTATAAGAAAAAGGAGAATCAGGGCCTAAAGTTAGGAACAAGCCTAGATAAAGTTTAGTCAAGGACAATGTTAAGGGCATCTTGGTCAACACACACACACGCGCACACACATTCTTATATGCTGGCATAAAAGGAATAGTGATAATAGTAAAAGCAGGTGAATGTGGTAAGCTTATTATCTTATTTGGTATTTGATTTGGTAATCAATCCTACACTCTCTTCCCTATCATTATTCCAATTTTAAGATTAGAAACCAGAGCTGCCATGTTGGTGCATGTGGAAATGTGGGAAGAGTGGTGGCCTAGAGAGGGCAGGGAAGGCGCGTGGCCTTTCTCCATACCTTGCCCCATGTAAGTCTTCCACCTGGCCGTTCCGGAGTTACATCCTTTTAGGATCAACTAGTGTGATCGATCAATAAGCCCTATGCCCGAGGTGGAGCTTGAACCAAGACTCCGAGGTCAAGAGTGGCATGCTCTACTGACCGAGTCAGCCAGGTGCTCCTGGTGTTCTCAGCAGTTGAGGGCTCCAGGGGCTCGCGCGCTGCTGCAAGTTGCACAGGGAGGAGACTACAGTAAGAAGAAAATGAGGGCGGTGATGACCGTGACAAATGTGGAGACTGCTGGGCTGGAGATGAGGCGGCAGCAAGCCGGTGGAGATGACCTCAAACACAGCACTTTGCTTGCATGCATCGTTCTTTCGTGTTTGGGATTAAATGCCGAGTTACCTCTCACCAGCCATTGTACCCAATAGTCATCCTACTCCAGCGCGTGAGTGTTGTTTGGTTGGAGGACAGTGTTCAGAGGATTTCTTGTTGGAGCAGAATGCTATCGAGGATCGCATTTTTATGGCGTTTTGAAATCTCTCAAATAGAAATAAAGCTAAAGAGATGGGGGGAAAAGAGATAAGTATCTTAAGTAACTTGCAGAAAAGTGTTAGAACATAAACTCAGTCTCACAGTTGGACTTCGGGGCTCGAGCTCATAAAGGCAGGTGGTGTCAAAACGCCCTCGAGTCAAGGTTGTATTAGATCTTTCTGTGCATCTCTGGGAAGTACTGGGCAGCCCCTTTCTCAGGTGATGAAAGTCCGAGAATAACACCGATTGCTTCTACTCAGCCTGGCACTCTTGACAGCTTGGAATATTCAGTGAGAAAGAGGAGGTACTAAGGCATTTGTCCCTTTCTTGTGGAGGCTGGAGTGTATTCACCCAGAGTCACAGGGAGACTTTCCCACCACTGTGTCTCTTCCTACTCTTACATGTGGGTTTAAAATACGTCTATAAGGGGAAACGTGTACTCTCCTTCCCTCTCCTCTAAAGAACACGATGCTGGAAGGTGAGCCCCGGAGCACAGGCCCGAAGTGGAAAGGCCCCTATAAGATTAATGTTGCTCAGTTCATAGGAGTAACCGGGGGACGGGTGGATGAGCACAAATAGTTTTAAAAATCAGTGCATGCACGAGACCCGCTCGTGCTCTTTTAAAGCCCTCCGTGCTAAGGTAAAAATTCCCTCCCTTCTCCCTACAACCCAAAACCTCATCTTAATTTAACCAAATATATTCCCATTTGAAAGCAAAAGGAGTGTGGTTTTTTTTTTTGCATTGTAAGTCAGATGATGAAGGGAGTTAGGGGTTGGAGGAGGCACACGGAAACAAGAGTAGGGAGCTGGCCCCCTAATTCATCTACTGGACTTCCCTTAGCTCTAATCCACACCACAGGGACATGACGCCTCCCACCCTGACTCTCAGGGCTTCATTCCAACTGATTCTAGCTAGATTCAGCCAACTGAAGGGTTGTTCAAAGGTGAGATAATGGAGAATTCATTTTTCACGATTCTGGAGGTTAGATGCCCAAATTCAGGGGGAGATGAGAACACCCTTCCTGGTTCATACCCGGAGTGTTTTCATTGTGTCCTCACATGGTGGAAGGGACTAGGGACCTTCTCCTCTCTCTCTACTAGTCTCCATCCTACTATCCATGATGTCGCATATCAAGTCATCGGTGTCGGTGGAGTCAACCTCTGTCCAGATCTTATTCTTATCCTCTTAGTTTAATGACAAATTTTGGATCATTTGATGGGATTAGCAGCTGCATAAGGACATTCAGTCTGTGGAGATCACATATTCAAATACTACAAAATAGACTGTGAAGATAAGAATTATAAGTTTATAGTCCATTTATAAATCAGGAGCTCAGAATGACCAAATTAAACCCAGAATACAGATAAAACTATCTCTAATCCAAAGAGTCTGCAGAACCAGATAATGGACACATTAGCTAAATTACCTGAAATTTCCTCATTTTTATATTTGTTTCTGGATTATTTTGGTACATTAGAGTCCCAAGGAAGTACTGCATTGCTGTAAGTACAACCGTTTCCTCTAAGTGGCACATGTCACTTTTATCTCTAACAGCTCAGCTCTGAACCACTAACATTCCTGAGTCGCATGAAACTGTCACATGAAAAATTCTATGGCCTTTATGACATTATCAGCATCTCTGGAAATCGGTGAACCAGAGGGTATGGGCTTGTCATGACTCTAAGAGCCTCTTATAAAATGTGAAATGGAGTGGCATGAGCATAGAGGAGAGCAGCCCGTAACTTCCCTTGGGTAGCTAATTTTTCAGAACTCAAGTCAAAGTCTGATTTTTAATCTTTTGCAAAAAAAAAAAAATTAAATGTTTTCTTTTTCGATGAAGGAAAATTGGCAGGTCAAAATAATGTCTGAAATAACAAATGCTTCTGCATGTTTCAAGTAGGACACAGTAGGCTCTTTTTCTTTTCTTTTTTTTTTTTTTTTTTTTTTTTTTGCTTTTTTAACAGCCATATGTTAAGGTTGTGGTGGACAAACTCTAAGGCGACCACCGGCAACAACTTCCTGCTGGTGTTCACACCTTTGTACATGCGGTCCCCTGAGTGAGGGCAGGACCTGTCATGTGTTCCTGACCAACAGACTATTGCCAAAGTGACAGGATGTCTGTCCTTCCTGTGACTAAACCACATTATGGGGGGCTCCATGCCGGAGGACGGGAGCTAGACACACTCCTGGCCCATGGGATGAAGCAAGCAGCTTCTAGGAACTGCAAGCATCATCTTCTAGGACCTGAGGACGGCAACCGCAGAAAGCAGGGGCCCTCGGTGAGATGCAGGCCTGTGAACTCTACCGACTTACATGAGCTTGGAAGTTGATCCTGACCCAGCCGAGCCTCACGATGAGGGTACAGGCTGGCTAACACCTTCTTTGCAGCTTCTACCCAAAATCCTGATCCACAAAACCCGAGATCATAAGTGCGGGTGATATTCAGCTGTTAAGCTTGTGGTGATGTGTCATGCGGTGAGAGGTGCCTGATACAGGGCTGTCACTGCGATGCAACAAAACTAACACGAAGAACCTCCTGGTAGGAGGCCGGACGCCTGCATATACCTGGAAACGGTCACGATGCATCACACCGAAAGCTGCACCGAGCCTTTGTGATCTCCCCCTGCTTTCCGCGTCTGCGCCGTCCTCAACTCTTCATTGACTTACCGTTAACATAAAATAAAAATTGATTTTTCATGGTTCTAATATGAATGGAATCACATTTTGTGTGTGTGTGTAGTTTCTCTCACGTAGCACAATTATTGTGAGAGTGATCCATCTTGTTATATGCATCAACAGTTCATTTCACCTCATTGCTGAATAATGTTTCATTATGCGACTATATAAACGTTTATGATGCATCCTTTGATGGATATTAGTTGACAGACTAGGTTGCTGCCACTTTTGACTATTATAATTAAAGCCTCTATGAATATTCATATGAAAAAAATATGCTTTCATTTCCTTGGGGCGTGCCTTATAGATTGGCTGGCTCATACGGTAAGGGGAAGTTCTAATTTTTTTTTTTTTTTTTTTTTTTAAGAAACTTCCAAACTACTCTTCAGAGTGACCGTGATACCTGGTCGTATTTTTCCAGCTTCATTCAGGTATAACTGGTATGTAAAAACTGAACATAATACAAACTGGCGAGTTTAGATATATGTGTACACACACTACCACTGTTTATTACCACAACCCAGGTAATGATTACATATCTCTCTCCAAAAGTTTCCTTGGCCGCTTTTATTTGAGGGACAGGTATTTGTGATAGGAGCACAACATGAGCTTTACTCTCTTAACAAAAATTTAAGTACACAATGTATTATTGTCAACTACAGGCAGAGATCTGGTGTACAGCACGTCTCTGGCACTTCACTATGTCGTGGAAATAACTTCATGCTAATTAAACAGCGTCCCAATCCTTCTTTTACTCCCTGATAATCACCATTTCATTGTCTACTTCTATACCGTGGACCATTGCGGATGCCTCATATAACAATTAGTTTTGCCATGATTGATTTATTTCACTCAGCACATGTCTTCTACGTCCATCCTGGAGAACACTGTTGCAAATGGTAGCGTTTCCTTCTTTTTTTAAGGCGGAATTATATTCCTTTGGGTGTGTACGAAACATTTTCTTTTTCCATTCACCCATCAGTGGACATTTGCGTTGTTTCCGTATGTTGGCTGTTGTGAATAATGCTGCGATGAGCACAAGAGTGCAGTTATCTCTTCAAGATGTGGATTTCAATTCTTCTGGAGATAGGCCCAGAAATGGGATTGCTGGATCACATGGTAGTTCGAGGTTTTAATTTTTTTGAATAAACTCCATACTCTTTTCCACAGCAGCAACACCATTTTGCATTCCAATCAGCAGTGCGCAGTGTTTGGATTTCTCTACATGCTGGCCAACACTGTTGGTTTTTTTTTTTTTTTCTTTTTTTGCCAACACTGTTTTTTAAAAAACTATCCTAACTGGTGTGAGGCTGATAGTTCATTCGGTTTTGACTTGGATTTCCTGACGATTAATTATGTTGAGCATCTATTCATGCACCTGTTGGCCATCTGGGTGTCTTCTGTAAAGGGCTATACCATTTTATATTCTCATCAGTGGTGAATATAAGTTCCAGCTCCTCCACATCCTTGCAGATACATGGTATGGTCAGAATTTTTAGTTATAGTTTTTCTACTACCTGTAGAGCGGGATCTCACTGTAGCTTAAGTTTACATCTATCTAATGAGGAGTGTGATAGTGAACGTGTGTTCACGTGATTTCTGGCTATTTGGATTGTTTTTTGATGTCGAGATCTTGGCCCACTTTTTAACTGGGTTGTTGAATTATCGTTATCAAGAGTGCTTTATATATTCTGGATGTAAGTTCTTTATCAGTTTAATGATTTAAGATTTTTTTCCAGTTTATGTCTCACATTCCTAAAGAGTAAAAATTCTTAATTTTGATGTATCCTAGTTTATCAACATTCCTTTATGGATTGCGCTTTGGTACTATATCTAAGAATTATTTGCCTAACCCAAGGTCACAAAGATTTTCTCCTATGTTTTATCGTAGAAGTTTTGTAATTTTATGTTTTATACATTCAGGCCTGCTACACATTTTGGGTTACTTTTTTGGATATAGTGTAAGGAATGGGTAAAAGTATTTTTTTTCCCTTTGGAAAATTTGTGTCCAATTTTTCTAGCAACTCTTTTGAAATGGTTATTCTTTTCTATATAATTGCCTTTGAATGAAACAAAAAAAATCAATTGATTAATCATAAGTGTGGCTATTTCTGAACTCTCCATTCTGTCCTATTGATCTTTTTGCGTATGTTTACATCAATACCACATTATACTGATTACTAAGGCTTTGTAATAGATCCCCAAATCAGATGGTGATTGTCAATTTCTACAAAGGAAAAAAAAAAAAGACTTCTTCTTCTTTTATTACATTCAGTGTAAGCAATAGGTAAGATGTGATATATTAACAATATTGAGTCCACTAATCCATGAACACAGCATTAGTCTCAATTATGTCGGCCTTCTTTCAGTTCTCTCAACAATGTTTTACAGTTTTTGATGTACCAGTCTTACACATATTTTTCCCTATTTCTCAATATTGCTATTGTGGTTGATATATGTGGATGTGGATAAATGTGGATGATATATATGGATGTATATATGGTTTGACCTTTCTGTCCTTTTACTTTCAGCCTATCTATAAGTGTCTTGATATTTAAATATGTTTCTTCTATAGAGTATGTAGGTGGGTCATGCTTTGATATCCTGATAGTCTTTTCAAATTAGTATATTTGAAAATATTTAATGTTATTAGTGATACATTTGGACTCAAATCTACTATCTTACTATAGCAGTGTAATATGTCTGCTTCACTTAGTGAAGATGATCATATTCTCCAAACCTCTAAGAGACAATATCTTTTAGAATCTGGACCATGATGCTAAACCCTTTGTCATAGCAAAGTGTTTTAATAAAAAGATTCATTATCCATATGATCATCATAATAAATGCAGAAAAAGCATTTGACAAAAATACAACATATTTTGGTTAAAAAAAACTTAAAAATTGTATATACAAAAATATATCCCAATATATTAAATGTTGTATATGAAAACCCACAGCTAACACCATTCTCATCAGTGGAAGGTTGCAAGCTTGACCTCTAAGACCAGAAGAATGCAAGGGCGCCCACTTTCACTAGTCCTGTTAACATAATCCTAGAAGTGGTACCTAGAGCAATTAGGTAAGGCAAAGAAAGAAGAGCATTCACATTGGAAAGAAAGAAATAAAATTGTCATTAATTCAGTAAAGTTGGAGGACACAAAATTAGCATACAGAAATTAGTGGCATTTCTATATACTAATAACAAAATATCTGAAAGAGAAGAAAACTTCCCATTCACAATAGCAACAGAAACAAAATACTTGGAATGAATTTAATCAAGAGGCTGTAAGATTTGTACAATGAAAACTACACAACTTTGATGAAGGGAATCAAAGAGGACAAATGGAAAGATAGTCTGTGTTCATGGACTGGAAAAATTAACATTGTTAAAAAGTCCATATTACCCCAAACCATCTATAGACTCAATGTCATTCCTGTCAAAAATCTCGATATTGTTTTTATAGAAATAGAAATGACAGTACTAAAATTTATGTAAGACCGTAAGGATCCCACATAACCAAAGTAATACTGAGAAAGAACAAACTCGGAGGCACCACATTCCCTGATTTCAAACTATATTACAAAGCTATAGTAATTAAAACAATACAGCACTGGCATAAAAATAGACATAGAACAATTAAACAGAACAGAGTCAAATATAAACCTCTGCATATCAAATAATATTTAATAAGGGAGCCAAGAACCCACAATCAGGAAAAAATGCTGTTGGCTATCCTTGGTAACCAAGAAAAATAAATTGGACGTCTATCATACACCATTCATTAACTCAAAGTAGATTAAAGACATAAGCATAAGACCTGAAAACATAAAACTCCTGAAAGGAAACCTAGGGGAGAAACTCCTTGACATTGGTCTTGATAATTTTTTGGATAGAACAACAAAAGTACAAGCAACAAAGCAAAAATCAAAAGGTAGGACCAAATAAAACTAAAAAGCTTCTGCACAGCAAAGGAACAATCAATCAACAAAATGAAATGGGAGAAGATATTTGCAAACCACCTATCAAGGGGTCAATATCCAGAATATATAAAGAACTTATACAACTCAACAACAACAACAAAAATCTGGTTAAAGGATGGTCCAAAAAAAAAAAAATGTGGATGGCTCAGCGGTGGAGCATCTGCCTTCTGCCCAGGGCATGATCCCGGGTCCTGGGATCGAGTCCCACATCAGGCTTCTGCATGGCGCCTGCTTCTCCCTCTGTCTATGTCTCTGCCTCTCTCTCTGTGTGTCTTTCATGAATAAATAAGTCTAAAAAAACGAAAAAGAAAAAGAAAAAAAAAGTCTAAAAAAATGGTCACAGAAACTAAATACACAGTTTTCCAAAGAAAAAATCTAAGTGGCCAACAGTTACATTAAAGATGTTTAATATCAGTAATTATCAGGAAAAACAAATCAAAACTGCAGTGAGATATAACATCTCACATCCATTAGAATGTTTATCATCAAGAAGATAAGAAATAAGTCTTAGCAAGATATGAGAAAAAAAGGGAACCCACAAACACTATTGGTGGGATATAAATAGGTATAGTCACCATGGAATACAGTATGGAGGTTCTTTAAAAAACTAAAAATACAGGGACGCCTGGGTGGCTCAGTGGTGGAGCGTCTGCCTTCGGCTCAGGTCATGACTCCAGTGTCCCGAGATCGAGTCCCACATTGGGCTCCCGGCATGGAACTTGCTTCTCCCTCTGCCTCTCTCTCTCTCTCTCTCTCTCTCTCTCTCTCTCTCTCTCTCTGTCTCTCTCTGTCTGTCTTTCACAAATAAATAAATAGAATATTTTTAAAAAGAGACTTAAAAAATTAAAAATACAACTACCATATGATCCAGCAATCCCAAATTTGGGTATATATCCAAAGGAAATGAAAGCAGGATATCAAAGAGATACCTTCATTTCTGTGTTCACTGCAGCATTATGTAAAATAGCCAAGCTATGGAAGCAACTTAAATGCCCATTAATGGGTGAATGGAAAAATAAGAGATATGCACAATAAAAAAATTATTCAGCCATGAGAAAGAAAGAAATCCTTCCATTTGCAACAATATAGATGGATGTTACAGGCGTAGGCTAAGTGAAATATGTCAAAGACCAATACTATATGCTTTCCTTTATACCTGGACTCAAAAAAAAACAAACTTGTAGGAAGTAAGTGGTGGTGATGAGGGACTGAGGATAGAGGAGTGAAAGATAGATGATCTTTAGAGGTACAAACATGCTGGGCGCCTGGGGGCTCAGTGGTTGAGCGTCTGCCTTCAGCCCAGGGCGTGACCCCGGGGTCCCAGGATCGAGTCCCACGTCAGGTTCCCCACATGCATGCTTCTCCCTCTGCCTGGGTCTCTGCCTCTCTTTCTGTGTCCCTCATGAATCAATAAATACAATCTTTAAAGGCACAAACATGCAACTGGTAGATAAGTACTGAAGATCCAAAGCACAGATAGTAATTACACTCCACATACCATATTAGAAACTTCAGTGTTGCTGGGACACTGGACTTTAGTAGTGCTCATCACAAAGAGGAAATGGTAACAACGGAGGTGTAGAGGTGTTTGCTAATGCCATGGTGATTATCCTGTTGCAAAATATATCAAATCACATTTTATACCATAAACTTCCACAGTGCTTATGCCAATCATAGCTCAAATTAAAATATATATATATATATATATATATTTTTTAATTTGAGCTATAATTATATTTGCACCACAGCAGCCACTGCACAGATCGGACTTCCCTCTCCTGCGTGGGTGCCTTGCTCTGTTCTCTCCACAACCGTGTCTAAACCCGATGTGGCTAAGGTGGGTTTGATGGGTTGAAATTGAAGAAGAATGAAGTGCAAGAGAAAAATCCGTTGCCTTCAAGAGAGATGACTGAACAGGAGAAGCAATCAGGTAAATCATAATGCTGTGTGCACCGCCGAGAAGCACTCTCCATTCCACAGGCATCCCTCTTATTTTACTTCTTTTCGCTATTTAATTTTGCAAGATTCAAAGAGGTTGTTGGATCAAGTTTAAATGACTGCGCCGTCCCTTTTCATATCAAAGAATCAAGAACTGCTGGCAACGAAGGCCACACCTGCCTCTCCCACCTGCCTGCTTGGCTGGCGGGAAAGGAAAAATAACTTGCATGTTGGTGAAGGAAGAAGCTGGGTGAAATCTAGACTAAAAACCAAGCTGGTCCAATGTACTTTGCAGGCTGTAAAATGCTGTTTAAATTAGAGGGCCTTTTTTTTTTTTTTTTTGGTTCAAAAGATTCTAATTATTGGAATGCACGACTTTTTAATATGCAAATGAAAAGTCTTAAAACCTGAAAAAAAATTTACTGATCCAACTTATGTCTTGCTCCTATGATCCACTACCTCCTTGATCCAAAACACTGAATGTTTAAAAATATTTCTGGAGCTTTCCTACTTTTACAATGAAGTCTTGGGACCTCATTCTCAGCTTTTCTACTCTTCAGCTTTAGAAGATACAAGTCTTTGTAAATACCGGCAAAAAGGTCTTCTCTTTCAAATTTGCCTTAAGTTAGTGGTTAATCAACTCTGGTCTTTCATTGTATTTTATTCCCTAATTGCATCTAGTCATTCTCAGCAAAAGCCATCCAATTACAGGTCTTTACAATTCCGACTTCTCGATAACTTCCTAGGTCCTTGAGATATGGCATGTAGCAGTGTATTTCCATCCTATTTTACCAATAATGACCATTTTAACGATTGCAGGAGCTACCCAAACTCTGCCTACCACCAAGGATGGGGGGCCTCATTACCAGATGGCTCCAGTCACCAATTCCACGATTCTGTTAGAGTCGGTTCCTGTGGACCGTTCTTCGCCGGCGCCAACCCTGTTAGAGTGGCTCCCCCAGGGCAGGAGAGTCTGAGGCAGACAACTATTTTCCAGAAGTGCTTGGGGCAGTGTGCATCGGAGCAGCACCTGTGAGGGACTGGAGGGGGGATTACAGAAGGGAGAGGCGAGGCAACTACAGTTCAGTTGCAACAGGGACTCCTGGTTCTATGAGGAGCCCTGGAGCTAAGATGACCATTCAGAGTTGTCCTGCATGGAGGCTTAGGCTGAATCTTTTGGTCTCCACGCTGACAGCCACTGGACCTGGACTGCCCCTAAGAAGGGACATAACCCTTCTTGGGTAAGCGTTTCCTCCACTGAGGGCAATGCCCGGGGAGACTCGGTTGTGAGTGATCAGCAGGCAACAGACAGTCCCAGCAGTGGAGGCCACGGTGGCCTCAGGCCTGGAGGCGAGGACAGGGGATGGCGTCGCAGCCTCCACCTCACTTCCACAACGGGCCAGAGGGTAAAGGGGGAAGGAAGACTCACACAACCGTCACCCAGGACAGCAGAACAGTCTCAGTGTGAACAGTAATAGGATGAAAAGGCCGTGTTCAGTGTTTCCTTGAAGTTGAGGATCAAATTGCGAAAGTGAGACCAGGGCTCGGACAAGGATTTAGGGAAGGCACTAGACTTTTACTAAGGTTAGAGTTTTGCTAGGATAGAATGAATGGAAGAGAAACAGGCAAGGGAGTCAAAGGTAGTTGTGGAGGAATGATGGGCGTGGGACCAGCAAGGGTTTGCGGGGGCGCGACTTTTATGAACACTTTCTGTCTTGTAACTTTGAATTCACGTTCTCCCAACTCTCCATTCGTTTCCATTTCGTGCCACCAGTAAATCCAGATTGAATGAAGCCACAGTTTTTCAGTTGATACCAATTTCTTTAGACAAATATGAACATAAGTAAACACAATTATATTTCAATTGTCCCTGCCCCAAGTTCAGTCAGAGGCTTCCAATCACAAGTGACGTTTCTAGGAAGAACTTATATCGGAATATTCAAAGTTTAAAGAGAATACGTGAAAACTGAAGCTTTTTTAAGATTCTTTGGAAAGAATATTGATAAATATTTCCTCATATGAAAATATATATCGTCTTCTGTAAATAACACTTCATTTTTAATTAGATAACTTGGTGCACATTATCCATTTTTTATGTTACGACATGGTACCTGCTAGGTGTATCCTGCGTTTGCAGTGTTTTATGCAGTATTTAGGATCGCAGTACGTTATCCCCAGGTCGATTTCTACATTATCCAGCCATTAAATGGAAATGTTATGGAATTCGGTGAACTATTGCTTGATATCCAGAATGAATTATCTCACGTTGATAATATTTTATGCCAAGGGTCTCCGACAGCAATTTGAACAGTAAAGAATTGATTATAACTTTCTGAGCTGCTTTTTTTGTTGTCTCCCCTCCCCCCCCGCCCCAAATACTGTCATTGCTGATCTCTTTACTCATAGTTAGAGAAAACTCTTTGGGTCTTTTTTTTAGCTTGTGACTTGAAGTGTCAGTTATAAGTAAGACAAAGTTTGTTTTCATGAAACATTTACCATTTAGTGCCTGTAGAACCGTCATACAAGAATCGGATTAATTTTTCATAAGAAACTGAAGTAGGTCTGCTTGTTCATTCAAGATTTGAGGCTTTTAGGAAACCATGATCCATGACATTTTTTTTTTAATTTGGGAGGCAATGGGAATTATATGTAAATGTGCATATTTTTATTGAATTGTATATGTATGTAAAATTTCTATGCATGTTCTAGTACTTACAAGTTAAGGCAGAGGGCTAGTAATCAATTTTAATGGAAAAATATTATTTAAAAAAAAAGAAAAATATTATTTAGCATCTGGTCTTTGATCTCTTCTTATTCTTTCTGAAACTTTGAACCTTCTGAACTGATTATAGTTGACCCTTGAACAATACAAGGGTTATGAGCTCCAATGCCCCATAGAGTCGAAAATCCATGTATAACTTTTGACTCCCCAAAAACTTTAACCAATAGCTTCTGTTGACCAATAACAAACTACTAGTTAACACATATTTTGTGTATTACATATTGCATTCTTACAATAATAAGCTAGAGAAAAGAAAGTATTAAGAAAATCATAAAGGAGAGAAAATATCTTAATAGCACTGTAAAAAAAATATACATGTGAATGAATCCATGCAGTTCATACCTAAGTTGTTCAAGGATCAACTGCACAGGTCACGAGGCATGAGTTCACAGGTCAATATTAGTATAAGACCCTTAGAAGCAATTTGAGCTCGCATATCACACCCAGCCTATACGATTTCTATAATGGAAATACTTTGTCACTAAAGATAGGGCAATTTTTAATTTATCAAAATCCCTAAGTATATTAATTAACAGGAAAATTAGGCCAATATGAGGTCAGCTTTGTTCATTTTATGCCTGCAATATATTTGTAGTTAGGTACTAATCAAAGTTGAAAGTTCATCCATTAGTTTCTGTGTTTCTCTACGTGCTTCCGAATGTCTTGCAAAGTTGCTTCCTTTTATTTTTCCTACTAACCTCATTTCCCTGAACAAAAGCTATAGGAAAAAAAAAAAAAAAACCTCAAATAAGCCTTTGATCAAAATACACAGCTGTTGAAGAAACTGATTACTCCTAAGGGCAAAGAATCCCACTTTTCCAGTCATAAATGGACAAAAAAACATCCACACCCACTTCTCTGATCTAATGCTTTGAATTTTTAATGATTTCAGCTAAATAATAAAAGTTCTCAAAGGCAGCAAACATAGTAACATGGGGGAGGGTCTCTTTAGTCAGATGTGGAAACAAAACACCTGTGAAAGATGTTTTTCTTTAATACTATGGAGAATATGACCTTTAAAATGTCTACAAAAGCACACCTTTAACTACATGCTGAGAAATAGAGGGTAGTGTTTACGTTCTAAGTGCTTCCGTTCATGTAAGTAGCAAAAAGTGGGGAAGTCCAGGGTTATCATGACTGGTTACTAAAGTTAAGAATAGTGATTACTTAAAAAAAAAATAGTGATTACTTTAACCATCTCTTTAACATGGTCTTAAATCTATGTATTGCACACAGTTCTGTCTGGAGAATGATCCATCCATGGGAGAAGTAAAGCAAGGGATGATTAAGAACCAAAGACTAATGGAAAGGACTTAAAATGGCCAACTCAAGGAATATTGGAAAACTGGAAATATGTATTTAAATAAAGTGTCTGAATAGTACCATTTAGGAATAAATATGACTAGGAGATGCTTTAACACATCAAACCCAAAATAAATACATTTTGAAAGCAAAACATCTTATTGTATTTAAAATTACAATTGATACCTTAGGGGAACTGTACCTGTCTTTCAAATACTTGACTTTCATATAACCTATACTTTCATATATTAAACTCTGATGCCTAAAATCTCCACATTTATATAAAGTATTATTTTTCTTTTTTAAAATTTTTTTAAAGTATTATTTTTCATACATTATTTGACCAAATATTTTCAGTCTCGCCTGCCAACCTCTGATGTTGGAGAAAAGGTTCAGGTCTCGTCCAAATCGCAAGATGGCATCTGTCAACTTCCAGTGTGCCCAAAGTCGGTGCCTAGAATTAAGCACCTCTGCATCCTCTACTTGCTGTTGCTGTGTGAACCATAATTTTCTATCTGGGTTTTAATTAGTTTTTAATCTTCCATAAAATGATAATCCTCATAAAATACATCTAAGGGTGATTCTTCAGATAGTCAGCTTTCCACTTTTATAAATGCAAGTCAGATACCACCTCTAACTAAGAAAACAAACCCAAGCTAACTTGAGTCATCACATTATTTATCTTAGTAAAGGCATTTGAGGAAATGTATTTATTTATAAACTTCATTAAAAGATTTTCAATATAAGGCCAATCACAATTATTTCTCATACCATGACCTGCTTTTCCTGATTCCAATGGCCTATTATTCATCTGAGAAGTTACATAATAATATCCGTAGACTGTCCAGAACACCTGTATTGACACTAATAAATGGTATATGATATTTTCAAAAATCACAACCTCTGCTTGAAGCAAAAATAAAAAGAGTGTTTGGCAACTGGCTTCAAATAACAATATTATTATTATTTTTTGAAAACATTAATTTTAAAGAATTCCTAAGGTCAACATCCCCAGCCCAGTGTTTCAGAAAGGAAATGGAATTTTATAAAATAGTTATTTATTATTATGTTACCCCAATTAGAATGGCTCTGACCCCTAAGGACTTCCATTCTTTTCTTCCAGTGTTAAATTCATTTCTTTCCCCCTCTGTCTCTTCTGCCCGTAGGTTCACTTTCAATACAGAATTGGTATTCTCCAAATCCTTTATAAAATATTGATATGCTACTGAACAGCACAAATTCTCAGTAACTTGGTAAATTTAATCTGCAATGCTGGATGCCAGAGGAACAAAGAACGGGAAGAGTTAATCAAATGTGCCTCTAGCTGTTTTGGGGAAGATGTATATGCTATTTGTATCGGTAAGAGTTGAGGAAAAACACAACCAAGTGATGGCAGAGAGAAAAAAATGGGGACAAGACGTTTCTATACTATGGCTTCTTTCTAAATGACCCTAAATAAACAACACAAGTGGTTGAGCCACTTGGTTTGAATCCTGGCCTTCCTAGCATGTGATTTGGGACAATTCACCCAAACATTCTATGCCTCAGCTACCATGTCTATGAAATGGAGGTGAAATTAGTAACACTGACCTCACAGGGCTGTTCTGATAGTTAACTGAGTGGATGCTATAACCACTTAGGACAGTGTCTGACGCTCACCAACCTGCCAATATTCCACCCTTTTCCAGGCGGTAAAGAGGATAGAGAAGTGGGACGGTTGTCAGCAACATTGCAAGAGTTCTCTCCCTTCTTCAAGGGGGAGGCCGTAGAGTTCCTTTCCCCTTCAAGTCAACTGAGTGAGGTTTTCCAAGAAAATCCTTCCTCTGGGGAGATGAAGTGGCATCTCGATCTCCTGATGGGTGTTGCTGATATGAGAAACTTATAGACCTACCCTAATGCCACCATAAGAATGCAGTGTAGTGAGTTCCTAGGAGATCACTTTGAGAGCCGAAGAGAATGGTGGGTGTGTTAGTAAAGAGGAGTGGCATACTTAACAAGAGACCTCTGAACCCGCGGGCACAAGTAAACACAACCGGAAGCAGCCTTCTAGTCTAGAGATCTCTGAAGGCAGTGGCGTGTCTTCAGTGGTGCCCATTAATCCTCTTTTTAAGAAAATCCACTTAATTCCTGTTTTTCCCTGCCTCAGGCCAGATGCAAAGAGAACTTGCCACTTTTGTGTCTTGCAGTGACTGGTGAGTGGTGGTGGGCAGAAGTGACTTGTCTACACAGGCAACTATAAAGCCTGGAAATCATTATACGTATCTTAGAGAAGAGGTGCGGTACGTATAGCAGACGAGGACAAAGGGACACGCGGGCTAACTCTCTGGGAAGAGGAGTTCTTGGGATAGAAAGAGCAAAGGCAAAATTCAACATTTATCCAAGGAACATAAGCACATCGACTCAGAAACTACAGTATAATCAGTGCCACCAATATTACACAGATACTGCGTGAACCAGAGGAAGGCCCTGGATGCCTCCTTACCATGGGTTTTCAACTCCGCAGAAAGGAAACATCGCTCATCTGGTATCTCTACCCTCAAATTCAAAGGCACTTATGTCTAAGAAACCGATGAGAAGCCAGGACCTTGGAGTCTGACCACTTTCACTTTCCTCTACTCCAAAGAGTGGTGGACACTTCAGTAACCATCTCTTGGAAAGAGGTAAGATTGATTTTTAACAGGCCAATGTTTGAAATAATAAGTCTGAGAAGTAAATCCTGAAATTACAGTCTTCTAATAAACCAGAGTGACAAGATAATTACAGAACCAGAGGAACAGAAAAGTGTTGTTAAAGATCCAGGCGTCCAGTAGGTGAAAGAAAGGAAGAGTTAGAAGAAATAAAACCATAAGGCAGCTAAGACTGGTTACACATATAATAGACTCTTAACAAATGGATTCTATCTAAACTCTCAGAAATGCTGGTCTCTACAAAAGGATTATGGTCACATGGCCCTGGCCTTTGGGTGAATACATATTAGGATTTTTTGGAAAGAAAATTAACAAATAGTCAAGTCACAATGTGTACAAAATTCCAGAGCTCTCATTATCCTATGGATGAGACTAAGACGTGCTGAGGGTTTACACAGCAGTCAACATGCCAGGAGTGAATCCCCAATGCTCCCATACTTATAGGGAAGTTGGAAGACCACCTAGGCCTCTCTCTACAGTGGCAGCACTCTGGCTGCCCAGGGAGGTGGCTTTATTAAAAAGAGGAGACTCTGGAGCTCAGGGCTGTCATCAGACAATTCTATCAGGAGTTTACTCAAAGCTCCTGCGCCAGATCCCTGCCAAACTCTCCAAAGAGCAGGGGATCCGTGAGCCCCCAGGCCATCAGATCTGTCATAGTCTTTGCCTTCAGGTACTTATATTCTGTTGCTATGCTCTATCTGTTTTTTTCTGATCTGCTGTTCTACTAATCCTGCCGAAAAGAGCAATGAGGTTAGTTGACACGAATTGCCCTTAGGTTGCTCATGCTAGGTCTTTAGGATTAGGCCTCCCTCTCCTAGGTGCTCACAAATCATCTACTTAATAAT
Source organism: Nyctereutes procyonoides (assembly GCF_905146905.1). Classification (NCBI taxonomy): domain Eukaryota; kingdom Metazoa; phylum Chordata; class Mammalia; order Carnivora; family Canidae; genus Nyctereutes; species Nyctereutes procyonoides. The sequence continues at coordinate 1,293,961 of NW_026575122.1, forward strand.
TAGATTTAGAATCATCTGGGGGAATTGATGTCAAGGTCATAGACATGCAGTTTACATAATGTACCTGCTTTCCCTTCCAGAGGCTCGGAGCAGCCAACTCCCAGGCCCTCTCCTGCTTGCCACAGCCCACAGCCCGTGCAGAGTCCCTGCCAGTGATCTCTCCAGTGAAACGTCTCAGTGCTCCCATCAGTCCTGGTCTGATCCTGGAGAACTGAGCAGATTTAAAGTGCCTAGGGGGTTTCCTCATAAACTCCTCCTCACCCATCTGACGTTCAAATTTATTTCCCCAATGTTCATTCAAACTTTTTTTTTTTTTTTGGTCAGAAATTCAACCTGTAAAAAGAAAATGGAAGTAAAAATCAATGCACTGGTTCTTTTTGTTGAATGAGAGCAATTGAACATCTTACATAATCTGTCAATGCATTGAGTCTTGATGCTACTCAATTATGACAACTTACAACTCTGCTTCTGCATGAAACATCGCTAATAAACGTCCCCTTATTACTTAGCTCTGAGACCTCTAACTCGTCCATTAGGGCCCTGCTGAGTGAGGCATCTGACATTTTTTTTAAGACAAAAACAAAGAATATGTATAAATGTCAAGCCAAATTTCTAAAATCCAGTTTCAAGAACTGGAAACAAGTCTTATACATATTTGTGGTAAGACAATATATCAGAATCAATCTTTTTTGTTTGTTTGTTTGTTTGAATTTGTTTCACTTTATTTCTCACTTCTCTGAGTACCTTACATTTTAACATCCAAGAGCCTGCCTTTAATAAAAATAGCTATTTTAATTTTATTGAGTGAACTAGTATATTTCATCAATAAGCAAAGCAAGGCCCAATCTTGTGGGGAAAATTAAATAAAAATCTTATCAAAACTCTTAATTAAAATTATAAAAATCTCCTTTATTATTTGTAACTCTCATTCTTAGATTTTCTTTGCTGTATACCATGGATTTTTTTGACTTATGCTTCATGGATTTTTTTTTTTTTTTGGATTTTTTTTCTTGGTACAATTTCCTATAATATTCAAAATGTACCATACGGTTTAGTAAATAGAATGGTTCATTTTTTGATTTGTTTGGTTTTTGTTTTACCATATCTAGTGCGGAGTGATAATAGGAGACTGAGTTCCATTCATGAAAGCTCCAGGTATCAAGATATTTCCCAATACCAACTTAATAGAGTGACTGACAACGATAGTGAAAATGACCGCTCCTTCCTGCCCATATTCCTTCCCACTCTCACCTCTAGGAGTAAGTAGTAGTTGTAGGGCAAACATTTTTTTTTTTTTTTTGAAGTTACATACTCAGACTAACAGGTTTTAAAATGTTATTGATTTTAAAAGAACAGCAGTTTTATAATTTTTCTAAAGTTTTTATAATTAATAAACCTGTTGTTGATAATTGTTATTAGTAGCAGTAGTAGTATAGAGGAAGAGTCTGGCTTTCCATATGTTTTTATGGGTTAGAGAATATAATGTAAATTTAGAAACAAAAAAATAACTAACACTGTACATAACAGATCTTAAGGTTTTCAATCATTCTGAACTACCTTCAACAAATACTTTAAAAGTTAAGCAAATAGGACAGATTAAGCTCATGTATTTATTACAACTTAAATGCTTATAATCATCTACAAAGTTAAACTGTTATGTGAAAATATATATGGAAATATGAAAATAGCATAAACATATGGCATCTGAAAATATGTGAGACAATAAATTGAAAGGTTTTTTCTTAATTAATAATTAATAATAACATCTGTCCATTTGTATTTTCTAGATCTTTAAACCACAGATGCAAAATTCTGGTCATGATTTATCCAGCAACAATTCTAAAATACAAACCAAATGAAAACAACCTGTCCCTGAACTATACAGCTACATATTTATAACATCCCAGAGAGGGAATCATTTAAAATATTGGTAAGGCGCATATATTACATCATTGAAATTTGCCAGGTGAAATTTGAGACATAGCAAAAAAAAAAAATGGGAACCCCAAAATTTTACTGAGGGGGAAAAAACTTCACTATTCAATTGTGTATAACATGCTTTATTCCACAACTCCTTGAGGACGAGCATGGTGCCATCTTTAAAACAGAAGGACAAATATTACTTATGAGTTGGTTTGTTCCATCTGGAAAGAAAAATAGGTTCTCATAAATAAGAGATTGAAAAATAAAAAATAAAATTGTACTGATTCATTTGGAAGTCTATAAACTTAATACATTTTCTAAAAATGAAAAAAAAAAGTTTGCTGATGTAAATGTGCAATGGTATAAATAGAGCATGATGACCGCAACAATTAGGAACATAATTTTTATAGATGTAAACTCCCTCATATGCAGTCAACTAACATTTAATAAGGAAGTCAGGAATATTTAGTGAGAAAGGATAGTCTCTTCAATAAATGTTGCTGGGAAAAAAATGAATAACCACGTTTAAAAAAAAAGACAATCGAACATTTTTTTTACACCACTCACAAAAATTAACTCAAAAAGATTAAAGACTTAAACATAGAATCTGAAAACATAAAACTCCTAGAAGAAAACATAGGGAAGAAACTTTTTGGCAGTGGTCTTAGAAACGATTTTTTTTTTTTTTTTTGGATAGGACGCCAAAGAACAAACAACAACAAAATCAACAAGTGGCACTACACCAAACATGAAAGCTTCTCCACATCAAAGGAAATCCTCAGCAAAATGTAGGGAGAATACCTGAAAACCATGCATATGATTAGAAGTTAGTACCCAAAATCTATAAAGAACTCTTACAGCTCAACAACAATGAACTCTAATTAAAAATGGGCAGAGGAACTATAAAGCATTTTTCCAAAGAAGACCTCCCAATGGCCAAAAGGCACATGAAAAAGTGCTCAGTGTGACTCATCATCACGGAAACGCAAATCAAAACCCTGCTGGGCTATCCCCTCACTCCTACAAGAGTAGTTATCATCGAGAGGACGAGAGATAGCCAGTGTTGGTGAGGACATAGAGGGGGGGAAGCCGTGTGCACTGCGGCGGGAATGTAAACTTGTGTAGCCACTATGGAGAATATACGGATGGTTCTCCAAAAAATTAAAAATAGAGCAAGCATTCGGGTACACGTGCAAAGGAAATGAAAACACGTTACCAAAGAGACATGAGCATTCCCGTGTTCATTGCAACATCATCCACAACAGCTGAGCCATGGAAGACCTAAGTTGTCTCTCAAGTGCCTGTGAACAGACGAATGCATAAAGCAGTTGTGGTAGACAGACATGCAATACTAATCAGCCAGGAGACCCAAAATCCTGCCATTTGCAATGACAAGGAGGAAACTTGACATTGCTAAGGGAGAAAGTTATACAGAGAAAGACAAAAACTGTATCATTTCTCTTGTGATATCTAGTGAAACGGTGGTTTCCAGGGATTGGAGATTAGAAGGGGAAAAATGTCCCTTAAGGTTACATACTCGCAACTAGTAGATTAATAAGTCCTGGAGGCCTAATACAGAGCGCAGTCATTATAGACAATAAAAGGAGATTATAAACATTAAACCTGCTAAGTAGATCTAAACTATTCCCAATACCAGAAGAAATGATAACTATGTGACACGACAGTATTAGCTAATGCTGCAGTCACAATCATACTGCAATCAATCAATACATTTTACAGACTTAAGTTTAAGTCAATAATTAAAATTAAGTTAAAATTAAATTAAAATCTAATATTTTTAATTCATTGAAAGTAATGAATTGTTTGTCAATACAAAGGGAATTTCTATAATATGGCAACTTTATTAATTTTTATTTATTAATCTCTATAATATGGCAACTTATTTATAACTGCAGAATTCATTGCTTCCTTACAAAATATCAATGCTATAAGAGAAAAGTAATCACAAATGCATACTGACTGAAAGAAAACTACAAGACCATAATAAAAATAGTATATTTGAGACTTTACTCAGAAATCACCTTCTGAATCAGTTTATTATTTTCAAAAGAAAAGCAATATGATTAATTTATGATTAATTATGAGTTACTATTAGTAGTTTCTTATATTAAATATGGAAGGCATTTTGTTTTTTTTAACATTTATATATATATTTTTTATTTATTCATGATAGTCACAGAGAGAGAGAGAGAGAGAGAGAGAGAGAGAGGCAGAGACATAGGCAGAGGGAGAAGCAGGCTCCATGCACCGGAGCCCGACGTGGGATTCGATCCCGGGTCTCCAGGATCGCGCCCTGGGCCAAAGGCAGGCGCCAAACCGCTGCGCCACCCAGGGATCCCTGGAAGGCATTTTGATTGCTCAAATAACTTCTGTCTAATAAGTGTTATTTATTATTCTTAAATGGAAGAAATAATCGACACAATTGAAAAGATCAAAAATACAATCTAAAAAAAAAAAATACAGTCTAAGACTCATAGGAAGGCAGAAAAAGTCCTGAAGCTTCTGTAAATATAAGTATCACAGGAATATACAGAACAAGGTCACATATATTGTTTTGCTCAACAAAGATTTCCTACTTCACAGTTATAAGTATTGTAACATTTATAATTTCTCAGCATTATAAAATGTCAAAATATGAGACCATGACTCCTACACTGTCTTTTCGCATTACTGTAGCTTTAGTCAACAAATGTATTCTAAAGCCTTTAAAAATCTGATTTTCTATCACTGAAATCAAGTAGTGATAACACATGAAAATAGTTAAATGAAACATAAAACCAATATAAGTCACTGAAATTTTCTGCTACTTTATCCATTCAAATGTTCTGATACAGACAATCAAGAATTGACTATTCTCTTTACTTTTTAAAAAGATTGTATTTATTTATTCATGAGACACGCACAGAGAGGGTGGGGGGGAAGGGAGAGAGGCAGAGACACAGGCAGAGGAAGAAGCAGGCTCCATGCAGGGAGCCCGATGCAGGACTCGATCCCGGGACCCGGAGTCACAGCCTGGGCCGAAAGCAGGCGCTCCACCACTGAGCCACCCGGTGTCCCAAGAGTTGACTATTTTCTAATAATAAACATCTATATTCTTCATGGAAAATTTTACTACAGGAAAATTAGGATTGCTCTGTTTTTTTACTATCTCCCCACAATTACTATGATGTTGGAAAGAAATACGTGTATATAGTGTGCGCGCATTTTTTTGAGAATTTAAAATTATACCTGCAGATTCCTTAAATTAAAATTCAGCCTCCACAGCTGCGAGACCACTGTCCAGTTTCTTAATTGCTGTTGCCTCTGTTTCATCTGCTATAAAATAAGGATGACATTCAACGCCCTTTCATATGGTTAAGCCTCAAATGAGGTAAAATACGTAAAAGTGCCCAACTTAGGGCCTGGCAAGTAGTAGTGAGTAAGAAGATCGTCTGTTCCGTGATGCCTGGGTGGCTCCGGTCATGATCCCGGGTCCCGGGCTCCCTGCATGGAGCCTGCTCCTCCCTCTGCCTGTGTCTCTGCCTCTCTCTCTGTGTCTCTCAGGAATAAATAAATAAAAACTCAAAAAAAAAAAAGAACACTTCCTGTTCCTATCTGTTCTGATTTCTACCTATAGGTTGGAGGATCTCTGTCCTACACATGACTAGACCAAGGGCAGAGCTCAAGGCCTGTGCCTACATCTTTGGGAACACGCAGCAAGAGCAGAGGGCTTCAACTCTTTGCGGATGAGTAAGAAGAACCACAGAAGTCATGATAATGTGTAGACAAAAATAATGCATAGTATTTGGAAAATTCTTGTGAATGGGAAAAAGGGAACGTTGATACATGCTAACTCACTCTGCCCTTGGGAAGCTGTCCTGCTATATACTTCTACGGTGTATTTCCTTTATTAAAGTCTCTGTTAAGCATCACCTCCAACATGTCTTCACGGATAATCCATCTACTGCTACTATTTTCTTTCCCCTTATCTTGCTTTATTTTTCTTTTCTCTTATTATGCCTGCTTGGACATTTGAAATCAGTTAGTTATGGCCACCTTGGCTGGCTCTCTCTCTCTCTCTCTCTCTCTCTCTCTCTCTCTCCATCTTTATTTCTTCCCACAAATACATGAACCTTAGCAGCTGTGGCTGTTTTCTTATTGCTCAATGTCTTATTGTACCTTTACGGTTCAATGCCCAATAAATGGAAAAGCACCTTCCCAGGGTAGGCGCCGCATAAATGTTTCTTGAGTGAATGGATTAACGGATACTATTTGAAAGACGTATACTATAAGTTGTGTTCTATGTTAGTCAAACGCAATAGTTCGTCGTAAGGCAAAGCTCTGGCCAAGGCCTACATCATAAAGGGGCATTTGCAACTGCGTACTGCCCACACTACTATCAAATATGGGACAAATTTTGTGTTATGAACCGCACACGTATTACCTTTCTCTACGGTGCCCCCCGGTGAAGCAGGCGGCCTTTAGATTGACATTTTGCCAACAAGAAAATGAACCTTAGAGAGGTTAAATGACGTGCTCAGTTGGAGAGCCAGGATAACACTCTGTGCCCAATTTTATTTCATAGATAAAGAGATACACACATGAACGACGCCACAGATCCACCCTACACTTAGAAAAGCAATTCAAAGATCATGTCCGTCCATGACGGCTCAACGGCACCATTTTCAGGTAGAAAGCCAAAACTACTATAAAGTACACTTGGAATCCTGCCCCCCTTAATGCCAGATCAAAGAGCGATGCGTATTAGCTAACTGGGAGCTAAAGGAAGGTCCTTGAATCCTCTAAGTAACGTGCTTTAGATAGAAATTAGCAAGATCATTGCCAAATTACAGGTTCATTTGCCTGAATGGTTATTTTTTGCTATTAATAACCAGTGTTCCAAGTATTGAAAGCCTTTAGAAATCAATGATTATTGCTCCTGCGTAACCGTCAGGCTGCAGACCACATAGACCCACATCATAGATTTTCAATAAGGTTCTAATTGTGGACAAAACTGCAATGGCAATTTACTCAGCAGCGAAGTATTTTCATTGCACCTGTGCTTACTGAGAATTCTACAATCTCCCTTTTTTTTTTTTGTTTAATAAGGAAGGGCTGGGAAATAGGAGATTATGGATTGGAGTTAATCAATTAAGATTTAAGGGTAGTAATCAGCTTTGTTCCTACTTAAGGGACAGGTGTTTTTCCTCTATTCAAAATACTATCGGCCAAGAGAAATTGATAATCTGCTTGGCATCTCACGACTTGAGTAAGGAAGTGTTTATTTCTGATTCTTATTGTGAAATGTGAAAATTGTGGAATGCAATTATCAATACCATCATCGGAAAGTATATAACATGCACATAGTATCAGGCACTGGACGCGTGTATATTTTCTAGATTGAAATTATCTCTAGAAGAATGGCACAGGTAAGCCAAAGATTGAAAGAATGCCAGCTATGCTTGGAGAGATCCCGTAACAATCAAGTTGTTTTCCTTGCTTTGTAAATAGATATACGGAAATAGTGAATAGATTCAAAATTAAGTCTGTTTCTCGCGATCTCTGCAGAAACGGGTCTTCCTTACCAATTATTAACTCTTCTCGCTCCCACTCCCTTCTGCCCCCCTGCTTTATTACCACACGTGAACTCAAACTACGCTTCCTGTTTTAGATACTCTTTTATCAGCCATTGACAATGTTGATTACTTGCTCCTTCCTGAGCTCTTCCTTTCCCCAGCCTTTCTAACAGCGTATCACATTCATTTTCCCCTTAAAGCTGCAGGTCCTCCTCTTCCTCTTTTGAAGTCTTGCCTTTGTTAACTGGGTCATTAATTGCCAACATTCCTCGAGTTTGGGCCTTAGAACTTCATTCTGTTTACCATTTTCAATACTCAGGGCATCAGAATCTACCTTACATAAATGTTAAGTCCCTAGCACAGAAATTTTCTCCTAGGACCAGACTAATATTATAGCTTCTCAATGGCAAAAAAAAAAAAAAAAAAATCAATTCTTTTTATTTAAAAAAATTAATTTATGACCGTACTTTTGAGTCTCATCAGTTTCCATACTCATCTTACGAAATGGTGTCACACTCAATCCTGTCACTCATCGTTCTTTCTTTCCTCTAATTCCCCACATCTGATGCATCATCAAGTATTGCCAATATTATTATTTTTTTATTTTATTTTTTATTTTTTTACTTATGATAGAGAGAGAGCGAGAGAGAGAGGCAGAGACACAGGCAGAGGGAGAAGCAGGCTCCATGCACCGGGAGCCCGAGGTGGGATCGATCCCGGGTCTCCAGGATCGCGCCCTGGGCCAAAGGCAGGCGCCAAATGGCTGCGCCACCCAGGGATCCCCAAGTATTGCCAATATTATATCCCTACATCTTGTGAGTCTTTTTACTTGGACCCATTCCTATCACAATAATCCTAGCCGGTCCCTCTTCTGCTTTATCAAAATAGTCTCCCAACTATTAGCAGCCAAGTCTGCACTACTCCTTCCTTCAAGCTCTTCTCTACAAGGCAACTAACACAAGGATTTCTCAACCCGAGGCTGATAACGTTAGTACGTTGCTGATCTCCCTTCAATGGCTTCCTACTAGGCCTCATTCAGGGAAACAGAAAAGGCAATAGGTATTTCAAACAGAGATGATTTAATTCAAGAAATTGGTTATTGCTACGTTTAAAAGCCTTTAAAGAGGGGGAAAAATTGAAATAATCAAGAGTTTAACCACAGGGGAAAAAAGCTACCATATCCAGCATCAAGGAATCAGAAGGGAAAAGTATCCTAAGAATTTAGGGACTCGCAGGAGGGGCGCTACCGGGATCTTGATCAGATATCTGAGGAAGCTTTAGGCAGCTGGTGCAAAAGTGGCAGCAGAATTTCAGATCCAAAAAAAAAAAAAAAAAAAAAAAGAATTTCAGATCCTCCCGCGGCTGTCCTGATGCTGATGGAAACCAGGGAACTTTCCTCTTCCTAACTTCCAATTTCCCTCTAGCCCGCTTTCTTAATGGCAGGGTCCCATAGAAGGGTGCCCCCGAGATTGTGCTGACTGCTACATCAAAAGTAGCGTAGACTGAGTGGGTCATACACAACAGAATTGTATTTCTTGCAGTTCCGGAGCTGGAAATTCCAAGATAAAGTCGCTGAGACGTTCAGTGTCTCACGGGCGCCCGCTTTCTAGCTCACAGAGGACCATCTTCTTGCTGTGGCCTCGCGTGATGGAAGGGGAGAAGGAGCTCTCTGGCGTCTCTTTTATTAGGGCACTAATCTCATTCACTTCCCAGAGGATAAACCTCCAGATACCATCACATCGGAGGTTAGAATGTCAACATAAGAATTTGGGGGAGGAAGAGGATAACCGGCACGTAAGCTACAGCGTTTACCCCCTGGATCCTTAAAATTGACGTCCTCCTCACATGCAAAATGTACTCACTCCATTCCAGCAGCCCCCAATCCCGACTTGTTCCAGCATCAACTCAAAATGCAAAAGTCCGAAGTCTCACCTAAATCGGGGGCACCTGGGTGACTGTCAGGTGAGCATCGACTCTGGTTTCAGGGTTGTGGGATTGAGCCCCATACGCGGGTCTGTGCTCAGCAGAGTCTGCTTGAGATTCTCTCTCTCCCCCTCTGGCCCTCCCCTTCCTTGTCCCTCCCCACTCTCTCTCTCTCTCTCTCTGTCTCTCAAGTAAATAAATAAGTATCATCCTAATCAGGGGAGAGCCCAGGTGTTTTTCACCCTGAGGCAGCAGCGTTCCTTTTTTTCCCTGTGAAATCAAGCAAGTTATGTGCATCTGAAATAAAATGGTAGGAAAGGCATAGGGTGGACATTCCCATTATAAAAGGAAGAAATAGGGAAGAAGAAAGCAGTGACGCATCCCTGTGAGTCCAAAACTGAATGGTGCAAACGTGAAACCGTAAGGCCCAAGTATGATCTCCTCAGGCCCGATTCTCGGCCGCCCGGGCCCAGAGGGTCGGCAATGGCAATGTTACCCCTGCAGCTCCCCCGGAGGGCCTCAGGGTGGCCCTGGGCCTGGCCCTGCGGTAGCTCCTTGGTGGGTGCCTCGCCCACAGCGGTGTCCAGCTGTCCAGCACCTCTGTTCCTTGAAATCTGGCGGTTGGCAGCAGGCCCCATGGGTGTGACCTCTGAGCACTAGAGAGACTGGACTGTAAAGATGCCACCAGAGATTCCTGTGTGTGCCCGCCAAAGGGGCGATCATCATGGCCCATACCGGGCCCACCGGAGCCCAAACACGAGCAGCAAGGACGATGGCACCGATGTGGGGGGAGTGGAGCCTGACATGGGAGCTGGCGCCGGGCACAACCGGTCCCACAGATGCCAGCAGCCCCTCCTCTGAACTACCTTGGCCCTGCCCCCATGGCCCATGGCCCATGGCCTCCCTCTGCCCAGGGCCCGTCCCACACGCACTGTGTGGCCTGTGATGGGGCCGGAGCCCCCGCTGGGTCTCTGAAGGGCCCCAGGGTCATGCCTCTGCTGTCTGCAGAAGAGCTCCCGCCTGTTGGGATGGGGGGTGCACGTTCACACTAATCTGCCAAGGCTCCTCCTGAACACGCTTCGTCATTGTCTCCCGTGCGGCCAGCCTGGGAACTCTCCGGGTCTTTAAACCGGGCTTCCTCCCCGGCCAACTGCTCCATCTCTAAGCCATTCCTCTTTCCTGGCATTTGCCCGTTTGCCGTAAGCGGCCAGGAGGAGGGAGGCCCAGTCGCGCCTGCCCAGGCATTGCCCGAGCCCGATCCTCAAGGGCGCAGTCTGCAAGTTCTCCCTCCCACAAGACACCCGGACGTGAACATCACTCGGGCAAGTGCTTTTCCACTTTACAACAAGGGCCACCTCCCTCCGGCTCCCAGTGACAGTCCTCATTTCTGTAGAAGAGCTCGCCGCAGGAGCCTTCACCCCTGCACCTGTCTGCAGCCCATCCCAGATCACTCCTTCTCTAACAGGATAGAGGCCTTCGCTCCAGCTCTCCCCCTTTCTCCTCAACTCTCACCAGGGTCGCCCTTTAGGGTCCGCTCACAACCAACGTTCACAACCAACGTAGGCCTCGTTGAGCTCGCACCTCAAAATCCCCCCAGTCCTTACAGGCACCAGCCAGTTCCGCAGCCACTTGTGTGTGTTGTAGGTATTTGTCGCTGCAGCATCCCACGTCTGCTGCCAACTTGTCTTTTCTGCTGCTATAACAAAAGTGCCAGAGTGGGTGCCTTATAAACAACAGAAATGCATTTCTCATCATTCTGGAAGCTACGAAGTCCAAGTCAAGGTGCTGACAGATCCAGTGTCTGACTAGAGCCCGCGTTCCTGCTTTAAGGATTGGCCATCTCCTCCCCCAGTGTTCATATGGTAGGAAGCGGGGGGGGGTGGGCATCCTTGGGGGGTCTCTCTTAGAAGGGCCCTAGTTACATTTATGACAGCTTTACTTCCCAATTTCCTTAACTCCAAATTCTATCACCAGCTAGACTCCAAGACCTGACCTTTACCACCTACTGCTTGTAGTCACCAAACGCCATCCCATCCTTTTCCTTAAGAATAAGGTGGAAAGCAAAGCTTAACTCAAGCCAGAGACCGGACAGGTACGCAACCCATGAGGGAAGCTGAAACGACCCCTCCAGCAGTAACCACCGGCCGGGCAAAGAGCTCTCGCCAGCCCAGACCACCCGGACCAGTTTGAATTCAACCCTCGACTCTTGCCTGTGCTGATGGGCCACGGGGTGACCCATGGGGTGACGGAGAGTCACCTTTATCTCATTATTATGTGAAAATCTCCACCCACGGAAGAGAACAAGCCTTGTGGACACAGCACAAGCACAGCACGTACAGGCTTCCTAAGGGGCACGTGCAACCCTGTGCCTGCCTGTGCACAGGATGGGGAGGCTCCCTCTGGAAAGGCTCATTCTAACCCGCGGTAAAAGGAACCCATTCACCTCCGCTCAGGGAGTCGCAGCTTTGGAAGTTACTGCCCCGATCTCCTTATCTGCCTTAAAGGAAGCTGACTTTGTGCACCACCTCCACCTGGAGTAGTTCCTGCCCCGTGACTCACCTAGAAGCTAAGAGTTTGGTTCACTGAGGGACAGGATTTCAACCTATGAATTTTATGTCTGTGGGGGTGGAGGGTGGCGGGTAGAGATGACCAAATATTCAATTTCTAGCAGACCCTGATGGGAAGCAGTGAGAAAGATGGTACTTTTCCCGAGAATAAATAGTAAAAACTGCCTGTTTATGATTCTTTTTTTTCCTATTTATGATTCTGAAAGGAAATTTCAGTTAATTTTTTAAGAGCTGGTACTATACACAAGGGGGGATAAGTGGTATTTGTAACACTGACTACAGCTATGGGTACCACAGGAACAGAACCTGTGCCTCTTATACCATCATTTTAAGGCATTTTTTTTCCCACGTTAACTCAGGGCCAAGTTTAGAAACTGTAAGAACTAGTTATATTAGTTCTCTTGATATATCTTTAATATGATTAAATAATCATCTAGTACCTTCCGATAGAATAAATGGAACCTAATGCTTACATCTTACTTTATGTGGTTGCATAATTCAGTTTTCCTTTATCAGGCTACCATAGGGCAAAGGGAAAAATCTCTTCACTGAGAGATAATATAATTAGTCTAAATTTCTTGGAGCTGAATTTTAGTGATATATGACAGTTTTCATTAGTGGAAGCAGTGCTTAATAGATACAAAAATTAAATTGTTGCAATCTAAAATTTTCCTTGATATCGTGAAAATTTAATTGGAGAAAATTTTAAGTGGGATGAAAGGCAAAATTATGCTGGAAGGTGATATTACTAATAACATTCTCCTCATTAGATAGCCAGGAAAAATGTCATAATTATATATTAAAACCAATTTAAAGATGCTCCCTTTAGTTATACTGCCAAAGTACAAAAAGATATCGAACTTAATTGTACTCAAAGCAAAAAGTGACCATAGAAAAGTTTGTGATAAGGAGGTTTATATCTTCAGGACTTATTGAAAAAAATGTAATGAAGGATTACAACTGGGACTTAACAAAAAAAATAGTAATAAAGCATTCCATGTGGATTTAGCCTGAGAAAAACCATTTTAGACTGGAACACTGATGATTTAAGGATTTTAGGATTTAAGCTATTCACTTTTTGGGATGTATTAAGATGACTTTGTAAGAACTTTATTAAATTTTGTCTGAACTGTTAAAGAATCATTTGCCATAACATTTTTTTAGTGTTGTCCAGCTATGTAGTGATTTTCCCTTTGATTTTACAGATTAGACGTCTCTTCTTCCTTTTAAGATAACTTGAAATATTTTGTGTTCAGTTCACATCACTTTTTTCTAATATTAAAGCTACTAAAGAAATGATTCCCTTTATTTTTAAGACATAGTTTGATTTTTTCATGGCTCCAACAATCAATTCACTTGTACATTGCCTGTTACGGTTACTTGTGTTAATAACATTATGGATATGTATTTGTAGTCTCGTTAATAATATAAAAATGATAAACACTTCACAACTTTGTTATTTGCTCTTGATTAGGTTTTAAAAGCGTGAATATTCTATTTTGAAAAATGAGATTTTTAGAGGAAATGATTTAAATTATTTTATGAGGACATAAATGTACATTAGATATTAAGGAAATAACTTAAGATAAAATTTTGATGGTAGACTCAATGGTTTGGTGGCATATAAAGCTTTGAGACACCCGTAATCTAAGACTGTATTTAGACTCATAACATGATTTAATACAAGGATTGAATTTTCCTCTATTCTGATGTGAAAAGCCAATCATCCCATATTTGGTTACTTGTGCTATTGTTATTTCTTCCATATCATTGCTTATTAGAAGATGACACTTAATTTGCATTTAAAAATTTTAAGACTGATTTGCACTAAGTGTGAGACATCTGCAGACTCTCACTGAGACTGTCGATACTGCAATCAGAGTAGACACATTCTACATCTGCCATTCTTTATAATCTAAACTGCTGCAAGAAGGAAAAATGCATTTATAATTCTTTTTTTTCTTTTTTTTTTTTTGCATTTATATTTCTCAATGAAAAGGAAGTGTCTGAATGTCAACTAGTACACACAAAAGATTGCTGAGTTGCTAAGCCTGGATTGTTTGACGTTAAATGTTTTAGCAGCCAATTCTTATGAATTATTGATGTTCTCATCATTTAGCAAATGGATCACATCACTATAGTAATTAGCACCCTGCCTCTTCTGCTTATCATAGTTAATGTGTCATGAAAGAGCTTAGTTTAGGACTTTAAAAAAAAGATGAGGTTTGTTTATATTCCATTCCTAAACTGAAGATACGTAATCTAGGTCTTAGCAATAATGTTCAACAGGTTAATGGTCTCAACAGGGTATGTACGGAGCTACTGTTTTTCTTTCAAATATTGCTTTGGAGGAGTAATAGTAATCTGTTAATTTGAGGAGACTCAATTTTAACATGTTCCCAAGTTAGCAAAAGTCACGTCACTTCTAATGAAGCAATTGATTTCAGTCAGACAGAGTGAAATTATTTTCAGGAACAGTTACCACTTTGTATATATCTATTTACAGCTTTATATCTATTATAGGTTTTATATCTATTATTATTCTTTATTACTGATAATTATAATCGAAGATATTCTACTGTAGAAATATCTTAAACAATTCTCATCTAAATAAATGCTAAATACCTAAAAATAATAATACATATTATGGCTATTATTTTTTACTTTTGGTTTTTAACCCTAATTTATAATGCAGCAATAATATCAGGACTTCAAGCATCATTATTACTTGGATTACATTTAAGAGTTTTCAAGAAGAGAACAATATAATCTATAGGGGTTTCATAATCTTACAGCAATTTTAATAAGCAAGATCCATTTTGTTATCATAGAATTCTTTAATGTATTGGATGTTGAAAAACAATCCGGTTCTTGCAAAAGTCTAGTATCCCTACTTGTCAAGTGATTTGGGCTTCAAATATCCTCTATTTAGAAAGTCATTTAATCTCGGAAGAAAAAGCATGTCAGCAGCTCTTATACCTTGCCTAATTGAACATCAAAAATGAAGATCCAGGATTTCTCACAAATAGCTCTCCAGCAGTTCGTCCATTTCTACGGCAATAGAATTGTTTCTGACTGTCAGCCAAGTGATTGCATGTTTTCTGAGGTCCTGGGGCTTTAGGAATGTGATGAAACAAAATCCGCGAAGCGTACCCAGAAAATATCTCTGTCCTACCTATTTGCTTTTGACTGTCTATAAAATGATGAAAATTATATTTGCTTTCAATCTATAGTTTGCAGGTACTGGGCTGTCAGAACAATAAGAATTGCCGGAGCAGGAAGCAGTTTTATTGACGGATACTAATTATATCCCTAATAGCTTGAGGGAGTGTGTGTACCTGCAGGAGAGCATCACATAGAAATTGCCTTTGCCCTGTAGAGTTTGAAAGTTAAGGTATCCAAAGTTGATTCTGTTAATCACAAAAGATACTTGCAAATCATGAATACAGATGGTGAGCAAAAAACTAAATCAAGATAAAACATCAAGTGGGAAAATTACAAGTTCCTTGTATGGATTAGTGATAAGTGCCTTATAAAATCAAAAGCAGTGAATATGATCTCTGTAACTATAGTTGAAGGGTGTTTTTATTTTTCCCAAGAAGTGTTCAGTTATACTCTCAATGCTCTTTGATTTCCCTTGGGACCTCTTTTACATCAACCCTGGAGCACACCTCAGACCTGGAATCATAAGGTCTTTGACTCTCTCTAGGGAGATGGTTTGTGATTGCACAAAAACAGTTCTGCATCACAGTTTGGTATGAAACCTTTAGGCTAGTTCATCTCTTCTGGAACTTAAAACAAGAACAAATTCACCTGAACTCTAGTCACTGTAGAAACTTTCTACCATCACATGCTGTTAATTTAAACCATCATATCACCTCCATGGTCACCATAACCACATGGAAATTGTGTTTTTTTAGGTATTCTCTTAAATAATGAATGTTCACATCCATATATTAAATCGGTGCTTTATGAGTTTACAAAAAAACATCTACTTTTCTATTTGACACAACCTTATCCTATAAAATATAGCACAGAAGAGGTATCAAAATTTCTTAGTGATCCAAGCCACAATCTTTCAAGTGGTCAATTAAAATATATTTATTGAATTGTGCTTTATGCCAAACCATGTATTGTAGATGCAAAGAATATAATAATGTATAAGACACACTGAGTCTCTGACTTCAAATAATGACCTTTTTCTTTCTGTTCAGAAGCCTTGGGCAAAAAATTCACACAAAGCAGTAAATAAAACCATTTTTTGGTACTAATGAAAAGATAATATGAGAAGGTGATAGGCTTTTGAAGGGGAGTAGTGGGTGAGTGGGATGGGAGTTGAAGCATTCCTCTAGCCAGTGTAATATTGAAGGTCTTTTTGAGAAGATACCATTTGAATTGAGAAAGACACAATCACGCATAGGTTTGGGAAAATAGATTTTAGGCAGAAAAGAGAATAAGGACAAACAACTTGATATGAGGATTAGTGGGTTGTGTTGAATGAACAAAACCCAGCAAATATGGTTGGAGTGGAGGTAATCAGGAGTAAAGTAGATAAATAATGAAAGAAAGCCAGGGTTGTGTATCCGTGGGACAGCCACAAGGTAGGGGGTTGATGAAACAGATTTGGATTGACCCACTGGCCTCAAGAATGTATACAAATATCTCTTCTTTTTAAATCTTGTCAGCTAATGGGATTTAGCTCCTCCAAAAATTGATGCTACCTAAGTATTTTAAAGTGAAATCCTTACCGGAGGAGTTTCCTGATAGAGTAGCAAACAATGAAAATGGTCAGTCGTGGTATTATAATGTTTTGGGCTCACGTCTCTGGATTTATTTCCTATTTTCTCCTTAATTCCATAGGATTGTCGCTGAGCCTGGCTTTTTATCTCCTCTCTGACACAAAATACCAGACAGCCTGGCTGGTGACCTCAAGGTAACAGGAACACACAGGTCAAAATAACTATATCTTTCAAAATAGAAACAACACGCTGCGCAACACATATGATCTGAGCCAGACTTGCTGAAAGAAAAGAAAATAATAAAGCCAAAACATACACAAAATGTCGAGGAGGATATTAACAATAGAAAATAATGCCAGAAATTATAATAAAAGCCTGAGACTTGATTGGCCAGTAAGATGGAGAACTAGGGGCTCCCAAACACTCATCCTCCCCTGAAAACCTACCAACTGATGGAAAGAGCTCTGGAGCACTGGGAAGGAGTAAGGCTGAAGCTCGGAGACTAGGATGGCAACACAGAAAAGTATGGGAAGCATTTTATGTGTCTCACCTTGTCCCCCCAGCCTAGGCAGCTGAGCCTCAGTAGGGCTCCCTTGGAGGGATTTTACCCCATGGGGAGAAGGAGAACCGAAGGACCTCGGCAAGGCTCACTCGGTATGTGCAGCCTTTGTTCCGGAGGACTCCCTCAGTCTCCACTGATGCTAATCACAGGGGCACCGAGCTGCCAAAGGTCACTGCCACTGCCTCTTCTCCCCAGAGATGGAGCTATCACTGCAGTGAGACTTACCCCCAGGGGCCCAATCACTACTGTGCCCTGTTTGGGGGATGAGGAAGCCATAGTTCCTCACTACCTATAGGCGCAGAGCTATTACTGCTCTGAGCCCCCACCGCTGGGTCCCAAGTCTCACCTTTGGATCCAATATTGCCAAAGCCACATTACTGCTGCCCTGTGCCCTTTCCCTGGATTGCTGGTCAGGGCTTTGGCCATCATTATTGGGACCCTGGCACCAAATCTCTGCACCCCACCCCCTAGTTCCTAGCATATAGATTTAGTGGCAATTCTGCTACTACCCCTGGGGCCAGAGTTAGGTCATTGACTCATCATCCCCTAGATATGCTGTTACTACAACTTGAGCACTGGGACCAAGCACCACCATGCCCCATCATGCCAGAGCTTGCTCCTTCAATGGAGTCCCTGTAAAGAACACCATGCTCTGGTTCCATAGGACATTTGCACATGCTTAGTCTCCTGATCTAAGCACCACTGCTGCAGCGAGTGTATCTGTGATGAAGGACCGAGTACTGTTAGATTTACATATGCCTGATCCAGGACCCTGCCACCACTGCCACTCTAAGTGTCAGTGCACTAGACCTGAAATCAAGAGGGATTTGCCTTGCCTACGACTTCCTCCAAAGTGTAAATATGAATGAAAGAACCCAGCACTCTTGGCCTTTGAGGAACTCCATAGTCCTGGCCAGCATTGCCACACTCAGGACCCCAGCATTCTTGTCCACAGAAGACCACTATAGTCTCTGCCAACATTGAAGTTAGTTGGAGTTGCAGGACGTGGACATATGATGCTGTGGCAAATCGGAAATTAGAGATGGTACACTCAGCCAGCTGCTGCCCGCACAGACACCTTCAAGGGAAAGCATTTCCCCAACAAAGCCTATCTGAAAGACTGGGAGATATGAATGATCTCTCAAATATGTCGACGTCAACTCAAAAGCATCACTGACACACACAAAAGCAAGGGAACATGACCCACTAAAGAAACACTTCCAAATTCATTTTACCAGGCCAACACTATCCTAATACCAAGCCAGATAAGGACATTACAGGAAAAGGAAATTACAGTCCAATATTCCTAATGAAAACTGATGGAAAAAAATCTCAATAGAGGAAAACAACAGCAGCAACAACTAGCAAACCAGGTTCAAGGGCACATTCAAAGGTCATCCACCATGATAAAGTAGAACTCCTCAGGATGCAAAGATGATTCAACAATATGCAAATCAATAAATATGATACTATGATTATCTTGATACATGGAGAAGAGCATTTAACAAAACTCAACATCCCTTCTGATGAAAAACTTTCAACAAATTAGTGTAGAAAAAAAGGATTTCAACTCAATACTGTATATGACAAGTATACATATAGCATCATACTCAACAGTAAAGTTAAAGCCTTATCTCTAAGATCAGTAGTAAGGCCATGCCCACTCTTGTCATTTCTATTTAACGTAGTATTGGAAGTCCTAGCCAAAGCAATTAGTCACCAGAAAGAAATAAAAGGTACCTAATAAAGAGGGAAGTAGTAGAATTACATCTATTTGTAGAGGACATGATCTATACATAGAAAACATAGAAAATCATTAAGACACTAACAAAAACTTTAAGAATAAATGATTTGGTAAAGTTGTAAAATGTAAAATCAATATATAAAAATCATTTGCATATCTATATACTAACAATGATCTAAAATATAAATTTAAAAAGCCATCCTAATTACAGTAGCACCAAAAACAATAAAATAGGGCAGTCCCAGTGGCTCAGTGGTTTAGCTCCCCCCTTTCGCCCAGGGTATCATCCTGGAGACCCGGGACTGAGTCCCACGTCGGGGTCCCTGCATGGAGCCTGCTTTTCCCTCTGTCTGTGTCTCTGCCTGTCTCTCATGAATAAATAAATAATATCTTAGAAAAAATATATAATATCATAAATAAATTTAACCAAGGTGGTACAAAATCTGTATATTCAGAGTCTATAAAGACCTGTATTTTCAATTTTAAAACTAGGATGTAAAGTATGACACCATATATATGAAACATGAGGGGAGGGTGGAGTAAAATTTTAGTGCTTTTAGGATGGGTTCAAACTTAACCATCAATCTAGTATAGACTACTATACGCATAGGATATTATATACAAACCTAGTGATAGCCACAAATCAAAAGCCTGTCAGAGATATGAAAAAATAAAAAGAAAGGAATTGAAACCCTTCACTAAAGAGGGCCATCAACTCACACAGCAAGAAATTAAGAAAAGAAAGTAAGAGAGAACTACAAAAATAACCATAAATGAGTAATAAAATGGCAATAAGTACAAAACTATCAATAATTATTTTGAAAGTAAATGGACTAAATTCTCCAATCAAAAGACATAGGGGGACTGAATGGGTAAAAAAGAAAAACCCATTTTTGTGCTGCTAAGAAGCCACTTTCATACTTAAAGACACATTGAGATTTAAAGTGAAGAGATGTTTACATGAAAAACATTTATGATGTACATGAAAATGAAAAGAAAGCTGAGGCAGCAATACTTATGTTGAAAAAAAGTGTTAAAACAATGACTGTAACAGGACACAAAGGAGGACACACTATATAGTCAGAAAGGGAACAATCCAACAAGAACAAAAAACAAAATATTTGTGCACCCAACATGGGAGCACCCAATACATAAAGTAGCTATTAACAAACATAAAAGGAGTAATAAGTAGTAGTACAATAATCACAGGGGAGTTTAACATCCCACTTACATCAAGGGATAGATAATCCAGAGAGAAAAATCAACAAGGAAACAATGTATCGACTTAACAGGTATATTCAGACCATCTCATCACAAAAATGCAAAATGCACATTCTTTTTAAGCGCACATGAAACATTCTCCAGAACAGACAACATGTTAGGTCACAAAACTAGTCTCAACAAATTCAAAAGACTGAATTTACACCATGCATCTATTCAAACCACAATGCTACAAAACAAGAAATCAACCCTAAGAAAAAAAATCTGGAAAGAACATTAATATGCAGAGGTTAAATAACACACTACTAAACAATAAATGGGTCAAATAAAAAATCAAAAAGGAAATCAAAAAATAAATGGAGACATAAATAAATAAATAAATAAATAAATAAATAAATATAAATAAATAAATAAAAAATACAAATGAAAATAAAATCCCAAGGACCCAAAATCTTTGGGATGTAGCAAAAGCTGTTCTTAAGAGGAAAGATTATAGCAATACAGGCTTGTGTCAAGAAGCAAATAAAACCTCTAATAAAGCAACCTGACCTTACACTTAAAGGAGCTAGAAAAAGTACAAAATCTAAAAGCAGCAGAAGAAAGGAAATAGTAATGATTAAAGCAGAAAAACAAAAAACAAAATCAAAATAAAAAAAAAAACATGAAATCAAGACTAAAAAAAAAAAAACAATAGAACAGATCAGTGAAACCAGGAACTTATTCTTTGAAAAGGTCAACAAAAATGCAAACCACTGGGGCATTTGGGTGTCTCAGTCCATTACACAGCTGTCTTTGGCTCAGGTCATGATCCCAGCTCCTGAGATCAAGCCCCATGTGAGGCTCCCTGCTCAGTGGGGAGTCTGTTTTTCCCTGTCCCTTCCTACTCATTCTCTCTCTCACAAATAAATTTTAAAATAAATGATAAACCATTAGACTCCTCCAAAGAGAGAGAGAGAGAGAGAGAGAACTCAAAATCAGAAAGAGAAATAACCACCACCACAGAAATACAAAGGATTATATAAGAATATTATGAAGAATTATAGGTCAACGAATTGGACTACTTAGAAGAAATGATAAATTCTTAGAAACTACTCAAGGCAGGGAGGAATTAAGATGACAAAATAGTGGGGGGGGGGGACCCTGAGCTCGCCTTGTCCCGCAAACACAGCTAGATCAACATCAAATCACTTTTAACAACACTCAATCTGAGGATTAAGAAAGCAATCTGCACAATTTGAGAGGAGAGATTGAGGCAGATGCAAGGTTCAGAAGTGTGACTGGGGGAGAGAAAAGCCCCGGTGCTGCAGAGGGAAAGACCTTTCACAGGGAGAGGTCCGGGAGAGAGGGGGAGAAGGGGAGAGAGAGCAACCTATAGCGTTTGTGCAAGACGCTATGGTGTGGGGCGTCCTGGGTCACACTGGGAGAGAACATTTCCCTTCCTGGAGTAGATTTAGAGAGAGGTTATTGCCTCTGCAAGAACAAAAGGTGCACCGGGCGTCCCTGAGTGGCTGTTCAAAAGCAGAAGACAGAGGAGTATGCTGAGGGCAGACAACTGGCAAAAGCTTTTTGGTGTGCTGCACCAGGGACTCCAGGCACCTGGGCAACTGTGGGGCTGCTTTTTTGGGACATAGTGGGGCCTGGCACAGCACTGTGAAACTCTCCTCTGGAGGAGGGGAGTGGGTCCACGTCTTGTGGGTCCTTTAAGATTCTGGAGTTTTGAATCCCAGCCATCAGGCAGAGATAAAACATAGAACTATGGCTCTGGGTGGGCCAACAGCCCAGGCACAGATACCTTGAGGGCAGGGAGCTGATAAAACCCAGGACACAAATGAGGGAGGATGGTTCACTTTCCTTCTAGGGCCCCCTAAACAGCAGCAGCTCCTAGTTCCACTCTCTGGAGACGACAGGGTGGGGTGATGCCATCTTCCTCATCCCTCCTTTCCCTGCCCACCACAGGGTCAGTGCCTTCAGTGGAGGCTGGAGTCACTTATGCCAAACCCTAGCCCCCTGCACCCTGCAAGGACATCTTTTCTAGGGCAGGGCTGCCTGTGAGCCAGTGCAGCAGGCTTCTCTCTCAGAAGACCAAAACAGGTCCCCCACATGTACCAAGTCTACTGACCAGAGAGTGCTTCAAAGGCTCAGACTCAGTTTTGGTGGAATAGGACCAGGTTTTTATTTTCTTTCCTTTCTTTATTTTGCATCTTTTGAATTATTTTATTTATTTATTTTTAATTTTAATTTTTCTTCCTCTGGAATCAGTTTTATAGTTTTTGGCGGGTCTATTTGTTTTCTCTTTTGTCCCTTTTCTTTTTCTTGGATTGGCCTTTATTATTATTATTATTACTTATTATTATTATTATTATTATTTTTAAATCAGACTTCTCCTAACAAACAAATCAAAGCACACACAAAAGGTCTAAACACTCCCCACTGCAAGCAAGTAGGAACTCTGCAGAGAACTGACCTGTGGGAAAGAGCAGCCAAAGCAACATAGCAGAGAGCATCAAAAATATTTCCTGAAGTGCCAGGACCTGGATAATATAGGAGGACCACTGCTTTTTTTTTTTAAGATTTTATTTATTTATTTATTCATAGAGACAGAGAGAGAGGGAGGCAGAGACACAGGCAGAGGGAGAAACAGGCATCATACAGAGAGCCTGATGTGGGACTCGATCCAGGGTCTCCAAGATCACACCCTGGGCTGCAGGCAGCACTAAATCACTGTGCCACCGGGGCTGCCCTGTAGGACCACTTCTTAACACAGTATTACTCTCAGGAGCAGGAAACATAACAAGTTTTCATAAAATACAAAAGACAGAAACCTAGACATAATGACAAGATGGAGGGATTATCCATAAAAGATCAAGAAGAAATCACAGCCAGGGATTTGCTCAAAACACATATAAGCAATATATCTGAGCAAGAATTTAGAACAAGTCATAAGAATACTAACTGGGCTTGAAAGAAGCATATAAGATACAAGAGAAACCCTGACTATGGAGATAAAAGACCTAAAAAAAAATAGGCCAAAAAAATGCTCTGAGGTACAAAACTGACTGGATATAATCATGATGAGAATGGAAGAAGCAGAAGAACAAATAGGATATAGAAAATAAATAATTAAGGTGAAAAGAAGAGGGAAAGAAAACTATTAGGTCACAAACATAGACTTAGGGAACTCAGTGATTCCACAAAGCAAAATAATATCTATATCACAGAAGTCCCAGAATACGAGTGGGGAAAAGGGGACAATAGGTTTTACTTGAACAAATTATAGCTGAAAACGCCCCTATCTTGGAAAGGAAATAGGCAATCAAGTCCAAGAGGACCAGAGAACTCCCCTCAAATCAATAGAAAACAGGTCAACGCCCAGACATTTATCACAACTTGCAAAATTCAAAGATAGAGAAATATAAAGGCAGGTAGGGACAAAATGTCCTTAACCTAAAAGAATAGACACATAAGATTAGCAGCAGACCTGTAAACAGAAAATAGGCCAGGAAGGAGTGGCATGAGATGCTCAATGTGCTAAAAGGGAAAACTCTGCAGCCCAGGATACTGTGTCCAGCAAGGCTGTCATTCAGAATAGAATGAGAAATAGTTTCTAGGACAAGCAAAAACTGAAGGAGTTTGTGAACACTAAACAGGCTCTGCACGAAATATTAAAAAGAACCTTTGAGTGGGAAAGAAACACCAAAAAAAAAAAAAAAAAACAACAACAACAACAACAAAAAGACCATAATGGAACAGAGACAATCTACAGAGACAGTGATCTTACGGGCAATACAATGGCACTAAATTCATATCTACCAATACTTACTCTGAATATAAATGCTCCAATCAAAAGATACAGGGTATCAGAACGGATTAAAAGAAGACCCATCAATATACTGCTTACAAGAGACATTTTTAACCCAAAGACACCTCCAGATTGAGAGTGAAGCAGTGAAGAACCATCTTTCAAGCTAATGGACATCAAAAGAAAACTGGAGAAGCCATCCTTATATCTGAAGAAACTGGATTTTAAATCAAAGGCTGTAATAAGAGATGAAGAAAGGCACTATATCATATTAAAGGTATCTATCCACCAAGAAAATCCAACGGTTGTAAATATTTATGCTCCCAACTTGGGAGCAGCCAAATATATAAATCAATTAATAACAAAATTAAAGAAATGCATTGATACTAATACAGTAATAGTAGGGGATTTTAACACCCCACTCACGGCAATAGACAGATCATTTAAGCAGAAGACCAACAAAGAAACGAGGCCTTTGAATGACACACTTATCAGATGGACTTAACATATATTCAGAGAATTTCATCCTAAACTAGTAGAATACACATTCTTCTCAAGCACACATAAAACATTCTCCAGAAAAAAAAAAAAAAATTCTCCAGAATAGATCACATAGTGGGTCACAAATCAGGCCTCAGACCACAATGCTATGAAACTTGAAATTAACCATAAGAAAAAATTTGGAAGGACCAGAAATATATGGAGGTTAAAGAACATCCTACTAAAGAATAAATGCATTAACCAGGAAATTAAAGAAGACATTTTTTTTAAATGCAAGATAGCAAATGAAAGTGAAAACACAACAGTCCAAAGCCATGAAATACAGCAAAGGCAGTCCTAAGAGGGAAGTATATAGCAATACAGGCATTTCTCAAGGAACAAGAAAAGCCTCAAATATACAAACTAGAGGAGCTGGAAAAAGAACAGCAAATAAATCCTAAATCCAGAAGGAGAAGGGAATAATAAATATTAGAGCAGAAATAAAGGATATAGAAAATTAAAAAAAAAATCTTTAGAACATATCAATGAAAGCAGAAGCTGAGAAAAAAAAATAGAAGCTGATTTTTTGAAAGAATTGAAATTGATTACCCTCTGGCAAGATCTATCCAAAAGAAAAGAGAAAGGATCCAAATAAATAAAATCATGAATAAAAGAGGAGAGATCACAACCAACATTGAAGAAATACAAACAATTATAAGAAAATATTATGAGCAAGTGTGAGCAAGCAAATAAGGCAATCAGGAAGAAATGGATAAATTCATAGAAACATAAACTACCAAAACTGAAATAGGAAGAAATAGAAAATTTTAACAGATCCATAACCAGCAAAGAAATTGAATCAGTAATCAAAAATCTCCCAACAAATAAGAGTCCAGGGCCAGATGGCTTCCATGGGGAATTCTATCAAACATTTAAAGAAGATTGAAGGGGTGCCTGGGTGACTCAGTCAGTTAGGGGGTCTGCCTTCAGCTCAGGTCATGACCTCAGGGTCCTGAGATTGAGCCCTGACTTGGCCTCCCTGATCACTCTATATATCTGTCTCTCTCTCTCTCTCAAATAAATAAAATCTTCAAAAATAAAAAAAAGGAAAAACAAGAATTAATACTTCTGAAGCTGTTCCATAAAAATGACCTGGAAGGGAAACTTCCAAACTTATTCTATAAGGCCAGCATAATCTTGATGCCAAACCCAGACAAAGACCGTCTCCTCCCCCCTCCCACCAAAAAAAAAAAAAAAAAGGAGAATTACAGACTATTATCCCTTATGGAAATGAAAAACATGAAAAAATTCTCAACAGGATACTAGCTAATCAAATCTAACAGTACATTAAAAGGATTATTCACCATGACCAAGTGAAATTTATTCCAGGGTTTCAGGGATGGTTCATTCTCCACACATCAATCAACATGATACACCACATTAATAAAAGAAAGGATAAGAACAATAGAAACCCTCAATAGATGCAGAAAAAGCATTTTACAAAATACAGCATCCATTCTTGATAAAAACCCTCAAGAAAGTGGGGGTAGAAAGAACATATCTCAACATCATTAAAGGCTGTGTAGGAAAGACCCACATAGAATACTATAATCATCAGAGAAAACCTGAGAGCCTTTCCCCTAAGGTCAGGAATACAACAGGGATGTGCACTCTCACCACTGTTGTTCAACACAGTACTGGAAATCTTAGCTTCCGCA
The DNA here is from genome assembly GCF_905146905.1 of Nyctereutes procyonoides. Classification (NCBI taxonomy): domain Eukaryota; kingdom Metazoa; phylum Chordata; class Mammalia; order Carnivora; family Canidae; genus Nyctereutes; species Nyctereutes procyonoides. The sequence goes on from NW_026575122.1 coordinate 1,320,213, forward strand.
ATCAGATAACTAAAAGAAATAGAAGGCATTTAAATTGGTAAGGAAGAAGTCAAACTTTCACTCTTCACGGAAAACATGATACTATCAAAAAATCTGAAAGACTCCGCCAAAAACATTGCTACAACTGCTACATGAATTCAGTAAAGTTGTGGGATACGGAATCAATGTACAGAAATATGTTGTGTTTCTCTACACCAATAATAAACAACAGAAGAAGAAATCAAAGACTCAGTCCCATTTACCATTGTACCCAAAACCTTAAGACATCTAGGAATAACCCCAATAAAGGGGTAAAAGACCCATACTCTGAAAACTATAGAATACTTATGAAAGGAACTGAAGAAGACACAGAGTGGGAAAACATTCCATGCTCACGGACTGGAAGGACAAAACATTGTTAAAATGTCTATACTACCGAGAGCAATCTATGCATATAATGTGATCCTTATCAAAAAACCACCAGCATTTTTCACAGAGGTAAAACAAATAATTCTAAAACCAGAGAAGACTCTGAATAGCCAACGTAATGTTGAAAAAGAAAACTAAAGTGGGAGATAATACAACCCGAGACTTCAAGCTGTATTATAAACCTGTAATCATCAAGACAGTGTGGTACTGGTACAAAACAGACATATAGATAAATAGATCAGAATAGGGAATCCAGAAGTAGATCCTCAGCTCTATGGTCAACTAATCTTCAACAAAGCAGAAAGGAATAGCCAATGGATAAAAGAAAATCTCTTCAACAAATGGTGTTGGGAAAACTGAACAACAACAGAGAATAATGAACTTGGACCACTCTCTTACATAATACACAAAAACATATTCAAAATAGACGGAAAACCTAAATGTCAGAAAGGAAACTATCAAAATCCTAGAGGAGAGTACAACAGTAATTTCTTTGGCCTCAGCTGCAGCCACTTCTTACTAGGCATGTCTCTGTAGGCAAGGGGATCAAAAGCAAGAATGACCTCATCAATATAAAAAGCTTCTGCATGGTAAAGATAACAATGAACAAAAGTAAAAGGCAAGCAACAGAATGGGAGAAGATATTTGCACATGACGTGTAGGATAAACTGTTAATAGCAAAATCTAGAAGTACTTATCAAATGTAGCACTCAAAAGACAGTCCAGGTAAGAAATGGATAGAAGATATGAATAGATAGTTTTCCAATGAAGGCATTGGGATGGCCAACAGACACATGAAAAGATGCTCAACGTCACTCATCATCAGGGAAACACAAATCAAAACTACAATGAGCTATGACTTCACATCAGTCAGAATGACTAAAACTAACAATGCAGGAAACAACAGGTGTTGGCCAAGATGTGGAGAAAGGAGATTTCTTCTGTACTGTTGGTGGGTTGCAAACTGGTGCAGCCACTCTGGATAACACCATGGAGGTTCCTCAAAATTTAAAAATAGAACTACTTTACAACCCAGAAATTTCACTACTATATATTTATTCAGAGGGACAAATGCAGCCCAATGTTTATAGTAGCATTATTTCCAGTCTATGGAAAGAGCCTGAATGTCACCAACTGATGAGTGGATTAAAAAAAGTGATATATGTATTCAATGGAATATTACTCAGCAATCAAAAAGAATGAAGTATTGCCATTTGCAACAACGTGGATGGAAATAGAGTTTATAATGCTAAGCAAAATAAGTCATCCAGAGAAAGACAAATATATTTTTTTACTTACACGCGAAATTTAAGAAACAAAACCGAAGGACATAGGAAAGGGAATGGAGATAAAATAAGAAAAATAGGAGGCAAACCATAGGAGACTCTTAACTATGGAGAACAACTGAGGGTTTCTGAGGAGGAGTTGGGTGGGAAGATGGCCTAAATGGTTGATGGGCATTAGGAGGAGACTTGTTGGGAAGAACACTCGGTGTTCTATGTTAAATGAGGAATCACTAAATTCTACTCGTGAAACCAATGCTACACTACACATTAACTTACTTTATTTTAAATAAAAAATACATGAATGTAAACATCTTAAGATTTAATAATAAAGAAATAGAAAACTTTATCAGACTATTATTAGCAATGAACTTGAGTTAGTAAAAAACAAACTCCCAACAAATAAAAGTCCAGGACCAGGTAATTTTAAAGATTAATTCTACCAAACAGTTAAAGAAGAGTTAATACCCTGTCTTCTCAAAGTATTTCAAAAAAAGAGAATACAAAGGAAAGCATCCAAATTCACTTCATGAGTCCAGCACTACCCTGATATAAAAACTAGAAAAGGATACTACAAAAAGCGGAAGCAAACAAATAAATACTACAGGTCAACACCTCTGATAAGCATGGATGCATAAGTTCTCAACAAAATATTAACAAACTGAATCAAACAATACATCGAAAATTATTTACCATGATCAAATGGAATTTAATCCAGTGATGCAAAGATGGTTCAATATTCACAAACCAATCAACATGACACATAACATCAACTCTCTACAATAAAAAAGTGTATAACCATTTCAATAGATGCAGAAAAGTTTTTGACAAAATATCACATCCATTCATGAGAAAAAACTTTCAGCAAAGTAGGCTTAGAGGACACATACCTTAATGTAATAAAGGTCATATATGAAAAACCCACAGCCAACATCATATTCAATGGTGAAAAAAAAATAGGCTTTTCCTCTAAGATCAAGAACAAGACAAGAGTATCCTCTTTTGCCACCTTTTTTCAATATGGTACTGGAAGTCCTCACCATAGCAATCAGACATGAAAAAGAAATAAAATATCATTATTCAAAAATCAGTTGCATTTCTCTACACTCTCCTTCATTAGAAGAGTAGTCACAGTGGGGCAAAAATTTGAAAAGGCAATAACGTCACAGAGCTACAGACATTTGAATGTTAAGCCAATATAGATCTGTCATGCTAGTGTTAGTGCCTGGGACACTGAAATATGGGGAAAGGACATCTGAAATGGTCTACGTGAGGACATTGGCTCTGCAAGGCAATACATACTCCATTAAAAGATGGCGTCTGTCCTCTCCTACTGTGGATTATAATTATAATTAGGATTAAATACTGTCATAATTTAGATTGGCATTTTCTGGTCTCAGAAAAGGAGAAAATAAACCATATATTGAAGGGGTTGCAAAAATAAGCTGGCAGAGAAACAGCCCTGGGATTGGTGGATCAAGACAGCTGAATACAAGACTGGGTGAGAAATAATTCACCAACATGGCATCACTTTCTAAGCACATGGACTTTAACAAGGATTGAAAGTCTGTCACAGTTGGCAACAGAATAAAGATCCTCTAATGCTGAGGAAGACATTGTTGCTGGGGGTATAAGGGGCATTTATGCTACTTTATAAGAGGTGGTAAAGATTGCTCTTTTCCATGATGGCCTAGCACATGGATTTTACAAAGCTGCCCCAGCTTTAGACAAGCGTCAAGTCCATCTTTGTGTGTTTGCGTCCATCGGTAAGGAGCCTATGTATGCCAAAGTGGTGGTGGCCCTTTGTGTGGCCCTTGAACATCGGTTCAGCACAAACCCATCAAGGTTGATAATAAGAAACTAGGGGAATAGACAGGGTTCCATAAAATTGACATAGAGGGAAAAATACTGCAAGTGGTTAGTTGCGTTTGTGTGATAGTCAAGGATTATGGCAAAGAGTCGCAGGCCAAGGATACCACTGAGAAATACTTCAAGTTCAAGAAATGAGCAAATAAAACCCAATGCTCTTATCCAGTAAGAGGCAGCAGGGGAGGGAGCAGGAGAGAAGGGGGCGGAAGAGGCAAAAGCAACGGCAGCAGCTGCCTTGGAGTCACATAGCTGAAGAGACATTTCCATATACAGCCAATGTAAATAGTTCACTGGAGTCCCGACAAACTGGCACCAGGAGGGGAGGTATTGGGGGTATTTTAAGTAAGAGTTTGTTAGAGAAGAATTATATAGGATTTGGGTTTGTGTTTAGTCATTTCATTTTTTGTAATATTTAAGAAAGTGAGACTTGCTTTAATTAAATGTTCTGAGGAAGTACAGGTATTTATATGATTCGTTTTTAACGAATCTATCTAAAAACAACAAAACAAAACAAAAAACAAATCTATCGAGAAAGAGACTAGGTCTAGGCCAAAGCTTTATTTGGTAAGAAACCATGGTCACTTATATTAGCCAGGATAGAAGTATGTTTGGCCATCTGTGTGATTGGACAATGCTCGTGCTTTACCTACATTCATGTATAATTACAGAATGATCTTGTTTTTGTCTTGAGCCATCATTGTCGCAGAAGAGTCTTGTTTAATATTGATAACCTGTGAATTTTTTTTATATATATCCAAACTAGAACAAAAGACCTAGCTAAGCATACTGGGCTACTTCCTAAGTGCCAGTGCTGCTTTTCTCTTTCTGAGTAGTACGTGTATTTGAAAGCAAATAATTTAAAATAAGTGTGCATACAGAAATACATTTGGACATGCATTGGCTAATTCAATTACTTTTATTTTCAGTGGAAAATTTAAGTTGAATAATGACAATATTATAATACTCTTTTTTTTTTTTCCTTCTGAGTCTGTCAGACCTCCTCCCACTGCATATTAGTCCTAAGTTTGGATCTACTTTTTGTTATTCATAAAATATATGGTACCAGTTAGCACAATTATGTATTGTTGCAAAATATAATTATATAATATATAATAATATAAACAAAATGAACTAGTGTATTTTTAAATTTGCTCTTCAAATTTGCCTTCCTTTATTTAAAATCACATAGAAAAAAATTAAATTGTGTTTCTAAAATATGTTTCAATTTTTTACAACTTGTAGTTAAAGGCAACAAATATAAAATAAGTTGGATAAAGTAATGCTAAAATAACTTCAATAAAATAAAAATTACATATAGCTTAAAGTCTTTTTTCAGATGACTATGGGAATAAGAGCCGTTGAGTAATTTTCAAACTAATGGTATCAGTAAAATAAAATATATACACACAAAGAAGACCTCCCAAAGCTAAGGGAGGTAAAAGGCTACAAGTGTAAAATAAAGGATATAAGTAAGTTTAAAAGAGAAAGAAAATCAGTTTCCACGAGTCAAAGAAGTTTCTTTGACAGAAATGAAATTTAAGCTAGGATCTGGAGATTTGGATAGGCTGCGAAAGAAGAGAGCATCACTGACTGGCATGTACTATGTGCCTGATAACCTACACACTTTAGAGAACTTAATCCTACCACAAGCCAATTAACTGAGGCCCAGACAACTTGGGTAAACAACCGTCTTTCACACAGCTACCTATTTGCAGAGGCCTTATCTAGACCCAGATATCGACCCTCAAATCCATACGCTCTCCATTATTACAGTGTTGGGAAATATATCTAGGGACAAGCATCCAAGAATAGCAAAACTGAGGGAAGAGAAGAGAAATAGGATTAAAGCATCCAGGATTTGTCCAAAAACTTTGACTGGATCATATGGTAAGTCTGGGAGGAAGAAGCTAAAAGAAACCAAAAGATAAATGGAAGATAAGGCTATAATGGCTGAACTTCCATCAGGCATTACTGAGAGCGATTGGTGGCCAAAGGAATGAAATTACAAAAACATCAGTTTAAGAAGACTAATGTTACTAAGCAGAAGCAATCGAATAGACAATAAATTAAAGGTAAGGAGAAGGGTTAATTATGGCAACAATACAGTAAAATGTGACAGAAGCTTGGAAACATTTTCTAAGAATCTCAAGATCTGAAGTGTCATAAAAAATAAAGGAAAAATATTAATGTTCAATTGACTAGAGTGTTTTTATTCTTAGGTTGGGTAATTACCTTGGAAGCACTTCAAAATGCAATTGGATCGCTTCCCTCTGTGATCATAGCAAATATAAAACAGCATAAACAAAATGTCCTTTATACTTCTCCAACTTTTGGACAGACGATAGAAAATGAACTAAGGACACATATGTGGAAAACAAAAATAGCATATACTTACTTATTTTAACATTTTTACAACGCCAACACTACAAATATCACCATATTTAATTCTCACAACAATTCCATGAGTCAGAGTCATATACTATTGTATATAAATTTAAAAGAAAACTAAACCTGAGCACAGGCAGGTTAAACAACATAACCAAGGTAATTCACAGTGGGTAATAAATATGGGGCTTGAGCCCAAGTAGTGAAGTTTCCAAGACTAGACTCTTAACATCATTTTAGTATGTTGTCTCCCTATTGCTTTTAATTTAAATAATGGATTAAAATAAAGTGGTAAGCCTATTTTATCATTTACAGTCATTATAATTTCTTTCTAGGAAACATAAGTTTCCAGTTATTCAATAAATGGAAATATTATTTATCCTGTAAATCCCATACATGAAGGTTTTGTTTTGTGGTTGTAAATATAGTCTTCCCATATTGTCATAAAGTGATTCTCGATTTTAAGAATATATGGCTGCATTTATAGAGGTTGCACAGGCCCAAACCTATATAGAAGGAGGGAATAAGGTTAAGTGCAAGTAAATTCAAATTGACATATTTTGAGGGCCTATTATGTGCAAGACATTATGATGCGTGTAATATGCAATTCATCGGCGTTCAAGGAGAGGGCAATACAGTGGTAGATTATAGTCGTAGATTCAATAATGACATAGATCTTGGTATTGATAATGAGCACTGCTAAGGTATATAAATGTAATCATAACTCATGAGGGAAATAAGTTCAGGGGAAGGAATCAGAAAATGCCCTCAGCGGAAGATATTTTCTAATGCCAACTTCAAGAAAGGAGTAGAATTTTAACAAGTTTAATAAAAATAGTCATCTAGAGAGAAGCAGAAGCATGGGCTGTAACAGTAGGTCAAGACACAGAGAGTAATGCTTTCAGGCGTACTGACTGGGAGTGTAGCAAAGGTGTTACAGGACCCTTTACATCCCATATGGTCCTAGCAAAATGAAGACCTGCAGTGGTTAGACTATTCCCCGTCTCAGTTTGCATGCCTCAGACTTCTTAGAACTACCAAATTTGAAACCCTATTGAAAGAAATCAAAACGTAAGGAGTGGAATATGTAAAAGAACACCTGATGAGTCAAGATACAGAAGCCCCACATAGTTGGGAAAATATTTCTTCCTGTCATAAAAACAGAAAGCCCAGAAGTGTAAGGTGTCAGGAATTTGATAAAATATATTTGGGTTCTCTCAGTATTTTCAGCTAGCCACTGAGACATGACAACGCGATAGCCCATACTCGAATCGTACAGAGGCGTGAGGACCCTTACTCTGAGGAATGGGGTACAGAATAGAAGCTGAATGCAGGTTATTGAATAGCGATGAACTGTCAGCCGAGATGAGGTAACATGAATTCCAAACGTATATGATGAAGATTTCAATACTGCCCAGGAAACCTCAGGACCCTGAAACAGATGCTTCCTGCATCTACCAAATGCGAAGTTACCAGTTAAACCAAATCAGTCAATATTCATAGGTATTTTTGTCTTCTTAATAATCTTCTGTCCACATGTTACACTAGTCTCTGAAATAGAAGAATTGTAAGACTGACTACAATTGGAACTTGCTATTTATTTTTCACTTTGGCTGACTTTTTGGTTTATGTTTTTTTTTTTTTTTAACCATCTAGAGTATGGTAGGGTATGTAAGTATGTGACATAGGACAGGAGGTCAAGATAGAAAGAGATAATACAATCTGCCCCAAAGGCATACTAGTTTGGAATATAGCAAAATGTTGTCTATAAGATCCTAATAAAAGTTTGAGGCATTTGTACTAACAGGAAATAATCAAAACCTTACAGATCCTTATTTTTGTTTTTTGTTTTGTTTTAGGGTTGCTATGTCTTAGCTAATTCACATATTGATCATTATGAAATGTCCTCCTTTATCACTGTGACATTTCTTATGCCAAATTTTACTTTGCCTCATAGTGACATTTTCTGGTCTTTTTTTTTTTTTTGTCTTTATTGTCATAATGTATAAAGTATATTTTTATAGATGTCATACAAATAGATATGTCATAACTTCGAATTACATGACAATTTTGCTTTTAATTGGAATGCCAAAAAAATTATAGTTGATGTAATTCTTTGATATAGCTGGATTTAATCATCCATCTTGATATTTATTTTTATTTGTCCTATCTTTTGTTTCCTTCTTCTTTTTTGCCTTGTTAAATTGAATGCAGTTGTTTTTTTTTTTTTAAGTATACTATATTATCTCCACCATTGGCTTGTTAGCTATACCTCTTTTACCTTTTATGTGTTTTCTAGTGCTTAAGGTTAACTAATTTCTGCCTTTAAATTGCATTATGTTATTTAACATATACTATAAAAATATTCAGCAGTATATATTTCCATTCCCCTTTGATCTAATTATTCTGTGTATTTGTATATTTTATTTTTTCTATTCTAACTTGATTATCTTGATCACTTTTTAACTTTATATGCCTTATTTTTCTTTAGTAGTTACAACAGTGGTAAATGACAATACTTAAGAAAATATGGAACTCTTAATTAAAAGACTACAAATCCATTTTCTCCTTGAATTTGGTGATTAGGAGAATTTATATTTTCTTTATTAACATTGTGAAGTGAGAGAAACAGTAATCAAAGTGTGGAGTTTTTAAAAGTGGGAAATTTAACAAGAGTACATCTCATAATAAGATGAATCCCAAAAAGGTCCATTTTGAAACATGTGAGTATTACGAAATGTACTGCCTCTAATGCAGAATTAAACTCCTTCCCCCTCCCTGGAGTTAAACATTTTAAAATTTTGGGCATCCAGGGAAATTCAAGCTTTAATATTGATTAAATATTGCCTGAGATTTATCAGGTACCAGGAATAAGTAAATAGTAATAATCTTTGTAGAAACTATTTCTTACTTTAACCTTCGGAATTACAAATAATTCCAAAAAAATGATTATACCATATAAAGTGCTAAGTTTAAATCACACAAGTCTGAACAAGAGATGACAAAATTAACCAAGAACCAGGGAAACAAATAGAAAAACATAACACTTATGATAGATACAAATCCAGCTTTGTCGGTAATCACTTTGAACATAGATGGTCTAAATGCAGCAATTATAAAACAGAAATTGTCAGAATGCATCAAAAAACAAGACCCAACAATACGTTGTCTACAAGAAAATCACCTTAAATATTAAGATACAGGGTGCCTGGGTGGCTCAGTCAGTTAAGCGTCTGCCTTTGACTCAGGTCATGATCCCAGAGCCCTGAGATCAAGCCTCCATTTGTCTCCCTGCTCAGGGAGGAGTCTCCTTCTCCCTCTCACTCTCCCCCTTTCCTCTGCTCATGCGCTCTCCCTCTGTCTCTCAAATAACTCTATAAAATCTAAAAAAAAAATTAAGATACATATAGCTTAAAAGGAAATGGATGGGGGAAAATATACCCAGTGAACACTAAACAGAAGAAAGCACAGTAGCTATATTAATTTCAGACAAAGCAGACTTCAAAGGAAGGAAAGTTACCAGGCATAAAAAAGAGCATTGCATAATATATAATATTATAATATAGAATTATATAACATATAATAATAAGGGGTTACTTCTCCAAGAAGATGTGACACTATCAACAGTCAATCAAACCATGTGAAGCAAAAAGTATTGGCATTTCAAAGGGAATAAGTTAAAAAAAAAAAAAAACAAAGGGAATAAGTTGAAGCCACTATTATCACTGGAAACTTCATGAAGAATACAGTTTAACTCAACATCATCATCAATGAAATGGATATAATCGGCGCGTACAGACCACTTCATCTGACAATAGCAGAACACACATTCCTCCCAAGCTCACGTAGAACATTCACCAACATAGACCGCATTCTGGGCCATGAGGCGTGCCGCAATAGAATTAAGAGAATACAAATCATACAATGTCCACTTTCAGAACACAGTAAAATTAAACTAGAAATCAATAATAGAAAGATGACTGATAAATCTCAACACATGGAGATTAAACAACATTTCTATATAATCTGTGGGTTAAAGAAAAATTTCAAGAGAAATTTAAAAATATTGAACTAAATGAAAATGAGAACACAACTTTCCAAAATTTGTGGGAAACAGAAAAAAAAAAAAAGCAGTTTGTAGCGGCAAGTTTCTAGCCTCGAATTAATATACTTGAGAAGAAAAAATCTAAAACCAATAATCTAGGTTTCTACTTTAGGGAACTAGGACAAGAAGAGCCTATTAAATCAAAGAAAGCAGAAGAAATAAGAATTAGGGCCCAAACCAGTGAAATTTAAAGCAGGAGAGTAATGGAAGAAAAACTAATGAAACCAAAAGCTGGTTGTTTGATGAGATCAACAAAATCTATGACTCTTGCCAGGATTAGAAAAAGACGACGTAAATTACTAACATAATTAAATAGGGGTATCACTACAGATCCTAGGGACATTAAAAGGATAACAAATACTTTTAACAACTCCATGCCCACATATTTGAATACCTAGATGAAATGCACAATTCCTTGAAAGACACAAATGCCAAAACTGAAAGAAGAAGAAATATATTATCTGAACAAAAGTATTTTTCCTTTAGAGAGAGAGTGTTTGTGTGCACGTTATGAGTGGTGGGGGCAGGGATTGCAGGGGAGAGAATCGTAAGCAGGCTCCATACCCAGTGGGAGGTCAGTCTCCCAACCCCAAGATCATGACCTGAACTGAAATCAAGAGTCAGATGCTTACCCAACTGAGCCAGCCAGGCACTCCTGAGTAGGCCTATACGAATGAAATTTCAATGATAATTGACCATCTAAAACAGAACCACCAGACCCTGATGGACTTACTGGTGAATTGAATTCCACCAAACATTTGAGTTTTATATTCAATTCTTTATATTCATTTTCAGAAAATAGAAAGAAATATTTTCTAACTCATTCTATGAGCCTACAATTATCTTCTTTTTATTTAAATATTTTATTTATTTATTCATGAGAGAAGAGAGAGAGAGAGAGGCAGAGACACAGGCAGAGGGAGAAGCAGGCTCCATGCCGGGAGCCCGACGTGGGACTCGATCCCAGGACCCCGGGATCACGACCCTTTAAGCCCAAGGAAGATGCTCAACTGCTGAGCTACCTGGGCACCCCAAGCCTAGAATTATCTTGGTGCCCAAATCAGACAAAGATATGACAAGAAAATATTTAAAAAGAAAAAAAATCACTTAAAAATTGGAAGCGAATCCAAACTGTGAAAGACTGAGTATCTTGCAAAATGCAAGGTTTATGCCAAGATAGGGATGAAGGAGAAAGTTACATATTCTTGGATCTCAGAATGATATAGAAATACCCCTAAAAGTATGTGCTAGGTTCTGGAAGGTCCTTTCAGCGATTCTTTGATTAGAATAAAAGAGTCTGGCAATGAGAGAAGTAGAGACCACATCCATAGAGATCAAGTATAATACAGAATGGGAATAAGACTAAATTGAAGTAGAAATCATGCTGACACATCATTTTCTTTTTATGTTATAGTTTACTACTCAAAAGTGATTCTTATCTCTGTGGAGGATTTTTTTTTTAAGGTATGTTTCATTTCATTCCCATAGCTGGTATACAGGAAAAGATATTTTGATTATCTTGAATTTCCTTATCTAGCCATTTTATCATATTGCTTTAAAATAAATATTCTAAATTATGATAAATTGTAAGTATGTAAAAACATTTGCAGTGACCTAGATGGTTTTCAAATTTTATCAATAGCCGCATCCTTCCAGGTGATTAGCTAGAATTTCCAATAGCACTGATCAATGGTGGTAATCTTGACTAGGTCTCTTTGCTTTCTCACCCCCACAACGATACTGCTTCTGTACTCGTACCCCCAACGTGAGAATTGTTCAGGAATGAATTCAAGCAACAGCAATCTACGTGATCTGAGTTCCTACCCGGAAAACCAGGTCTTATCTTCAGGATTTCCACCTAATGTACTAATGACTTTTCCTCCAACACTGATGACATCCTCAACTTAAATATATCCTTCCCTTTGATCAATACGTCCTACAACATGATGATAGACCATTTATTTGCAATGATTTCAACATTTCGTGATTAGTTTGCAGGAGGACTCTTTGTTAAATTAGTTTTATTCGATTTTTGGACAATTTTACATAAGTGGTTGCTAAATTTAATTAAATGGCTCTCTGGCATTTTTTTATGTAGTGTATAATTTGTTTCACTTTAATTGTTAGTGTAATGTTAATATTAAGTCCAACACTTGTCTGGAATGGGTAACCTGTGCTTTCTATCTGGAAACCTGTAATTTTTTTTTTTTGTATTATCCTCGGCAATTAGTAAATTTATTAGGATTAGTCTAGGGTGAAACAGGCATTTGTTAAACAGCCTGGGCTCACTGACCTCCTTTAATCTGTAGATTGAATATATTACTAAGTTTAGGTACAGTTTCTTTATTATGCATAATAATTACTTCTCCTCCTTCAGCTTTTAACTTTTCTAGAAATCCTAGGAGGTCCTTTTTAAGGTCTCCTGGCTCCTTTTCTAATCGCTCATCTTTTCTTTTATAGCTTTTCGTTTTTTTCTTTTTTTGAAAGGTGGGGTAGAAGGAGAGATTTTTTTCTTTTTGCTATTCTTTGTGTTTATTCCAAGTTATGAAATATTATCACTTGATTTTGCTGATTAAAAACTCAGATAAGCAATGATTAGTCTCACATTCCATTTATCTATTTTTTTTTAAATAGTGTCCTTTAAAAACAACTTTTTTCACCTTTTCATCATCAAAGTGTTTGAACAGTTTTGTGTGTTAGGTATATATGTTTTATATGCGTATCATTAAGAATTACTATGTTTTTGTTAAAGTTCTATCAGATTTATCTGTAAGAAAACCCCAGGTTGGAGCACCGGGGTGGCTCAGTTGATTAAGCGTCTACCTTCACCTTGGGTCATGATCCCAGGGTCCTGGGATAGAGCCCCCCCACTGTGCTCCCTACTCAATGGGGAGCTTGCTTCTCCCTCTCCCTCTGCAGCTTTCCCTGCTTGTGTTTATTTATTAGAGAGAGTGAGCATAGCAAAAAAAAAAAAAAAAAAAAAGAAGAAGAAGAAGAAGAAGAAGAAGAAGAAGAAGAAGAAGAAAGAAAAGGAAAAAGAAAAAAAGAAAAGGGAAACCCCCAGGTCTACTTATCCACTGATCTCTATCTCTCAGATCACTTCTTGAATAGTAAGTTTTCTTTGACAGATTATAATTATGTCCCCCAATAATCACCTTTGTCATCTAATAATGACAAATCAGTTTACTGATATTTTTGGAATAGCAGAAAGAGTTTTGTTCTTAAAGAGGTAAACGGCCAAACCCACATCCATCACCTGAAGTATAGCTTGCCTCTGCTGGGAGGACGTGGTAGGCACACACGCTCAACAGGAACCCACAGCTTCCCATCAACATCACAGTTCCCTCCTTACAGATGTCAGATGGGGAATACAGGTTTCCTGCTCTTGCGTCCACGTAGGAACATACATTTTAACAACTATGCAGGGATAGTGATATCTCTGTGGGAACTGAAGAGTCCAGTAAAGAGATTCCTATATCCCCTTGGATCAAAAAGAAGAAAAAAAGTCAAGAACAGATTCCATGAAGAGGATGAGAAGAACGGCTTCTTTTTTCAGCATTCTCCCTTGTAGCGGCACAGCTTGGTGCCAAGAGAGACCCCCTAGCTTATGGTTCTCCCACAGAGGAAAGTAAGGAAGGATGCGTGCCTCATTGTGGAATGATGCCCATGGGTCTCCCTTCTGCTTGGCGTCACCCAGATCACTGAGACTGGCATGGTTGAAAGGTCTTGTGGGAACTAGGAGCAGGGAAACAGGGTGGGAGCTCATGGCAAATAAGCATGAAACTCAAAAACCCCCCATAGAACCCACAGATCCCACCAAGGGCCCTGCCCATGAAGTCAATGAGATGCCTGACTTGCAGGCCCTGCAAAGCCGGCAAAAGGCTCTGGGAGATGGAACATCCAACTACTGCAGACAATCGCATACTGCCGTAAGAGTGCACGCAGGCCTCTGCATATGGTGTGGGTGAGCCTTTAAGAGGATTTGTGCAAGACCCTACAGATAGCAGCTACTAAGCTGCAGGATCAGGAGAAAGTACACAACTTCTCTTCTCGATCACCATAGGACACTACCTGGTGGGGGGGTGTGGGGATCTCAGCATCCATAGAAAAAGACTGAGTAACTCTAAAAGTCTCTAGCTGGACTGACTAGGAAAAGTCTTTTGTTCCTGAAGCTAGTCAGGAAAGACAAGTTGGGGACGTCTTCTTGAAATGTGAAGAGAGCAATGTAGACCTAAGGAGCATGAAGAATCAAGACCTAACACTACAAAGCTCCGGTGAGTAGCACCATCAAGATAGAGATCTATGACAGCAACAGCAAATCCTTACCTGTGGATAATTAACCTAAAGATACATAGTTTGCATTTTCTTAATAGACAGGGATGTTGGGAACCCCGGGTGGCTCAGTGGTTTAGCGCCTGCCTTTGGCCCAGAGCCTGACCCTGGAGCCCGGGGATCGAGTCCCACGTTGGGCTCCCGGTGCATGGAGCCTGCTTCTCCCTCTGCCTGTCTCTCTCTCTCTCTCTCTCTCTCTCTCTCTCTCTCTCTCTCTCCCTCTGTGTGTGTGTGTGTGTCTGTCATGAATAAATAAATAAAATCTTTAAAAAAATAAACAGGGATGTGAAAATTCTTAACAAAATATTAGCCAACCAAATTCAACAGTACATGAAATGTTTCATAGACTATGATTAAGTGAAATTTATCTCGGAGATGCCAGAGTAATTCAATGGAAAAATCTATAAATATAAAAGACTACTCATTGGAACCAATGGAAAAAGTCATATGATCATCTTGCTAGCTATAATAATTAAAACAGTATGGAAGTAGCATAAAAAATAGACAAATATAGCCAAAGAATAGAATAGAGATCTGAAAAATAAATTCACACATATATGATTAAGTTTCCTTTGACGAGGTTACCAAAAATACACAATACGGAAAAGATGGTCTCCTCGATACATGGTACTGGGAAAATTGATATCCACAATCAAAAGAGTGATCTGGACCCTTAGCTCACAATATATGCATAAATCAACTAAAAATGGACTGAAAACTAAACATAAGACCTAATACCATAAAGCTCCTAGAAGAGAAAACTCTTGACATTCCAATTTTTTTAATAGAATACCAAGAGCAAAGGCAACAAAAATATCACCAAATGGGACTGAATAAAAACTTCTATACAACAAAAGGAACAATCACCAAATTGTGATGTTTTGGTGTTTTTAAGTCCCCCTATAACCTCTTAAATATCACATTAGATTTAGAAGAGCCAAAATGATACAGAGAACAAATGTGGAAAGAGAAAGTGCAAGTCTTCATTTTTCATTTAAGCTCCCTATATTTTCTTTCCTTATTTTTTTTTAAAGACTTTTTAGAATAGTTTCAGGATCACAACAATATTGAGGGGAAGGCACAGAGGTGCCCAGTACGCCCTCTTCCCTCATTATCAGCACCTCCCACCAGAGTCCATTTGTTACCATCGACGCATCTCCATCGACAAGTCCTAATCATCCAGTTCATAGTTGACATTACGGTTTACTCGGTGTCGCACATTCTCAGGGTTTGGAGAAACGCAAAGTAACATTCCTCATCACTGAGGCATCGCTCAGAGACCACTCCCCAGAACACCCCCTGGGCTTGGCCTATTCATTCCTCCCTCCACTGTAATTTTTCTTTTGTACAATTATCTTACATCTTGGTTTCCTTCAGCCCTCCAACCATCTTATACTCTACCCCCTGTACTATACATCCATTTAGGGTCTCAAATCAGCTTGATTTACGAGAATAGTATTCCTCATATCAAGCTATGCTTATGAATGCCATAATGTCCAGAAAACAATTTTTACTTATTTTAAAAGCTTCTAATTGTTTTCATAAATCCTGTGGCTTTTTAATGTTCCACCCTCAGTTTACTATATTTTGTTACCCGTCATTCACGATGCTGTTTTCTAATAACTAGATATTTTAGCAGCATTTTCGTGATTAGATTTGAAAACTTTATCTTTGAATCCTTTTATTGTTCATATTTATGACTGATGTTTATCATTTGTTTGAGGCAGATTTTGTCTGCATTCTCTTGTAAGAATTTTTAAAATGTACAGCCCAAAAGAAGCACACCTTCCTATTTAAATTTAAAAGATAAATGTGTATTTAACTTCTTGTATTAGCTTTCCACTTAAATACATGTTCTCTTTACCATAAGATTCTAACTTTCCTATTGACTTGTTGACATTTCTTAGCTTCTATTTACTTTTAACTGAGCATAAAACCTTGCAAATAATTCCATTAACTAGATATCTCATATTTACCCCTTATCTCAAGTATGGGATAAAATTACTATACAAAATTATTTTCAGTTTTGTCCAGGTTTAATTTACTTAGGATGCACTTTATTGATAATATTTAATGGAAATGAAGATAACTAGACAAGAAATTACAACACAAATCACAAATCATGGAATTTGATTTACGAGAGATTATTTTTATTGTATTTCTTAAACATAAGATATAAAGAAAATAGTAGTTTAGAAAAAGAAGAAAAAAAGTCTATTTTAGCTTACTTTATTAAAGCAGTTTCATTAAGCGACACCTGGATGGCTCAATGGTTGAGCATCTGCCTTTGGCTCAGGGCATGATCCAGGATCCTGGGATCGAGTCCCGCGTCGGACTCCCTGCAGGGAGCCTGCTTCTCCCTCTGCCTATGTCTCTGTCTCTAACTCTGTATCTCTCATGAATAAATAAATAGAATCTTTAAAAAAAGTTTCATTAAGTTTAAATGCATGAAAAAGATATATAATAATGCATAACATATGCAAATTTTTAAAGGAAGTAATATTATGGCCAGTATTTACAAAGTTTCTAAATCCTTTTTCCTATTTATAGTTTTGACAGACTACGGTCAATGTTAAAATGTATTGTTAATAATTTTTTTCTCTATAAAATTTTTGCATTGCTCTATTTTGCAAAATTACTGTATGAACTAGAGAACAAATTTATAAATTAAAATACAAACTATTATAAAAAATAAAAACAAAAACCCGAATGATAGTACAGTTTTCTAAATTCCTACATAAAATCCCAAAGCTCATTCTCATTCCCTATCATAAGTTTGCACTTTTCAGTTTTGATTGATATTGAAGTCATAACTGAGAGATTAGTAAGCTAAAAGCACTCAGTAAATAATATTGGCAAGATAAACTGCAAGATCTCAGAGATTGAGGATATCTCTAAATTTTTGTTCAAGGTATCTTCATTTTATTTTATTATTTTTTAATTTAAAATCAATTTGCCAACATGTAGTGTAACACCAGTGCTCATCCCATCAAGTGCCCTCCTTAGTACCCATCACCCAGGTACCCCACCCCCCACCTCCCTTTCTGCAACCCTTTGTTTCTCAGAGTTAGGGGTCTCAATAAAATGCCAGGACACTCACACCCCAATATTCACAGCAGCAATGTCCACAGTAGTTCAAACTGTGGAAGGAGCCACGATGTCCTTCAACAGATGAACGGGTAAAGATGTGGTCTATATATACAGCGGGATATTACTCAGCCATCAGAAAAGGATAGCTTCTGCACAAAAGAAAATTCAGCTACAACTTGAATATATTAGATTTAGATAAGATGAGGTTGTAAATGGAAATAGAAATAAAGTTGACTCTTAAACAACAAGGGGGTTAGGGGTGCCAGCTATCCCACAGTCAAAGTCCACTTATAATTTTGGACTACCCAAGAACTTCATTGATAGCCTAATGTTGACCAAAAGCCTTACTAGCAACATAAATTGTCAAGTAACACATATTTTGTATTGTAAGAATATGGAATACAACATATATAAAACTAAAGAAAATGTCATAGAATTATAGGGAAAATCAGTTTACGGTGCTAAAGCGTATTTATCAAACAAAAATCTGTGTTTAAGTAGACCTGTGTAGTTCAAGCTTGTATTGTTCAAGGGTTAACTTTCAGAAAACTATCAGTACGCTATTTAGGTGGATAGGAGACATGGAAAATTCCTTGAATTTTTCTCTACCCCTTCTTCCCTTTCTCTGGTTATTCCTTATGTATTCTGCATCCCTTGTTTTCTTAACTATTTTGAAGGTTATCCCTATAAATTTATTCAGATACTTATACACTATTTAGTACTTTCAAGGAAAGCCAAAAGTTGACTTTCTATGTATTTGTCAAAGGAATCAGATAGGTTAGAGCGTATGTTGCCTACCCAAAAGACTGTTTTTTTTTTTGGAGTTTTTGCCGAGTTTTACATGAAGAAAATACATATTATACTGTATGTATCATTCTCAAAATATCAATAAGTTCAAGGGTAGTGTTGGTGTTTCTTAGGTCTTAATACCATAACTCTTTTTTCTCCTATCTACTCTTTTTATTGATTAGATACAGGCTTATTAAACACTCCAGCTATAATTCTGGATCTATTTTTTGTTTGTATTTTGAAGTCCTCATGGCATATGAACATGCATTTGTATTGTTATGTGTTCTCAATTGACCCTTTATCAAATGTAATATTCAGAGACAAAGGGAGACATTACATAAAGATAAAACTACCAATCTACCAGAAAGACAAAGCTACCCTTATTTTCTATGTATCAGAGTTGAAAAATATGTAAATCAAAAATCTGTAGAACTCCAAAGAAAAAACAGGAGTGTTGGACATCTCAGAACCCCTCTCTCAACAATTAATAGAATTGTACAGTGTTATACAACTCAACACCATCAACTGACAGATTATAATTGACACTCATAAAATATTCTCCAAAAAAAAGGCAGAATGAACATTCACTTCAAGCTCCCACATATACAAAAACAGACCAAGTGCTGAGTTATAAAACAAAGCTCAATATATTTACAGGAAGGAATTGAAACCAGAGAGAGTGTTCTTTGGACAGAATGAAATCAAACTGGAAAACAAAATAAGAGGTAATAGAAAAGTCTCCAAACGTTTGGCAACTAACCAAACTTCTAAAAATAATTCCTGTGTCGAAAAGGAAATTGCTAGTGAAATGAAAAAAAAAAAAAAGAACTGAATGAAAATGAAAATATCAAATTTGTGGTCAACAGTTAAATTAAAACAATGTTGTGAAGAAAATTTATAAAATTATATACAAAAATCAGAAAGGAAGCTTCACATCAATAATTTATGTTTTCACCTCAAGAATAAAACTGAAAATAACCAAAAATAAATAAAAGAAAGGAGATAAGATATTAGCAGAAATCAATGATGAAAGTAAAAAGTAAAGACATATTAATGAAACAAAGAGCTCTCTATTTTTAAAAAGCAATATAATTGTTAATTTTCTATCATGATTAACAGAGAAAGACAAATTTTTAACATTAGGAATTAAAG
This sequence comes from Nyctereutes procyonoides, assembly GCF_905146905.1. Lineage (NCBI taxonomy): Eukaryota > Metazoa > Chordata > Mammalia > Carnivora > Canidae > Nyctereutes > Nyctereutes procyonoides. The sequence goes on from NW_026575122.1 coordinate 1,339,626, forward strand.
ACTACTGCAAACTCTGAAAATGTCAAAAGGATAACAAGGGAATACAGGAATGATACTACACACATAAATTTGACAAGTTATTGCAAAAACTCCCAGGAAAGAACCATTAGGCACAGATGGCTTTACTGGAGAATCCTTCCCAATATTTAAATTACTACCAGTAATTCAGCAGAATCTCTTTGAGAAAACATGTAAGAAAGGAACATTTCACAATTTATTTCATGAAGATGGTAGGACTCTGATATTAAAACTAGAACAGCTAGTAAACATACACACACACACACACACACACACACACCAGAGGCCACGATTCATTATTAATGTGGATATAGAAATTCTTAAGTATTAGCAAGTAGATTTTGAAAAAAAAAATATATGTATAAAAGAATAAGTTGAGTTTATTCCAGTGATAGAAGGCTGGTCTGTGTGTGTGTGTGTGTGTGTGTGTGTGTGTGTAACAGTGTTATGTATATCTCTTTATATATAGCACTAATCAAGCCAAAAAGCTAAACAAATGGAAAGAGGAACCATGTCCATGAAGCAACTGGCTCAGCATGATAATATGCATATAGACTTGAGATAAAATGACAAGTTTGATGAATTTCTTTCAAAACCCTGGTGATACTTTTGTATGGACAAGGTTATTCTGAACTGTATATCATAAGGAAAAAAAGATCTAAAAAATATTGAGAAAGAGGACTAAAGTAGAAGGAATCATTATGAATTCCTCTCGATTTCAGTAACTGTTATGAACTTATAATAATCAAGATTATGTGGTTTGAATGAATGGTTTACAGATCAATAAACATAAAAGATCAAGCACACTCCCCAGAGTGCAGAGCCCTGCAGGTGGCTCAAACTCATGACCTTGAGACCATGACCTGAGCCAAAAATCAAGAGTCCAGTGCTTAACTGACTAAGCCACCCAGGTGCCCCTGCCATGACCTTCTTAAGATGGTAAAAATACGAAGAATATGGTGGGGAAAAATATTGCAAACCATCTGTGTGATAAAGGACTAATATTCAGAATATATAAGGAACTCTCAAAACTCAACAGTAAAAAAGCAAACAAAACAAGAGGGGAATAATCCAAAACTAAAGCCAAAGGACATAAAGAGACATTTCTTTCAAAAAATATGTAGACAGCAGATAAGAACATTAAAAATGTTCAGCATCATTAGTCGTTGACAGTAACAACTAAATACTAGCAAGGATGGAGAGATACTAGATTACCTATACATTCCCGCTGGAAATATAAAATGATATAATATAAAATATATAATGATATAATATAAAATATAAATAATGATATAAAATATAAAATATAAAATGATACAGCCATTTTGGAAAATAATTTGGCATTTTCTTTAAAAACTAAATTATATGACCCATAAATTTAACTGAGCATTTATTACAGAGAAATTAAGACATATTCATTAACAAAGAATCTAAAATTGTGACCTTATAATCTAAGCAAAAATCTGCACATTGGTTGTTTTACCCAAAAGTGTCAATAAACCAGGTGTCTGCCAAGAGGTAACTAAGGTACATTCTTATCATAAAACACTACTCGGCCAGAAAGAAAACAAAAAGAAAAACAAAGCAACATGCAACTGTTACATACAATAATCTGAAGAAATATCCAAAAACATATGCTATGTGAAGAAAAGTATTTACAAAGGTTATATAATACATTATTATGTTTATATAATAGTCTTGAAATTTTTAAAAAATGAACAGATTAGTGGTTTATACGGTTCAAAAAAAGGGCATGGCAGCAAGACAGAAGAGGATGTGGTGGAAAACGTGCAACTTGAAGATTCCAGTGGAAATGTAAATATTCTGTGTCCTACCTGTGTCAATGTTAAGACTCTGATTACAATACCACACGATAGTTCTAAAAGTTATTATCATTGAAGAAATGAAGAGTACATGGGATCCCTCAGTATTATTTTTTAAATGGTGTGTGAATCTGTAAATCTGTTAATTATCTCAAAGTAAAAAACTTAAAGATTATTCACCTTGCTAAACTAGAAAAAAAAAGGAGTAAATTAAATCCCAAATAAGCAGAAAAAAATAGGAGAAAAAAAAAACCACAATGAAATTAAAAGCAGGATATTGCTAAAATAAATATACAAACTGGCTTCTTGAAAAGATCAATAAAATTGATGAGCCTCCAGCAGGGTTACTAAGAAAAGAGGATAGATGATACCAATTAATAATGTCATAAGTGAAAGAAAGGACATCCCTGCATATGGCACGGGCATTAGAAGGACAATAAAAGAACACTGTGAACAACTATGACCACGGACTTGATAAACGACCTAAAACAAACCAATTCCGTGAAAAAACACAAGCCATTAAAACTCACACAAGATGAAATGTACAACAGGAATAGGTCTGCATCTACATCCGAAGAGATTGAATCAATCATCACTAACTTTCCGAAACAGGAAGCACTGGGCAGAGATAGGGAACTAAAATAGAGGTGAACATCCTCAGCTTGATAAAGAACGTCTACAAAAAAACCTATAGCTAACATGATACTTAAGGTATGAAACGGGAAACTTTCCTACTAAGATCAGATACAACGGAAAGAGGTGCACTCAGCATTCCTTTTTAACACTGTATTAGCTGGTGCAATAAGAGAAGAAAAGAAAATAATAGGCATACAGACTGTGAAGGAAGAAATACAAATAGTCTCTGTTTATAGGTGGCGTGATTGTCTATGTAGAACGTCCACATTATTAAACACACACACACACGGAACATTCTCTAGAATAGAGCACATATTAGGTCACAAGACAAATCTCAACAAATTCAAAAAGTTCAAATTCATACCATGTACCTTTTCTGACCACAACACCCTGAAACTAGAACTCAACCACAGAAAAATGTGGAAAGAGTATAAATACATGCAGGTTAAATAAGATGCTACTAAACAATAAATGGGTCAACCGATAAATCAAAACAGACATCAAAATTTATATTTTGATAATGAAAAAGAGAATTCTCCTCAAATGAGAGGAGAATTAACAACCAACTCCACAGAAATACAAACAATTGGTACAGAATATTATGAAAGCCTATATACCAAGAAATTGGACAGCCTAAAGGAAATGGATAAATTCCGAGGAATATAAGCGGCTAAAACTGGAGCAAGGAGAACTAGAAAACTTGCTTGATAACCAGCAATAAAACTGAATCAGTAGTCCAAATACCCCCAATAAACAAAAGTCCAGGACCAGAAACTCTCATGGGGGAATTCCACCAAATATTTAAAGAAAAGTTAATACCTATTTTTCTCAAACTATTCCAAAAATAGAAAAGGAAGGAAAACCTAAATTCAGTCTATGAGGCTGACATTACCCTATAACAAAACCAGATAAAGACCTCACTTAAAAAAAAAAAAACTACACACCAATAGCTCTTATGAACATAGATGCAAAAATCCTCAATAAAATGCTAGCAAATTGAATCCAATAGTGCATTTAAAAAAATCCACTGTGATCTAACAGGATTATTCCTGGTTGCAAGAGCCGTTCAATATCTGCAAATCACTGTGGTATATGACATCAATAAGGATAAAGCCATGGGATCTTTCAATAGATGCAGAAAAAGTATTTGAAAAAGTACCACATCAATTCATGATAAAAGCCCTCCACCAAGTAGATTTAGAGGGAAATGCCACATTTATAAAGGCCAATATAATAAAACCCACAGCCAACATCATACTCAATGGGAAAAAAACAAAGAGCTTTTCCCCATAATGTCAGGCACAAGACAAGGATGTTCACTCTCACCACTTTTATCAACATAGTACTAGAAGTCCCAGACACAGCATTCAGACAACAAAAAGCATTTAAATTGTTAAGGAAGAAGTAAAACTCTCACTATTTGCAGATAACATGTTATTATATACAGAAAAAACAAAAGAGTCCATCAAAAAATATTAAAGAACTAATACATAAATTCAGTAAAGTCTCAAGATACAAAAATCAATGGACAGACATCTGTTGCGTTTCTATATATTAAGAATGAAGTGACATAAAGAGAAACAAAGAATACTATTTATAATTGCACCAAAATTATAAAATACCTAGGAATAAATTTGAAAGATGAAATACCTGTACTCTGAAAACCATGTAACACTGATGAAAGAAATTGAAGAAAACACAAAGAAATGGAAAGATATTTCTTGCTCACAGATGGAAGGAGAATATTGTTAAAGTGTCTATATCGTTAAATTTGTATTCCATCTGCAGATTTAGTGCAATCTCTATGAAATATCAACAATATATTTTTTTTTTTACAGAACTAGAACAAGCAATCCTGAAACTTGTATGGAAACACAAAAGACCTCAAAGAGCCAGAGCAATCTTTAAAAACAAACAAAACGAAGCTGGAATAATCACAATTCTAGACTTCAAGTTATATTACAAAGTGATAGTCATGAAGACAGCAAAGAAAAACAAACAAACAAACAAACAAGACAGAAAAGAAAACCCAGAAATAAACCCACAGTATGTGGTCGATTGATCTTTGACAAAGCAAGAAAGAATATTCATGGGATAAAGACTATCCTTTCAATAAATGGGGCTGGGGAAACTGGACAGCTACAGGCAGGAGACTGAAACCAGACCATTTTCTCACACGACACACAAAAATAAACTCAAAATGGATAAAGACCTAAATGTGAGACATGAAACCATAAAAATCTTAAGGGAGAGTATAGGCAATATATATATATATATATTTTTTGACATTGGCTGTAGACATTTTTCTAGATAGGTCACCTGTGGCAAGGGAAATAAGGAAAACTAAACTATAGGGAATACATTAAAAAAAAAACATAAAAAGCTTCTGTGCAGGAAAAGAAACAATCAACAAAACCAAAAGGCAACCTGCAGAATGGGAGAAGATAGTTGTGAATGTGGATCTGATACATCTGGGCTCTGCAACAACCCGGGGGACCCGGAGGGTGGGAGGCAGGGGAAAGGGCCCGTCAGAAGCAGCCTGAGATCCTGTGGTTTTACTAATGTGCGAAATTTCAGAAACAAATGAACAAAGAAGAAAGAGACAAACAGAAAACAGACTCTTAAATCCCGAGAACGAGCCGGGGGGCACCAAAGGGCAGGCGGGCAGGGTGAGGGGAAGAGAGAGGGGCCCCAGGGGACAGTCACCCTGCGGTGCCCTGGGTAATGCGGAGAGTTGTTGAATCCTGTTGTACTTCAGATGCTGATATAAGTCGGGCATTAATCATACTTCAATAGTTTTTCAAAAGTGTTTTTATTTGCTGAGGGAAATGTCAGTTTTTTTGTAATTTGAATCACTGTTATTTATTTCCTTGAATGTACCTTTTTCCCCCCTTTTTTTGACTTCCTGTGCACAGGAAGATGACCAGATTTTGGAGACAAACATGAATAATATTTCTGATTATTTGATAGAGAGGGGAAGACATCAGCAGAGAAGTAGACGGTGAGGTTAAAAATTGATGAGTGGGGGGAAATAATCCAGAAGGTGAGAGGATGAGACCCACAAGACAAATAATTCACCTTCAAGTAAAGTATAGAAGACTCATCTTTTTAGAAAATGAATAACTGAAAAATACAATTATACAGGTGAAGAAAATGGAGAAAACCTATATGACAAACATTTTGTTGTTGTTGTTGTTAAATTGACATATTAACTTGTTTCCTGAGAACCACAACGAGCAAAAAGTAACCCACAGGTCCAGGTTGTCCAATTGCCACCAAGGAGATTACAACGGGAGGGAAGGGTAACAAATGGAAAGTAGGAATGATAGAAACTTAGGCTTTGGGGTTCATTGGGAAAAAGACACAGATTTTTTTCCCTGTTGTAGCTTATTTGTGCCGTTAGGTAAGATGGAAACCAGAGGCCCCTTGGCCTAAGTCATCAGTCCTTCATAAGAATCCTGACTAAAACAACCCCAAAAAACCTCTTACTGTCAAGAATAAAGTGAATGCATCTTTGGGATCATCCTTTTCTTCTGTTTTCTCATTTAAAGTGTCCTCGGGTTATGCACAGTTAATGCGACACACAGGACGGGGAGATTCGGATCAATTAGGAAATGAAATTCTGTGCCCACTCCAGAGTCATGGGCCTGGAGGTGATAGCCTGGGGAGAGAACGGGAAAAACCCAGAAGGTGATGGAAGGGATTTCTGGTTGACAGTTTTAATTTTTTTTTTTTCTATTCTGTGCTGTGATTCCTTCCAGGAAAACTTCATTATATGATAAAACTCAGTGTTGGTCTTGTATCAGCTGTGAAGGAGAATAATGAGAGATCCACCAGCGTGTGAGGCGGGGAAGGGGCCTAGTGAGCTTTCGGGCGGTTGCAGTGCAGCTGCTCCTGGTAGTTAAAATAAGTAACGTGCCGCACAGATTACGAACAATCTACACTCCACAAGCCTTCACGTGTGTCTGGGTGGGAGCAGTTTTCTATAATTAATTAGCAGTCGCCAATCCTGTAACCAACGAGGCGATGGCACCTGCAAAGAAAGCCAACCTCAGATGGCCGTGGGTTTCAGGCTGTGCTGGAAGTGAACAGCTTCCGACTGCACTGCCAGTGAACCTCCCCAGTATCTCATGGTCAACGTTGATAAGATCCATCCATGACGTCTGTAGAGTTTAATCTCCAGGGGTGAGACTCACTCCCTAGGGCTTTAGGGAGACTCACGTTCTATTGCGGAAATAGGTTATAATTTTTATGACTACCTAGGTATCTAAATCAGGACTTAGACATTGCTCCAGAAATACATCTCAACTCATAATCAAAAAAAAAAAAATCTTCATTTGAAGAGAGCTTTATAATTGTCCTGTAATTGATCACAGGCTTGAGCTAGTAAAAATTATTTATGATAAAGGGAAGACATGAGTAAGTCTAACTCAGAACACCTTGAAAATGATCAGTTTCGCATCTACTCCAAAAGTGCAGTTGTTTCTCCAAAGGAACACAGTTGATAACTGGTTACTATTTTTTTTTTTGATTTTTCAAATTAGTTTGTATAACAGAACAGAAATCTGAGACCCGACCATAAGACTTAGAAAAGGCCTTGCAACTTACTCTGCTATGGAAATGTATACTCCCAATGGCCATCGGCTCACTAGGAATTTAATTATTTATTTGCTTATTTATTTATTCATTTATTTATTATTTTTTAATTATTTATTTTTTTTATTTATTTAGGAATTTATTATTTTAGTGACAAATCTATTTTTTTTTCTATTTGGAATTCTAGAAATTTCAAAAATTCATTCATTTCAAATGGTATTCACTAGCTCTTAGTATTTCTACCTGCAAACATTCGTGGCACTTTATCGTAAGTGCTACACAATCAAGAAATACAAAAGAATATTTCTTCGGAGAAGTGTTTTTACAAACTGGAGGAAAGATGTGTAATAGTACAACATAGGGCATAACACAGAGAACACCAGAATCTGCACCAAACTTCAATCCAGTTATCAGACACTCGAATGAACTGTATAAATGGATGTTCATAAAATCTGTACTTTATAGATGCTATGGTATATGGAGTTTTTAGAGCAAGAATTTAGCTGTTAGAATTTACGGGTAATTTCAGAGAGTAAAACCATTAGCTCATTGATTCTATGAATATTTTGGATGCCTCCTTTTGGTTTAACCCTAGTGCTACGAACTGGGAGAAAATGTTGAACCAAACCAGATATGATCTTGGCCCCTGCGGAGCACACGATCTTATAAAGTGGACGGATACTGATCAAGTGTTCAGCAGCTACGTATAAAGCTCAAAAGGTGATAAATGCCTTGAAAAGATTTCTGACGCTATTAATGCTTTTAAGAGGGGGAATCTGACCAAACCCCACAATTTCTTTTCATGTGATTTAAACACATTAAAAACTCTGTCAACTTAACAAGAGCCTCTCTTTGCTCTTATGTCTTTTTGTTTCTTTCCCTGCTCTGCGTCTAAAAGACAACATACCCTTATATAATCTATTCTTTAAAATAAGAGATTCCTGCTCAAACTTACAATAGTGGTGGATGGATTTGCTTCACGAATCACGGCTGAACACTCGCTTAAATTTACCATATCTTTCACTGGCCATCCCATCACAGATACTTCTCCGTCCAAGGAGAGTTGCTTTCTCAAAAACATGAAATAAGTGCACTTCCCCACACCTAATCGTGCTTGTCGGAAGAAAACCGTATTTCTACAAAAATTGTCAGAACAAATTAAGTCATAGAGAACATACGAATTCACCTGGGAAGTAATATCTTATAATTTACTTCGTTTTGTGTAGCTTCACATAATTCTAAAAAATCATACTCTTTAGAAAAATGTATGAACATCATGAAGAATGACAGTTTTGTGAAAAGCTGTCTCTGTCTAAAGGAGATCGACTTCCAGACTTGAAACCAAATAAATAAACAGATATTAAAGAGTGACACAAAATTAATTATCTCTGACTGCCATGCAAACATCTTAGCCACGTGAAACCTTTAGGTTTATCTGCCAAGAAAGTTTGTGAGAAAATATAAGTGTCTGACAACACATTTCCATCACACATTCTACATTCACGTTTACCTCTAGACAGAAAGTCCAGTGAAAGATGAAAAAGGAATTACCCAGCTGATGACCAAAATGATTTGATCTGATCAAAATGATTGATCCAATTTCACTTTTCCAGATTACACCTGGAGAACGAATGGTACCACAGACACCTTAGAACCAAATACACGTTGGGAGGCTGGAAGTGTTCACTCAAGCTCTACGTTTGCGTGGTCATTAAAAGAGAACGGTGGAAAACAGCATTAGAAACAACCTTCCTGATGTTCTGCTTTTGTGCTGGTGCCCATTAGTCTAAGAGAGAAGAGCTAAGGAGGTAGCAAAAAGGGTAGGGAACATGGATATGGGGGCCGGAGGAACAAGAGTCGAATCCTGCTTTCTCTACTTGCTAGCAATACTAAAACGAATCTAGGGCATAGACTGAAGGCCGGGGAGCTAAAGCAGCCACTACAGTAGCTGCACTGGAGTCATATAAACCATCTCTGAGCCGAAACATGAAATGAAATATGAAATGAAATGAAATGAAATAATGAAATGAAAATAAAAAGAAATGAAAAGAAATTTAAAAAAAGGTTATGTTTCTGGGTTATAGAAATATAGAAGATAATACTTTTTTTTAAAGATCGATTTATTTATTGGATAGGGGACATGAAGGGCAGACGGAGAGGGAGGGCACGTGCATGTGCAATAGGGAGAGAATCCTTAAGCACACTCCCCGCTGCGCGGAGAGCCTGATGTGGGGCTCCATCCCGGGACCCTGAGGTCACAACTTGAGCCTTACCCAAGAGTCAGCCACTTAACCCACTGAGCCACCCAGGTGCCCCAAGATAACACATTTAAACGGCTCAAAATAGTACCTGGTACATATGAAAAGACAATAAAACATGGGTTTTCATTGTTCAACAGTATCACTTAGAGGAATTTTGTTCAAAATTTGAATAGTTGAATCATTTCAGGAAATCAGTATCTGAAATTTATTCCGGTGATATTTTTTAATATCAGTCATGATGAAATTAACAGTCTTTTCAAAATATGGAACGCTTAATTATTTCCAACATTCTATTATAAAAATTAAAACATATAGAAAAATTGAAAGGATTTCACAGTAAGCACTCACAAACTACTATTTACTCTATCATTAACATTTTATACTTTATCATGTCATTTATGTATCCATCCATGAATGCTTCTTGTGTTTTTATGCATTTCAGAATAAGTTCGACATCTCTATTCTTCTCTCTGAATATCTCAGCATGCATAGTATATAGATATCCCTATTTGTTTACGATTTTCTTCTGTAGAGGTAAAACTGTGATTAAATGTGAATCTTAAGTGCACATTTACTTTTTGACAAATGCATGCATCTGTGTACTCCAAACTCCACAAAATATAACCATTACCACCTCCTTACAAATTAAACACTTTGAGTACAAAACACTTTAGTCATCTTGTGAGTCAACGTACAAGAAGTATTCACTGATTAAAGTTCACGGTAGAAATATATAAAAATAAATGAACTAAAGGTCTTGAAATTCTTGACCATAAAAACTGGAGATAAAAGAAAATGGACACTTTATTATAAAGAGGAATCTACTACATACAAAGATTAGATAGGAAAATCATTCACCCAAGAACCAGAGGGTACTGACCAAAGCGTGCGGGAAGGGTAATTCGAAGCCCAGGAATCAGAATTCAAAGAACACAAAATCATTGGATATATTTGGGCATGAAATGTCAAAATACATTCACATTCATGTATATGCACTCAATATCTGTAGGTCTCATTTAAAAAGCAAACACTCCAGGGCACCTGGGGGGGCGGGGGGCTCAGCAGTTGAGCATTTGTGTTCTGCTCCGGGTGTGACCCCAGGTCCTGGGATCGAGTCCCGCGTCGGGCTCCCCGCAGGGAACCTGCTTCTCCCTCTGCCTGTGTTTCTGCCTCTCTCTCTCTCTGTGTGTGTCTCTCATGAATACATAAATAAATAAATAAAATCTTTTAAAAAATAAAATAAAAAATAAATCTAGCAAAGGATTTCCTATGAAATGTGGAGGGAAGAATGTAAGTTTATAACATTTTATAATAAGACGAAGTGAAGAACGAGATTACAGAAGAGCTTAGGGCAAGATAAAAGACAACAAATCATATAGTTAGGTTTCTGAATTTGAGGCTCAACGTCAGTAAAACAAGGTCCGCAAAATTTCATATTGTATAATTTCCCCATTTCAAATCTCTTACTTTCTAGTCAAATTATCTTCAATATTTTTTTCAGTAACTATATGGGTAGTATATCTTCTGAACTACGGTGTATAAGCCTTTTAGTTTCACGTATGAACAAAATGTTAGCCATATGACAACATATTTTTCTTCAAAACTCTGAGAATATTGCTTTCTTGAATTCACTGTTTCACAATGGCGTGCTATCACTCAGACCCACTTCCAGATTAGAGTCTCTTTTTTAATGATTCCAACAGCTACATAAGATTAGAAGTTTTTTTTTTTTTTTCACATCTGTCATTCTGATTTTTTCTAGGAATTTCCCAAATTTCAGTCATAGACCAGAACCTCCCCCCGCCAACCCAGTTACACTTAAGAGAAAGAATACCAAAATGGAGAGAGGAGGAATGACTGAATGCTATATCCTGGATACTGAATCATCAAAATTATCTTTTCTTAATTCACCCTAATTCTTATCTAATAAGAAATTAGATATATCTTGTTGAGGAATTTTATTAGAAGAAAAATCTCCTAATAATGAAATGGAATGATCATTAAATGAAATTTAATGCCCATTGAGGATAGCCAGTAGTGAAGTTAGCAGGTTATCATCACTCCTCGTCTTCAGAGTTTCCAGTCAGATTTAGTCTCCAAGAGCAAATAACAAGGTGGTAGCCTTGAGCTTTGACACCTTGTAGGAAGATGTGAAAAGGCTGGGAATCCACTTTCCAAAAATCAAGTATAAAGCTGAAAAAAGCCAAACAACAACCATTCTCAAGGGCTCTGGAACTTGCCCAAAATAATTGACAAGCATTTACTCATGAAAAACTGCTAGAATTTTGGGTAAGAAGAATAGAAGACTGCTGGCCTTGTTGCCTACAGTTGCTACTATTTCCCCGAATCCAGAGTTCAGCATTACCAGGGCAGAGCTTACCTTAAAAACTGGCAACTTCCACACCTGTGGACAAGATTTCAGCAAGAGGGTAGAAATTCATATCTGGTGTCATTTTTAAACAAGTAGCAAGCACAGTAGGGAATGAATGTGGAAACATACCGCCCTGATAGACTGAGGTCGCAGCCCCAGGTTGGCTGTGCAGTGGTCCAGTCAAAAATTTAATGAGAAGATCCTAGAAATAAGAGAGCCAGACAAGGGCTAGATAAACTGTCCACACAGCCTTTCCTAGTGGGGGAACTTGGTGCACGTACAAGGAACCTCAATAAATCAACAAGATCTGTTAAAGAGTGAAACAAATATTTGAGTTGAAAGTTAAAATAAGCAACACAAAAATTCACAAGATGGACTCAAACCACACACTTGAAATGGCAGAAAGTAGGGAGACACCCAATAAAAATGAAATAGTATCTCTAGTTTCATATCCTGTGTGGAGGTCCGCACCCCTTACACCAAGGAAAATCTTAACACACCAAAAAAACAAATGATTTTTTACCCACCTAAGGTTGCAGAACGAAGAGCTGACCTAAAATGTGGACAGAAGGGAAATTCAAGTTGCTATGGCTGAGATTTATCTGCTGGGAGAGTGGGGGTCAGGTGCTACCATTTATCCCACCTCCAGGAAATTGGTAAGAATCCCTAACTGTAATATAAGCAAATTGCTAGAAGCTGAGTGAGGCCTAGTGTGAGAACGAAGAACTCCTACAGCCCATGGTTTTGGGGCATCCGCAATTTTCTGGGAACTTACATAGTTCTCACAATGACAAGCCAGGAAAGATCCCCCTTTTGGATCTATGTGAGAGGAAGTGAATCCCTTGTGAAATACTAAGAGCATTCTCTGTAACAAAGACCTACTTTACAAGGATTACAGTCTACTAGAAGCTTATCCCAACTAGGGAAAAAGCACTTCTCTATTGCTAAGCCCCTGTAGGCTTCTAATCTTATATAAGGGGAATGGAGAAGCTATGACACTGGAAAAATATCTGTGAAAGCAGAGAGCAAAGAATCCTTTCAATGGACGTTTTGGAGAAACAAATCATTCTAGGCCTGGGCAGGAAATGTAGAGATGTGCCTGAAACATCTTGTAGTGCCAGAAAAATAAAGAAGTGCTTAAAAAAAAAAAAGTAAAGAAAAAAGGAAAAAAAAAACACACACACACCGCCCCCCGCCGCCCCGCCATTCGCACACACAAACCCCACAATGTGCATGACTCATGTAACTCAACTGAGCTCCTACTGGCCAAAGCTGGAGCACTATGAGAAACAAAAGAAAGCAGCATTAGATTGTAACCCGAAGTATCAAATAAATATCCATGACTCCTTGACTCCCAGCTACTGAAAGCAGATGGGTGAATAAATAAATGGGAAAAAGGTGACTTGTATAGAAGAATTCCAAATAACTTATGTAGATAATCTTCCCTCAAGGATAGAGAACATGACTCTCAACTCCTTCAGTGTGTTTTTTTGCATAGGAAATTCCTCCCAAAAGTACATGTGGAAAAGGGAGAAAAGAGTAACTTTATTGTGGAGGAAACTGACAAAAAAAAAAAAAAATCAGCCAAGTGATTAAGGTTAACTTCAACACTGAAGGTCACGTTGCTAATCTGTACCCTTGAAACATAAAATGAAAATGGCACTCAATGTGGTGGTCTTCCTCTCAAAAACACATAAATATGGTCTGATAATGAAACTATATTACATTTTTCAGCTAATTTAAAACCATACTAAAATTAAGAGTTTATGAAAAAAAGAATGAGGCATGTTGAAAGGACAAAGAAACCAATCTGAGAGATTTCCCAATGTCAAAACTGGAAAAAAATTGAGCAAGACGATAGATAAAATTTCAATGCATTAAAAAAATCATACGTATACTAATATAAATGAATAACTGAATAAATAAATGCATGGGAAGATACAGCTCTCCTATAGAAGAATCCAAATTCACAGATGTCGAGGGAATGAAGTACATAGAAAATTATCATTGGAACAACACAGAAAAATTGTTTCATTGTCAAGATTCAATAACGCACAGTACAAGTAGCGGGCAACAGCTTGAGAAGGAATAGAATATTTGCGGAATGTATTAGTGTCTCTCCAAGATATTTATTGATTATTAAAGGAAAAAGGTTAGTTTATGCTGGGGAAACCTTGCAGACACCACCTTATACAAGGGACTAAGGCTAATATCACTAATAAGACATATTAACCTTACTCTCCTACACGAGGAATGAATAGAATCCTCACTTCTGTAGTATTAGTGTCAAAAATAACCTTAATCAAATCTTGGGACAAATCACACAAACCCAACTGAGAGATATCTGTCAAAATAAATGACCAGCACCCTTCAAGTGTCAAGACCAATAAAGATTAAGGCGAGTGACTGCCCCCTGCCCCCTGCCCCCTGCCCCCTGCCCCCTGGTGGAACCGTGCCAACTTGTGGCCTGTATCCCTAACTAGTGAGCGTAGTTTACAGACCTATTCTAACTACTGGCGTGGGTTCAGAATATTTGCCATGGGATGAATGCAAACGTTGCGTCCTTGAGGACAGTGCCCTCCAATAGGGCACGACTCCAGTGCTAACTTCTTAGCTGAGTCTTGAACAACGTCTTCTAATGTTCTGTTTGGCTGCATCAAAGTGATGTGGAAAACTCGGTGGAGTTCATAAAATTGCCTTGAACAAACCTTTTGTGAAACCTATTGAAATAAGTTAGCCATTCTGTAGGATTACTCTGAGAGCGAGGAGGCAATTACATTGTCAGCAGAAAAGGCAGATCCACATCCATTCTGAGTTATCAATCCAGTGAGGGCTAATTATAGACGCCCGCAGAGGGGAAGGGTCTGATGAAGTCACCTCGACACTAAGTGGCCAACAGCTCTTCTCAAGGAATGGTACCATACTGTGTTCTCACCTCGGGTCTCGGTTCTAGACAGGTCGGATAAGTAGCAGCATGAGAAACGGTGTCGAATCCCTTCACAGCTTCCTCACTGACTCTATTCATGGGCCTACTATGCAAAAACTAAGATATAGATATTCTGAAAATCAAGATTGTGGTGTGCATTTTTACATTTTTATTAAACATTGGTGTTGATTATATTAATATTAAACATTTTGAATGAAAATATTGTATTTATGGTTCAATATCGGCAATAGTTTCTCTGATGTTCAGAAATGTTCCTTTATGACATATTAAGAAAGTTGGAATCCATTATATGGCACTGATATATTCCAAGTGTTCAGAGCTGATTTTGGTATTCAAATACAGTAATGAAGTTTTATTTAGTTTTTCTATACCCTCCTCCAATTTATTACATGTGTATTGACCAACTCACCAATTTGTTCTTTTTAATAGCAAGTATAGAGAGACAGTGTGTTGTAGAATAAGTGGCAATGGACTTAGCTGAAATACTAAAAATCGAGAAAAGCTTTACCAAGCAGTAATTGTTCATAAAGCTCTAATCTCTGTGAAACCTAGAATAAACTATATACATGAGGCCTTTGGATAATGAAATAATATAATCTTTTTATATAGACTATAAAAAATTAAGAGAGTTTGTTATAAATGAAGTAAAAATTCAAAATACCATGTGCACTTGAGTTTGCATGATTATAGACAAATTTATGAGACACATTATATAATTGGGCAAACTTGAAAGCAACGTACTTTATAAAGCATCAACAGAATAATTTTACACTAAATATATTTTTCAAAAAGCTAGTTATTAAACATATAATGTCAGATAAAAACAAAGCATTTAAATTAGAACAAAGAGCTCATTATTTAACCACCCTCACTTTCCAATAAATGTGAAATTTTGCATACCCTATGACAATATATTTCTTCAAGAATTGGCTATTCTAATATACATCTTTAATTTATACTTTTGTCAAATAACGCTACTATAATAGTATCCAAAAAAGCAATTGAAATCACTAAATTAATAAATCAAGTAGAAGGAAAAAAAAACCACATTCAGTGCAATCCCTATCAGAATACCAGGGACTTCCTTCAGAAAGTTGGAACAAATAATCTTAAGATTTGTGTGGAATCAATCAATCAATAAATAAATAAATAAATAAATAAATAAATAAAATAAAAAATTGTGTGGAATCAGAAAAGACCCCAAATAGCCAGGTGAATACTGAAAAAGAAAACCAGAGCTGGCATCACAATGCCAGATTTCGGGTTGTCCTACAAAGCTGTGGTCATCAAGACAGTGTGGTCCTGGCACAAAATCAGACACAGAGATCAATGGAACAGGATAGAGAATCCAGAAGTGGACTCTCAACTCCATGGTCAACTAACATCCGAAAAAGAGGACTATCCACTGGAAAAATGACAGTCTCTTCAATAAATGGTGCTGGGAACATTGGACATCCACATGCAGAAGAATGAAACTAGACCACTCTCTTACACCAGACACAAAGAGAAACTCAAAATGGATGAAAGATCTAAATGTGAGACAAGATTCCATCAAAATCCTAGAGGAGAACACAGGCAACACCCTTTTTGAACTCAGCCACAGTAACTTCTTGCAAGATACATCCACGAAGGCAAAAGAAACAAAAGCAAAAATGAACTACTGGGACATAGGATAAAAAGCTTCTGCACAGCAGAAGAAACAGTCAGCAAAACTACAAGACAACCTACAGAATGGGAGAAGGTATTTGCAAATGACCTGTCAGATCAAGGGCTAGTATCCAAGATCTATAAAGAACTTTTAAACTCAACAGCAAAGAAACAAACAATCCAATCATGAAATGGGCAGAAGACATGAAGAGAAATCTCACAGAGGAAGACATAGTCATGGCCAACACGCACATGAGAAAATGCTCCGCATCACTGGCCATCAGGGAAATACAAATCCAAACCACAATGAGATCCCACCTCACCCCAGTGAGAATGGGGAACATTAACAAGGCAGGAAACCACAAATGTTGGAGAGGGTGTGGAAAACTGTGTGGAGGTTCCTCAAAGAGGTAAAAATGGACCTGCCCTATGACCCAGCAATTGCCCTGCTGGGGATTTACCCCAAAGATTCAGATGCAATGAAACGCCGGGACACCTGCACCCCGATGTTCATAGCAGCAATGTCCACAATAGCCAAACTGTGGAAGGAGCCTCGGTGTCCATCGAAAGATGATGGATAAAGAAGCTGTGGTCTATGTATACAGTGGAATATTCCTCAGCCATCAGAAATGACAAATACCCACCATTTGCTTCCACGTGGAGGAACCTGGAGGGGATTATGCTGAGTGAAGTAAGTCAGTAGGAGAAGGACAAACATTTTATGGTCTCACTCATATGGGGAATATAAGAAATAATGAAAGGGACTTTGAGAGAAAGGAGAGAAAATGAGTGGGAAATATCAGAGAGGGAGACAGACCATGAGAGACTCCTAACTCTGGGAAACGAACTAGGGGTGGTGGAAGGGGAGGGGGGCGGGGGGGTGGGGGTGACTGGGTGACGGGCACTGAGGGGGGCACTTGATGGGATGAGCACTGGGTGTTATACTATATATTGGCAAATCGAACTGCAATAAAAAAAAAGAAATAAAAAAATGGAATGCCCACATTTCAGCAAACTGCATGCTTTGGGCCTTGAACAGAAAATGACTAAACAACCTAAGTTGAAAACAGAGTAACTTGTGACTACAATGATTTGTTTAGGAGGGATGCATAAGAACGTGTAAAGCCTGGTCTAAAGGAGATGAAAGATCTGCAAATTTTCTAAAACTTTTGAGCTGTTCTTGAGTCATTTCATAAAGACTTAACAAATACAAACAAAAGTAAGAAAAAATGCTCAGCATAGCACCAAGATAAACTAGTTTCACTTTGTTCTATGGAAACTGGCACTAAAGTACTGGGTTTTGATGTTTTGAATAAAAGTTTGGTAATCAGTAAGTCTGGAAAATATGATAACAATCATTGTCCGCAACCCATTCAGTCTTAGATTCTGAACATGATCACGTCACATGTTTATAAAAGAATTTCAGTTTTGAAGATACAGTAATTAATGGCCTGAACTACCAGGCTGAAAATTAAATTACTTCCTCCCAAGAAGTGTATTTTAACAAATAGGATCTTAGAACTATCAGAGCAATAAATTGCCTTAGATAATTTTAATCAAATCTAATAACATTTAAATAAAAACCAAACCACTCTGATTATTTCAAAGGGTGCATGGCATAGCCGTGCTTGCATGATTTTATCATCCAATAAGCGTTATGTTTTGCAAAAGTACCTGAAAAATAAAAGCCTATACTCAACCATTTGAGAACATTTTATTCAGTCTGTTCCTTTTTAATTACTGTATCTCAGGTTCCAGAATTCCCAATCTCCCAAGAAGGCAAATGGATTAAAATATTAATGGCTGACATATCAATATCTACTATTTATGTCAAATAAATCAACAGGGATAATAAATCATTTAATGCTTCAATGCATATAGTCATACAAATATGTATTCATGTTCTGTCATAAATAATGTTTTAACAGTTGATCAAAAACCATATGAAGTGAAAATTTTCTCTCTTAATTATAAAGTAAACTTTCATATCTTTTTTGATCCACATATGATACATAATACATAATTAATATATATAATATTTGTGTATATTCTATATAATTTTTTTCTGTTGTGAGGTTTAAGAGGTGTTGTGATTTTACTCATTTAGACCCAGTGGGTGACGGGCACTGAGGGGGGCACTTGATGGGATGAGCACTGGGTGTTATGCTATATGTTGGAAAATTGAGTTTAAACTAAAAAAAAAAAAAAAAATTAAAATAGACCTATTAAGCTAAAAAAACTCAGGGGCACCTGGGTACCTAGTGGTTGAGCATCTGCCTTCAGCTCAGGTCATGACCCTGGGGTCCCAGGATCGAGTCCCGCATCGGGCTCCCTGCGTGGAGCCTGCTTCTCCCTCGGCCTGTGTCTCTGCCTCTCTGTCTGGGTCTCTCATGAGTAAATGAATAAAATCTTAAAAAAATAAAATAAAGTCTAAAAAAATCACTGGGTAATAACAGTACCTGAACATCAAGTCAAACTTTACATTTGACCAAAATACATACTTAGCTTTGGATTAATAGTTCAGGACATAGTCTATAAATTATAATTAATATTTATGGACGACTTGGTTATATAGTATGCTTGTCTGCTAAAGTTTAAAGAGATGATTTATTTTACTTTATTTTTATTTATTTATTTTTGAGATGATTTATTTTAAAAACACACTCCTGTTTCTATAAAATTGTCTTCATGTTCTTCCCATTAGGGCACTAAAATTTGTTTCATGGGAGCAGAAATTTGTGTATCGTGTTCTTTGATATATTCCAGTCACGAGGAAGCGCCCACAGGGAATGGGGTGAATCCTCCTCTGGAGGCGTGAGTGGCAGGCCTTTCCAGCTCTTCCCCAATGTCAAGGACTTCACATAAGGTCACGACCTGTGTTCAAACCACATTTCTTTATTTCAGATCAATAGCATTGATCATCGAGCTACAAATCATTTTTAAGGAGCAAAATTTTTAAAGAAACAGAATTTCAAAACCTAAAGAGTATCTGTTTACACAGACCTTTAAAAAGAATGTGGTTAATGAAGAGTTGCAGAGTTCTATGCCTAAATTAAAAAAAAAAAAATCTTGATTAAAAAAAACCATGAAGGTGGGGCTCCTGGGTGAAGTGTCTGACTCTTGGGTTTGGCTCAGGTCGTGATGCCAGGGCTGTGGGACTGCGCCCCCATGGGGCCCTGCTCAGCAGGGAGTCAGCCTGAGATTCTCTCCCTCTCCCTCCGCCCCTCCTGCTGCTCATGCTCTCTCTCTCTTTCAGATAAATAAATGAATGAAAGCTAAAATAAAATGTGGAGGTATTTAAAGAAATCAATACAGTAGCCAGGTGGCTTTATGAACTTACAGACTTTGAAAGAACAGAGTCTGATGGAGTAGCTAGAAACACGAGGAAATGCAAAACACTAAAACCCAAAATAGCTTTATGCTGCCCTCTCTGGCTCTATCTCCCTGTTCGTTCCTTCCCTGTACCTGCCTCCTTCCTCCTCTTTGCCTAAAGCAAATAAACGTATAAAAGTAAAAAGGTAAAATAAACTCATAATAACTTCGTCAGAATTATTAAGCACAACGTATGAATCACTAGCAAATGACACATTTTTCTTTCAGTTCTGCTTCAAACATGAAAGAAATGCACAATCGGAGGTAGCCGATAAGTTAACAGATGACGGGGGGGGGGGGGATTCACATTTCTGTTTAGCTTCTATTCTTTCTGATGAAGAGGCTAATCTCCAGCCTGAGAGAACAAAACAATATACAAATAGATTTGGAATTAAATTTCATGGTTGAGGAGGATCTGATTAGAGCTCCCACATCCCTTTAAATGTGATTTAGGCCTCCCAGCCGAGTAGTGAAGGACACAGAAACAAAGGTCTGCAAAAAAGATCTTGGGTGGAGACACAGGAATGTATCTGAGGATCCGTATGACGTAACAGAGTCGGAAGATTCAGTATAACCAAATATCGTGAACTTCCAAAGGAAAAATGTTTAATGGCCAGACGTCATTGCTAGGATTTAGACAATCTCTGGTTGTGGGTTCTCTTGGGCGCATAGTTATTTTGTCTGTTATTTAATTCAGTGGAAGTTCCCCCCATAAGAATCCAACTTTTTTCTCAGCTTCTGGAGTTATCCTCAAGAAGTGCTTTTTTATTTGCCTCTGCAAAGGGGGGATTTCTCCATATTCACGTTCTAGGATAATGTGCATTAAGTTATCATTTAATTTGTGGGGTTACTTAGCAAAGCATAACTAGATTCTAAATACCATCCGTTAAGACTACAATGACAATCACTCTTCCTTCATCCGTATTTTAGATGAAAAAATAGAGAATTGACCTAAAAATACTCTGCTACGTTTTCTGTACTTTTTTGCATCAATGACTAGCTATTGTGCATGTTGGAAGTTTCTGTCGTTAATTACAGATTAAAGGACATTGCCTAACAATAAGGAATAAAGCTGGGTGGAAGGCAAGAGCTTTCTGGCTCTATTCTGTTTTATATTTCAATTGATTACTTAGGTCAAAATATAAAATGCAGATTTATCATAATATTACATGATATGCATTCAGTTGAAAGCATATTTTGTGAAGGTAACAGGCAAATTATTGGAGATCCAAAGGTAACGGCTAAGAGAGTTAAGGCAAGTAATGGATGTAATGACGAAATAGAAAAGAATAATAATAAATACAAAAGAACTTCAAGTATCTAGTCCAGAAAAGAAGAGATGGAGGTTGATCAAAATCAGGCATGTGTGATGCAGCTTGAGGTCAAGAAGGGGGCATTCTAGACTAAGGTCTTGAAAATCAAGAATCTTTCCTTGTCTCTTACTCTGTGCCCATCTAGACGTTCACATGTGTAAATAAGTCACAGAAAAAGGCAGAATGAGGTATGCGTCAAAAGAGAAGAACATTGGCATGGGATCAGTGTAAAGAACATGGACGTGTGAGAGTGTTGCTGGATGATATACAAATTATGAAATAATGGAAATTCAGTCATATGGTCGTGGGCTTTGGGTAGAAGAATCTCCCAGATGGAAGAGTAAGCAAAGAGACGGCGATCGTGGGAAAGTCGGGAGCTCACTTTGATGGAGCAGACCTTCAAGTTGATTACGGTTTTGCCCATAAAAAGGTAATAATCACAAAAATTGTTTGGGGGGGGGGCACAATTCAATCCATGCTTCAGGAAATAGAATCTGACAGTGACAGTCGAGGCAAGATCAAGGATTATTGTCATGAGATTTGAAGAAAGGCAGAGGAGGTGGGACAACAACAGAGCCAGAGATCTTGTAAGACAGTCCCAGGACTCGACGGCTAGCCCGCTCCGGGGGCAGAAAACTTGGGAAAACAGGGTCACGCTGCCAAAGGGGAGTTGGAAGGTCAGTGATGCGGCCTGAGGGCACTTTTCCATCACGGAAATAAGGTCCAGAGGACACCAAACAGGTGAGAGAGGAAAGAAGACACTCCTGTGCCCCTCAAATTTGGGGCATTTTTCATGCATGAGATAGTTCCATCTGCCTTAAGGGACATTCCGATTTGGACTGACTTGTCGTTCACTTACTTCGTTTCATGTGGTTATGGTTCACATTACACAATATAAATTATCTTGAAGCCATATGTGCATTTTTTTAAAAACTGCATGTTGACTTACACTCTAAATACATTTCAGCGAAATTCTTCTGATCTTTTAAAAACTAATGTAAAACACACATACGTGAGAAAGACATAAACTCACGCATAGACAATTTGAATTTAGAATAAACAAGCTTATCTGTGTAACCAGAACCTAAATGCAGATTTAAATCATTTTCTATTACCACCGAAGCCGCCACTGAACCCCCTTTAAGGATACCGCTCTACTTCAAGTGTAACCACTATTCGAATTTCTCAGTCTGTTTTATATTTCATATGAATGAACCAATACAGGATTTTCTCTTTTAGGTCTTTTTCGTTTTGCTCAAAACTATGTTTATACGACAGTCGTATAGCTGTATACAATTGAAGAGCTTTCATTCTTATTGTTAAACGTGTGTGAACATATCATATATTTGTTCAATCTACTCTTGATGATGTCAGATGGGCACTTGGGTAAATTTCTATATTTGGTATGTTGCTATTTATGCCGCTGTAGACATTCTATGGGAAGCCTAATAAATATATTCTGAATTTCTCTTGGGACATACCCTATAACAGGAATCCCTGGATCACATTTACGTATGTGTTCAGTTTTCGTAGGAAGCGTTAGATTTCCAAAGTAGCTGCACCACGTATACGTCCCACCAGCAATGCTAGAGACTCCTGGTTGCTTGACGTTCTCACCGATTCTTGAAATTCTTAGTCCAATGCATATGGCGGCTTTAATTTATGTATCTCTAAAGACAAATGAATTTAAACATCTGTACATGTTTATTGGCCAGATATACATTCCATTTGATAAAGTGTCTGTTTAAGTAATTTGTTTAATTTTCCACAAATGTTTCTTCTCTTCTTTGATTGGCGTAGTTCTCTATATATTCTGATTATGAGTTTTTTCTCTGATACATGTATTGCAAATGTCTTCACCTATTCTGTGGTTTTCCATTTCACCTTTTTTTTTTTTTGTGACCTTTAACAGAAATTCCTTTTTTTTTTTGTTTTATTTATTTATTTGAGAGAGAGAGTGTGTGTGCACAAGTACCGTGAGCAGAAGGCCGAGGGAGAAGCAGGCTCCCCACTGAACAGGGAGTCCGTTGTGGGGCTCGAGTCCAGGATCCTGGGATCATGACCTGAGCCCAAGGCAGACGCTTAACCCAAGGCAGATGCTCAGCTGACTGAGCCACCCAGGTGCCCACCTTCGACAGAAAGTCTTAATAACAACATAATTAAGTCATGACTTTTTTTCTTCCTCTAAAATTTGCATTTTAGAATTATGTTTAAAAAGTCTTGACATATTCCAGGTCATGAAGTTCTTATCCCATATTATCTTCTTCAAACTTTACTGTTTACTTTTTACATTTAGACCAATAATGTCCTGGCAATTTATATTCTGAATGCTGTGAGGATGCAGTCAATACTGGTTTTAAAATATGAATTTCTAAAAAAAAAAGAATTTCTAAAAGACAATGTCTTTTATAGAAAGACTGTGTCAAAAAAAAAAAAAAAAGACTGTCTTTTCTCACCGTTCTACAACGTCACCCCTGTCAACCAGCTCGTGTCTATCCACGGAAGACTATTTCAAATCCATTCTGTTCCATTGATCCATTTTTCATCTGTGTAACAGGACTGTGCTGTTTTAATCAGTATTCCTCTACATAGGTTTTGAAATGCCGTTATAGGATCTCCAGTTTTGTTCTCTAGGTTGCCTTGATTTTTCTTAGACTTTCTTAGACTTTTGTATCTTAATATAAATATTAGAATCAGCTTCTCAGTTTATTTTTTCTCTCTTTACTGAGGACTAGCTGACCATGTAATTATCAATTGTATCTATGTAATGTGTGCCGAGGGATGATTGGATATGCACATACGTTACGGAAGGAGTCCCGAGATCAGATGACTGATACAAACATCAGCTCATATGGTTAAGTCTTTTTTTGAATTTGTGGTTAGAATGCTTAAGATTTTTCTCAGTAATTTTCAAATATTCAGAACCATATTATTAACTATGGTCACCATGCTGTATATGAGATCCTCAGACCTTATGTGTCTTATAACTGAAAGTTTGTACTCTTTGACTTATATCTACCCATTTTCTACCCATTTCTGTCCCCTCCCAGCTCCTGATAACCACCATTTTATTTTCTGTTTCAATAAAATTGTGTATGCATATAATACATATATATATACGATTTCAATTAAAATCATGCATGTTATATATTATTACATATTTATTATAAAATAAAATATAAATAATACATTATATTTATTATATATTTATTATATGAAAGTATATAATCATACTTATTGTAATACATTTATTTTATATTTATTATATTTATTATAAATACATATTTATTATATTTATTAAAATCAGACATTATATTTATCATATATTTAATATATAATTACATATAATAAATATATAATACATAATAAAATATATATTATAAATATATAAAATAATAAAATATAATAAATATGTTTATTTTATATTATATTTTATATTACATATTATAATACATAAATATATAATATATTATATATTTTTGTATATTATCATATATGTATATAGCATTTTTTTATCCATTCATCCATCAAGAGGCATTTAGATTGTTTGCATATTTTGCCTATTGTGAATCATGCTGCATTGAACATGGGAATGCAGACATTTGTTCAATATTCTGTTTTCATGTTGTTTGTTTTTAGATACGTACTCAGAAATGAGATTGCTGAATTATTATTATTATTATAGTTTTATTTTTAAATTTCGGGAAACCTCCATACTGTTTTCTTAATGGATGTACCAATTTACTTTCCCACCAACACTGCATAAGGGTTCCTTTTCTCACATCCTCCCCCACACCTGTTACCTCTTGTCTTCTTGAAAATAGCCTCCCTGATAGGTATGAGGTGACATCTTACTGTGATTTTGTCTTGCATTTTCCTAATGATTAGTACCGTTGAGCATCTTTTCTGTACTTATTGGCCACTTATATGTGGGAAATGTTGATTAGGTCTTTTGGTCACTTTAATTGGAATATATCATTTTTGCTATTGACTTTATGAGTACTTTATATATTGTGGATTTAATCCTTATCAGAAATGAATTGTAAATGTTTTCTCCATTCGAGTAGGTTGCTTTTTGACATATTGATTGTTTCCTTTGCTGTGCAGAAGCTCTTTCATATGTTTTCCTGTGACTAATAGCATCTTTTCATTTAGCCTGAAGAACTAACTCCCTTTAGCACTCCTTGTAAGGCAAGTTCACTAGTGATAAATTTTCTCAGCTTTTGTTTAGAAAAGCATTTTCTCTCCTTCATTTCTGAAGGAAATTTTTATTTGATAAAATACTCTTGGTTGGCTTTTTTTTTTCTTTCTTGAGCCATTTGAATATATCATCCCCCTCTCTCCTAACCTGCAAAGTTTCTACTGAAAAAATCACTTTATGGCCTTTTCAAGTCCTTTTGTGTGTTTCGAGTCTTAGTTTCTTTTGCCAATTTCATAATTCTCTTTTTGTGTTTGAGAATCTGATTATATTGCATCTTGGTGAAGACTTCTTTGGTTTGAATCTGAGCACTTTGAGGCCATAGCTTTATAATGATACCCAGATGACCAAATATTTTCCCAAATTTGGAATGTTTTAAATCATTATTTCCTTAAATGAGCTTTCTGCCCCCTTCCCTCTCTCTTCGCCTTCCAGGACTCTCATAACGTGAATATCAATTTATCTCATGATACCCCATAATTCACATAGGTTTCTATATGCTTCTTTTATTCATATCTGTTTTGTCTTCTCTGATAGGATGGTATTATGAGATCCGTCTAACTCACAGATTCTTTCTTCTGTTTGATTACTGAAGCCATCTATTGCAGTCTTTATTTCACTATTTTAGTGTTTTTGTTTCATCTCTTCTTCAGCTCCAGAATATCTGTTTGGTTCTTTTTAAGATTTCTATTTCTTTGTTTAACTTTTTTTTTTCATGCATTCTTTTCCTAAGTTCATTGGTGTCTCTCTGTGTTCTCTTGACTCTCACTTACCTTTCTTAAGATAATTATATTGAGTTATTTTTTCAAGTAATTTTCAGATCTCCATATTTTGGGGGGTCAAATATTGGAAAGTTACTGTATTCTTTTGGTGGTGTTAAATTCTGTTGCTTTCTCACGTTTCAAATGGCTTTAACATCTGTGCATTTGAGGGAGCAGTGGCATCTTCTAGCCTTATCTGATTGGCTTTGATGCAGATAGACTTTCACCAGGATGTGGCTGTGAGGGCGTTGGCTGGGTGGGGTGCAATGTCTCTGCCTCCTGGGATAGCATGGTGGCGTAAGCTTCATGTAGGTTTGTCAGCTGAGGTGAACGATGGATAAGACCACTCAGTTGGGGGAGGATCTTCTACAGACAAGATTATGGAGGTCCTGTGTGGCAGTGACGGCTAGTTCTCTCGGGGTCCTTGAAGATGAAGACTGCTGTTCTCTTGTTTTCCTCTTTTTCCCCCTCCGTGGGGAGGGGGGCATTCTAGCCAAGTGTATCTTTCTTGTCACCAGCTGGCATACTGGCACTGGTGGTTTGTGGAGCTGGGATCCTGGGGTTAGATGCACAGAAAACCACCACAGTTCTTGGGTCCCAAGGAATAAGTGCACTTACGACTTGGTATGGCACCAGAATCCGAGGTGGGAGCATGAGCAGATTCCCCGTGGAACTGGGATTCTCTTCTCTGGTGCTCATGGAAATGATTCATGCCCTGGATGAGGGCAGGAAAGCAGCAATGGCACAGGCCCTAGGATGACAGGCTGGAGCCATAGCTTGGGCCTAGGGGGCAAGGTGGAACAGCAGCACACTCTGGACGGTGGCTTAAACTTCCAACTCTGGCCCTAGGCAGTTCGTATAGACCAGCAGCACTGGCCCAGTGATGAGGTTACAGCCTCAACCAAGAACCCTGGAGGGAGGCCCAGAACTGCCGCAGCGAGTGATGCCGCAGTGATGATGGGTCAAAGCCAAGACTTTGGATCTGGGGTTGGGAGGCACAGCAACAGCAGCAGCATCACTATGGCTATGGTGGGTCAAAGCCTCAACTTAAGACTCTGAGCAGAATAGTGGCAGCTCAGTCTTGCTAATGAAAGTCCAAAATGAAGACTTGGGACGTAAGGGCGGGGTGCAGGGCAGCAACAGCTCTGGTGTCTCATTTGAATAGGTGCTACGGCCAAGGCTTCCTAATCCCAGGTAGCAGTGCACAGCAGTGACTAGGGAACCTGGGTGCGGGGTCTCACTGCCGTGACACCTCCCGCCCCAGGGAGGAAGTACAGTAGCAGAGACTTGGGGCTACTCTGTCACCAGTGTTCAGCATTGGTGAAGATGTGGAGGTCCTCAGTAGCAAAAGGTGAGATTCTCTTGCTTTCCTTTTCTCCGTAGGGTGAAATCCCTCCAAATTGTACTTTTTGGCTGCTCTGGACTGGGGTATAGGGTGCCAAAGATAATGTGCTTCCCATTTTCTTTTTATATGGCCATCATCAGTTTTGGAGTTCTTTGGGATTTCTGCTCCTTCTTCATTATAGCTCAGGGTTTTCCCATGAACTTTTTACATCGGACTATTAGGTATTCATTTTTTTTAATTGTTTTTATGTTGGAGATGATCATTGGTTCATCTAGCCCTCCAACTTACATTTTGCTGAAATAACCTTAGCTTGCAGTTCACATACACACACACACACACACAGAGTGGGATTTCGATTATAGTTACATTAAATCCATAGATAAATGGAAGAGAATTGATATTTTTACAATACTGAGGCCTACTATTCATATAATTATATTTCTTAAGCTATTCTTTAATTTTGTTTTCAAATAAAGTGTAAAAATTGTATCTTCATAGATGTCTTACATATATTTTGTTAGATGTATTTGTAAACATTTCTCTGATTCGCTTTTAAAAATAACTTTTTGGTAATTGAAAAAAATACATCGTAGTCTAAATATCTTATAGTTTTATAAGTTTAGTGTTCACTTAAGAAATATTCTGTGAACGGCTACCGTGGATTTGTCTTTGGTTCTCATGTCTTATTTCAATAAGCTCTTCTTTTGTGGATGTCTTTAGTTCCTTGATATGTTTTTAGGATGACAAAAGGTCATGAACTCTACTATTCTCATTATACAGTTAAGTTGCAGAGTTCTCTAAACCCCATGCTGTTCAACAATTCTTTAGGTCAGCAGTTTCTTTCACAATTGCCACCTGCAGGAATGACAACGATAAAATAAACCACCTGTATGCATCGTGGCAAGGTCACAATAACCTTTGCGTTTTCTTCTCGCAGCTACAGCAGCTATTTACCTAGATAACAGTGGCTAATAATAAGAATAGATCTAGCAGATTTCTTTTCAAACATTAATACCAGGAAGTAAATAACCTATGATAATATGTGAATAAATAACGATTAATGCTTTGAGAAATCCAAAGAGGTTCATTGATACGGATGCTATCTATGTAGTGCATGTGTCCTTTTGAGTCATCCATCATAATAACAAAGGTATAAATATAAAGTAAGAAGAAGGAAAATCAATTTAAGAATCCAAAACACAACCTCTTCCCCGCCATCCTTTTTGGACACAGGTCTTAATGGGACACTGTGGTGATAAGGCAAGCACATTTAATCCTTTTCAGTCAGTAGTCGAGAAAACACTGCTTTTGTTTTTTGTTTTTGCTTTAAATATTGAAGGTCCACTATACATAACGCAAGTGTTCATGAGATAATGGATTCATAATTATCTCTCGAAATGCACATGAAGAATAACGGTGATAAAGCATAGCTAGAAGGGTACAAATCATTCACTTTTATAATCAAGGATGGCTTAAATTGCAAAGAAATATGACTGTTTGGGTTTAGATAAGACAAAATGCTGGTTTTATTTTGATTGTTCTCAAATACTTGTCAAGTATGAACTCTCTGTGAGAAGAGAAAGGGAAAAAAGGGGTGAAGAATGGGAAAGGAAGAAAGGGAAGGCAAAGAAGACGATATATGTTTCTTGTTCTCTATGAGGTCTCAGCAGGGGACGTCAAACATTCTGACTTATGAATTATAAGTTGATACTGAAAACAAATGGAACATTATCAGTCTAAAGTAAGTCATTGGTTTATAACAGCGGATATATGATGAGGGCCTGATACGCAAATTCCGGAGAGTAAGAGGCAAAAAGATCCGTTTAACTGGCATAAGAAAAATCTGAGATCTTTTCAATGTTGTTGAGGGTTCATTACTGATACTCTGGAGCCCGTGTTTTTGAATATTGGCTTTGTAAGATGTTTGGTTATCTTGGAAAACTCACAAAGATTGAGCAGTTACCTGAGCATGTACTGTTTTCACACAACTGCTGAGTTCCAGAGGGTCCAGAGGTGAGGACAGCAATTATGTCCCTACCTCCATGAAGGCTTCCTGAATGTTCAGGGCCCTTAAGAAGCCCATCCACAGAAATATATATTTGCCAGATTTCTTATCAAGTGTAATCATGAAGCTAAGTTCCGGAAGATGATACACATTTGATTTTAAAGAGATGCTAAAATTTTCGGGGCACTGGCTCAGTCAGTAGAGCGTGCTACTCTTGAACTCAGGGCTGCGAGGTCAGCCCCGTGTTGAGCATACGGCCTACTAAACAAACAGGATATTCTAGAACACGAGGTAAATAGGAAACATCCAGAATTATGAATTTTAAAGACTTCTTTCTAAGTTATATTTCTTCTTTGAAATTAAGCCATAAAGGACCGTTAGAGTCGTGTTAGTTTTACCCTGCCCCGCGTTAGAGTCGCGTTAGTCACTGCTTATCCATAAATTTATTTCATAAATTTATTTCAGAGATTGTTCTATAACGCTTCATTGAACTCTGTCTACTTTATTTGGGTGACTTCATTCTCTTAGTAGTTCAGAGTAATACTGGTAAAGTTCAATATCTGAATGATTCCCGTGTTCTAATTGAATTTAGCAGAAAATACTATTTTAATCACAGTTTGAGAAAGCAAAATTCAAGACCTGCTAAGTAATGGTTCTGAAATGCCTTTCCATTGATAAGTTCTTTCTAACCACATGGAAGAGTTATTTCCTAAGTTTTATTTTTAAGAAGAACATCACTTGAGGTATATAAATATATTTATTTACTTACGAAAAGAGAACAAGAGCTCAAAGAGAAGAAAAGAGGAACCAAGAGGAAGCTCTAGATGGTGCATTTTAACTGCAGAACTAAAGATAGCTTCTGACGTAAATTTAAAAAAAAAAAAAGATAAACCAAGAATGTATCTTTAACCACGTGGCATTTATTCTGCTTGCTAAATATTTATTTTGACTAGTAAGAACACTGAACAACTGAAAAGGAGCTTAAATCTATAATAAAATGTTCAGTGCCCTACACAGCCTAAAATAAAATGATTTCTAATTTTGGGATTGGCATCCATCTACTTGCATTTATTTATTTATTTATTTATTTATTTATTTATTTATTTATTTATTTATTTTTGATTTTGTGATCTAGTATATAAATTCTAGCTGCTAATTGTGAGATACATGATAAGGAAAATTGCCACATTGACTGCCTTACCTTTTCTTAAATTAATATGTAAAGTACTTTGTTAAGTTGTGGTTCTCAAGTGTTGACATAAATGAGCTTCCTTTGAAAAAAAAGTCAGCCTAATTATGCAGTCAGAGGTTCTGATAAATGCTTCAAAACTTTCTTTCAGAACTATTATTTTTTCCATTTAAAAAGTATTTTGCAGAAAGAGAAGAGCCTTAATGGAAATTTAATTTAACATTTTAGATTTTTAAGTTGAGTATTAATACTGTATTCATTTATATCGGTTTACAGTCCAGGATAGTCTCTAGAATTTTGTTGCTTATTTAACACAGTAAAACAGGTAGGGCATTGACTCACACAGTTGATTTATCATAAAATGACGTGAGGAATCTATTTTCATAAAACTGTTGTCTTCCTATTTATCCGTGAATTACAAACTATTTCTAATGGCTCAAGTAGATTTGAGTAAATTTGCTAATGCTCTACTAATTTTTAACCATTGCTTTTTTTCTGCATATAGCCTTTCCCATAACCAGGTTATTGGAGAAATATTGGAGTAATATTAAGCAGAAGTTCTAAATCTGTCTCATGTCTTTCATGAGACCATAAGGTAACGTGACATAAAATCCAATTTTCCTTTGGATGAGATGGGTCAAATATAGGCTTGATTCATGTGAATTCATGAGCATGTGTTTCAGCCCTTGACGTAACATTAACCTCTAAGCCACCAGCGCTCTAAGGCCGCTATCAGTCATCCTCAATGTCCGAATATTTATAAATGAAAGCATATAACGTCTTTTCGCATTAGCATCACTCTCTAACGTACACTTTGATGACCACTCTTTCCTATGTCTCTGTGCCCATGTGTGGGCTGTGAATGCCGCACGCATGAAGACCTCAACAACTAGTGTCGACGTGACCTTACCAAGGCTCTACGCGTTCTTCTGCTATTACGCTTAGTAGTTGGCTCCACCGTTTCTCCCAGATCTATCGTTATTTCCATTGGGTTCAAATTTTCATCATGGGCAGGGAACCACTTAAAAACAAATTTCGTAAGAAAAGTAGACAAACTGTGCCTTTTAAACACAATTATTTCCATCCTATAAAAACGCTGGATAGATGATGCAGGTGACACAGTGAGACAGCAAAAGTTCTGCTGCCTGTGGTGCGACAAATGGGGCGCTGACAGTCTCAGCAATGAGCATTCACTGGGTGGCGGTGACCTGTGCCACTGCTCCCCCTTCTTCCATTCAATAAAAACGTGTTTGATTGAGGGATTTTTCTCAGGTAGGCCTTAGCAGTTACCTCACTAATGATCCCAATTTCAACCAGTGACCCAGAAATGAAACACTACATTTCACAAAACTCCTGGAGTGCGCTATAAACAAGACTCACAAAATGTCATGTCCTTAAAAACATGAAATCCAACATGCTGGTATGTGTCTTTTACTCAAAATTGAGTTCAGAAATAAAATGTTTCATGGGCCACAGAAGGAGGCTCGGTCCAAATCTTTTCTCCTCTAGAAGTTAAACAGCAGATAATCTGAAACGCGAAGTTAGAGCAGGACAAGGCCAGCCCCACAAGTCCCTTCGTGACTTAGAGGGCCCGTCTCAATATTATCTCTAGCCCTAAGAGAGACCACACAAGAGATTTCATGATTTCTGTAAACTGTTGATTTTAGAGGTCCCAGAGAATCCAGGTTTGCCCACACGAAAAAGTATTAAATCTATTTTAGCACTAATTGATTGGCTGATTTTTTAAAATCCAAATGATAAGTACGTCAAGCCACTTCTCCAAAGAAGACCTTGCTTAACCATTTATATTTTGAAATGTCTCACATTCTTTGGTTCTCACAGACAAGGAGAAGGACACATTTAAATCTGACAAATATCCAATCTAAGTATAGTATTAATATACACGAAAAGGGATTTGATCGCAACCCTCTATAGACATTTTCTGGCCTATTTATACCCCTGACATTTTATTTATTTATTTATTTATTTATTTATTTATTTATTTATTATTTATTTTATTTATTTTTAAGGATTCTATTTACTTATTTGAAAGGGAGAGAGAGAGAGAAAGCAAGAGCAGAGAGAGAGAGGGGCAGAAGGAAAAGGCAGGGAGCCCGATGTGGGGCTCCATCCCCATGACCTGAGCCAAAGGCAGACATTTAAGTGGCTGAGCCCTCGGGTGTCCCCAGCTAACACTCCAAACCAGTGACATGAAATAACTGATTCTGTGACGTTTGATTAGCTGATCACTTTGCATCAGTAATTGCTAAATGATTGTAGCTCAAGCGCTCTCCAAAGCGCTCTTCAGATTTCCATTCCTACCAGCAAAGTACGTGAGTTCAGCTGCACCGCCCTCTCCCCAGCACTGCGTCCAGCCAGGGGTTTAAGAGTCTGCAGACATTGTGTGTACGGAAACCTCCTGGGCTGCAGTTTGTATTTCCCTGATGAATAGTGATGTTGAGCCTCTTTACATGTGATCATTCGTTAGGTGCGCATCTTTGTTGGTACATTTTTTTCAATTTTTTTTCTATCTTCAGGTGTTTATTATTATTAACTATTGATAATTTTATATATTTGAGGAGTATCTTTTCTCATACGCGTGATTTGCAGACCTTTCTTGCACTCCGAGTTTTGCCTCCTCATTAACAGTATCGTTTGAAATCCAACTTGTCATTTTTTTCGGTTGTGGATTATGCTTCTGATGTTTTATCCAAGCAGTATTTGCCTAAACCAAAGTCACAAGGGTTTATACCTATATTTTACTCCAGAAGTTTTACAATTTTTGGCTTAACACTTAGGTCTGTGGTGCAATTTGATTTAAAGTTTATATATGGTACGGTTCATATTGAAGTTCATTTTTTGCATATGGATATCCAGTTGGTACAGCAGTGTCTGCTAAAAAAAATTCCCTCTAAGCATTGAATTGCCTTTGCACCTTTGCTGGCAAACATATGTGGTTCTATTTCCAGATTCTTGATTTAGTTTCATTGATCTACCTATCTATGCTTTTGCCTGTACCAGGAGTCAGCAAACTATTTCTGTAAAGGACAAATTGGTGAATATTTTAGACTTCGAAGGCATCGTATTTTTCTTTTTCCCTTTCACTTTAGTAAATTTAACTTCGAATTTACATAACAACATGCAGCCAATGTCTACCATATTGGACAGAGTAGGTCTGGAAAGAGGTAAAAGTCTTAACTTGTGTTAGTCTTTGATAGGTCAAGGACACATACTATAATCATAAACCAGGCATTAAGAGAAAGAAACACGTTTAATTGCTAAGCTTTGTAGATAAAAAGGTAGAATGATAAAAGATCATTTAATCCAAAAGAAATAATTAAGGCAAAGAAAAAGTAATAGAGATCAAACATGTGAAGTACAAATATATCAGAAACCACATTAAATACATGAAGCAGATACTACAATTATGTGACAAAAGTTATCTGAGTAGATTAGAAAAATGGAGACACAAGGGCACCTGGGTGGCCCAGTCAGTTAAGTTCCCATCTCCTGATTTCAGCTCAAGTCATGATCTCAGGGTCCTGAAATTGAGCCCCTTGTCGGGCTCCACGCTCGGTGGGGAGTCTGCTTCAGATCCCTCTCTCCCTCTGCCCCTCCCATCCCCTGCTCTCTCTCTCTAAAATAAATAAATAAAATATATTTAAACAAATAAAAATGGGTGACACAACTAAAATATAAGGAAACAGAGAGATTAAGAGGAAAACTATGAACAACTATGAAATATATGACAAGCTATATTATGGAAACACCAATCCAAAAACAAAGTTGATTTAATTATATAATCATAAAAAGTAAATATAAATGTGAGAAGTATTACTGCAGTTAAGAGAATGTTTACATTGTTAAGGGTTTTAATCTGCCAAGACAATGTAACAATTTTACTTTTTTCTATACTCTAAAATGTATATAAAATGAAAGAATAAAAATTGAAAAATGTATATAAATGTATATACATTTAAAAATGTATATAAAATGAAAGAATAAAAATTTTAAAAACTCAAATAGAAAGTTTAGCAATCTTACTGCAAGATTTTAACAAACTTCTCTCAATAACAGATAACACAAGTAAGCGGTAAGAATATAAATATATGAACACCATAAGCTTTTTCTAAATAACATATGCATAAGTATGTACAAAAGAGCTGCAAAAAAACATACTTTTCCAATATATATATTTAAATGACCATATGTTCATATGTTAAGAATCTGAAAGAAATGTCAAAGATTTTAAGTCATGTAATATATGTTATCTGACAGCAATGGTTTTATATTAGAAATTAAAAATAAAAATACTAAAGTAATTATCAGGTTTAGAAATATGGAAATTGGGACACCTGGGTGGCTCAGCGGTTTAGCGCTGCCTTCAGCCCAGAATGTGACCCTGGGGTCCTGGGATCAAGTCCCACATCGGGCTCCCTACACGGAGCCTGCTCCTCCCTCTGCCTGTGTCTCTGCCTCTCTCTGTGTGTCTCTCAGGAATAAATAAAGAAAATCTTTTTAAAAATTTAAAAAATAGAAATATGGAAATTAATTCTTAAACAGGTCAAAAAGTCATAGGGTAAATTTGAAAATATTTAAATTTTTACACATACATATGTAATAGTATATAATATATAAATATAACATTGTTATATTAAAAAACTCATGCAGGTGAAGCAAACTGTTAATTTGTAAATGATACTGACAAAATATTTGAAGCAAATCATACTGAATAGTGAAGTTGCAGAAGTATTATTTGAAGGATTAAAGACCTAAATATGAGGCAGAAAACCATCAAAATCCTAGAAGAGAACATAGGCATAGTAACCTTTTACACTGGCCACAGCAACTTCTTGATAGGTCTCCTGAGGCAAGGGAAACAAAAGCAAAAAATAAACTATTGGGATTTCATCAAAATAAAAACTTCTACACAGTGAAGAAAACAGTCAACAAAACATAAAGGCAACCTATGGAATGGGAGAAGACATATGCAAATGACTTACCTACCTGATAAAGGGTGATTATTCAAAATATATAAAAAAATCATAAAACTCAACACCTAAAATCAAATTATCCAATCTAAAAATACGCATAATACACATTTTCCAAAGAAGACAGCCAGATGGCCACCAGACACATGGAAAGACTCAGCATCACCCATCATCAGGGAAATACAAACCAAAGCCCCATGAGATGTCACCTCCCACCTGTCAGAAAGGCTAAAATTAACAACACAAGAAACAACAGGTGTTGGGGAGGATGGGGAGAGAGGGGAGCCCTCTGGCACCTCCGGGGGTGGGATGCGAACAGGTGCAACCACTGTGGAAAACAGCGTGGAGGGTCCTCAAGAAGTTAAAAATAGAGCTACCCTACCACCCAGCAATTGCACCACTGGGCATTTACCCAAAGGTTACAAAATTACTGATTCAAAGGGACACATGACCCTAATGGGTATAGCAACATTAGCAATAATGGCCAAATTATGGAAAGAGACCAAATGTCCCTTGACTGATGAATGGATAAAGAAGTGGTATATATACAATGGAATATTACCCAGGCATCAAGGGAAATCGAATCTTGCCATTTGCAATGACATGGTTGGAGCTAGAGGGTATTATGCTAAGTGAAATAAGTCAGTCAGAGAAAGACAAATACCACATAATCTCACTCATATGCGGAATTCAAGAAACAAAACAGATAAACATAGGTGGGGAAAAAAAAAGAGAGAAGAAACCCAAGAAACAGAGGCAACTACAGAGAACAAACTGATGTTCTCCAGAGTGGAGGTGGGTGGGGCGATGGGTTGAACAGTGATGGTCCTAAGGAGGGCACTTGTGATGAGCACTGGGTGTGGTATGGAAGTGTCGAATCAATGAATTCTACACCTGAAACTTGTACTACACTATCTGGTAACTAATTGAACTGGAGTTTAAATAAAAACTTGAAAAAGAAGTAGCAAGGCTGAAACTTACTATGTTATTCCTGATGTTAATGACAAAGCATAATTTTTAGATTAAGAATGTCTTTGAGTTATATGTCTAGCTTTATCATGCAAAGGAACCATCCTCTTGTTCCTACTTAATATGCATTTTTAAAAGTCAGGAATTGATGTTTAATTTTATCGAAAAAAAAACCTTTTCCATATATATCTGATCCTCTCATGTGGCTTTTCTTCTTCAACCTATGTAAATGGTGACTAAAATTAATATATTTGCTGACTTTGAATCATTGTTACTTTTCTGGAATAAATTATCGTGCTACAAAAAGAAGATCAGAAAACAGCAAGGATGCTAATGAATCAGATAATAGAGTGAAATAAAAGTCGTAAGATTGGAAAAGAATCCTACTTAGAAAAAAGAAGCAGGGATCCCTGGGTGGCGCAGCGGTTTGGCGCCTGCCTTTGGCCCAGGGCGCGATCCTGGAGACCCGGGATCGAATCCCACGTCAGGCTCCTGGTGCATGGAGCCTGCTTCTCCCTCTGCCTGTGTCTCTGCCTCTCTCTCTCTCTGTATGACTATCGTAAATAAATAAAAAAAAAATTTTAAAAATAAAAAAAAAAGAAAAAAGAAAAAAGAAGCAGAAAATCAGATAGATAAATGGCTCAAAACTGAAACAGTCTTATTATAAAAGATAACTTGGAAATACTGAATACAAATGTAAAAAGATACTCTCTTTGATTTAACATCAGCAAAATGCAAATTAAAAGTGAACGTAAATTAAAAGGAAGGTCAACTAAAAATGAGACCCAACTTTCACATTCACCAGAATGACTAAAATTAAAGAGAATGACAATAACAAGTATTGCTGTGAAGATGGAAAATGAGTCTCTTAAATAGGTGCATATAAAAATATTACATGTTTTGGAATGGCCAAAACCCAGAAAAAAAAAAAAAAAACGACTATATATCTATCTACACTGCAGCAGAAAAACAAATTGTGATTTATTTATACGGCGGAATGCTCAAACAATGAAAATGAAAAACCTTAAACCCACCAACATGGATAACTCTCACAAACACATGATTGGATGTAAAAGCCAGACCTGAACATGTATACACGTCTATATATGCACACGTATATACTTGCATTTATAAAGGATTTTCAAAAAAAGGCAAAACTAAGTCACAGTTTTAAAAATCAAAAAACAAAAAAAAAAAAAAAGAAAGAAAAAGAAAGAGATAGAGCATAGTGATTGGGTGAGGAGGACAGCAGGGAGTCTTCTTATTACGTTCTTGATCTAGTTAGTGGTTACTTGGACATTCTCTTTGAGATAATTCACTGTGCTGTGTGTTCATATTTATGTACTTTTTTTCTACGTGAGTTTTATTTCAGTATTTTTTTTAAAGCCAGAAAAGACACACACAAAAAAGGAGCAATCCGTATTTTTTTACTTTTTTTATTTTTTTAAAGATTTTATAATCTATAATTTTTTAGATCATGTATAATATAATCTTTAAATCTTGTATTATGGTTCTGCCGAGAAACATAACCAATTGGATGAGTTTGTATAGAGAAAGAATTATCTTTTGGTGATTGGCTCATGTAATTATGAAGGCTGGCAAGTCCAGCGTCCGCAGGGTGGATGCTCCAAAATCTACAGGGTGTGGGTCGGCAGGCTGGAGGCTGAGGAGGAGCTGAGGCTGTGGCTCAGGCCTGAAGACTGTCTGCTGGCCGGGTTGTGGCTTGCCTCGGGGGGATTAGATGCTTTGTTTTACTCAGGCCGTCAAGTGATTAGACGAGGCCCACCTGCATGTGGAAAGCAATCTGATTAACGCAAGATCCACAGATATAGATGTTAAATCTCCGAAAACCTACTCACAGAAACTTCCAGAATCAGGTTAGGCCCCATCTCTAGACCCTAGGGCCCAGGCAGATCGACATATAAAACTATGTATCACGCTCCTTGTCTGAGGCACATTCATGTAAAATTCTTCAATTATTAAAGAAATTGGAATTGTTCAACAACATAAATGCTTACTATATGGAAACTGAGACGTGAAAAGCAAGGACCTAAAAGCTGTTGCTTTTGTTCTTTAAACCTCAGGCCTTGGGATGCCGGGTGGCTCAGGGGTTGAGCGTCTGGCTCTGGCCCAGGTCGTGACCCCGGGTCCCAGGATCGAGTCGTGCATCAGGCTCCCTGCATGGAGCCTGCTTCTCCCTCTGCCTGTGCCTCTGCCTCTCTCTATGTTTCATGAATAAATAAAATCTTTAAAAAGAATAAATCTTAGTCCTTTGTCACCTTTATCTTTCCTATTCCTTGAACTCGCCCGAGCCACGAGTCCCGGGGCCAGGCCAAGGGAGCACAGGTGAGCACAGGTGGGTGTACTCTGGGGAGTCGCTTCCAGGCCCCGCCAGCAGTCTTAAGGTTGGATAAGGGAAGGTTTCATGCCCAGCCAGGGAAGCCCGTGGCCCCGGGAAGGCCGAAGTGCCTCCCAAGTCTCGCCTGCATGGTTCAGTTGTTATTCACGGTGCCCGTGCCCTGTGAGCAGGGCCGTGGCACATGATACAGAGGCTTCTGGCAGCGAAGTGGGTTGGCTTACTAGGACTTTCCCGTGAGTGAATGAGGATTCCGAGGACTTACCTTTCGGTTCAGTTGAACACGTCTGTCAGACGGAGTCTTAAATTATATGGCGGGCTCTGGGGGCTAACCTCCCTCGTAGGGACACTGTTTCAAGATTTATTATGCTGATTAATCCAACTCCCTAAACGGCTTCTTTGTCGTTTCTCTGTACAGCTGGACTCAGCTGAGAGAACCCCGTGGGTCAGTCGTTCCCCTCACGGGGGTGGTGACGTCCTCCCAACCCTGGCACTTGGCTGTGCTCCTACTTCTTTCTCCATCACCGTGTGGTTGACGTACCTGGGGAGTCGGGGCTGTGCTGGGAGTCTCCACGGGTGACCTGGCCTGTCCCAGGAGGACGCTGGCGACCCCTTCCTCAGCCCGTCTGGAGGGATGTGAAGCGACGGCTTGTGCCTTAGAGACTTGCAGGTACATTTTATGACCTCACTTTTCACAAGTCAAGTGGATTTATGAACAGTTAGAGGCCAATTAATACACATCCCAAGATTCTCTCCACCTGCTAAAAGGTGCTCACGGTCACTCCAGCCCTATGATTGTCAAGGTTCTCCTGTGCTTTCTCCAAACCCTTATGCACCTTGCATAGGGGACCCCTCAGAACATACTATACAAGCAAATTATTCTGTTTGGTCACATCTAATGAGATACCCATGCTTTTATCGTCTGTTCTTATCTCCTTGCCCTTGTATACACTTTCCTTTACTCGAGGTGAAACTAGTTCATAGACGGCTCTCCCAGGGAAAGAAAGAAGAAAATAAGCCAAAATGACTTATCAGTCAAGTCCAACAGGTGAAATTCATATTTAGCATCATCTGACTTAGTAAAAGGAAGTCGCATAAAGACAAAGGCATAATATATTCCTGACGGGTAGGCCTCTTTCGAGAATCTAGAGCAGTAGTTTCCAAAACGTAGTCCGCAACCTCCATGTGATCGCCCTCGGGTATCTTCCTGAAATATACATTTCCGGACCTGGGATTTGCAAATCGGGAGGATGTGGGAAAAGAGTGACGAAGGCGAGGGGTCTATATATCCGTTCATAATTCTTCCTACTTCTTAACAATCACTGCTCTAGAAGTTTTGACAAGTGGGAAGTTTTTTTTTGTTTTGTTTTGTTTTGTTTTGTGTCGTCTTGTTTTTTTAAGTAAAAAGAGAAAGGGTAATTATCTATAAAATAAGGGTCTTCCTATCACGTTCAACGTCAATGTCTTTTCAGGCGAAGAATTATGAGAGGTGCCGCACAAAAACTAGCTGAGAAAACCTTTATAAGTCCGTTAAATCGAAAAGTCTAGGTCTAGAGAAAGTTTCCCACCTGGGCACTATTTCCACTCAATTCTTCGTGACCCCCATGGGGCTGGTCTATGTGTCCCACAGCATCTCCGACCTCTACCCTCCGCCCCATTGGTGGTGATCAACTGCCCCCCACGTCTAAAACTGCTCCCACCCTAGTCGAGAAACTAGTCCAGGGAAATGTTTACGGAAAACACATTTTTTTTTGTTGTTGTCTATTCACTTACAGGTACTTTATATTTTGATGGCAGTGAAACCTGGATGGTTTGAAGAATATTTACTGTTGATGCAGTTTGTATTTCTAGCTTTTATGATAATTAACCTACAAAAGTTGGCCTACTTCTGACAAATCAGCTTTTACTGAAAAGACTCATTCTTTGCCGCTTCCCTGTTTTATTGATCACCTTTTTATTTTACCCAAGCCACATTCCTGCCCTTCGGTAGTATTTTTTAATGGTAAATTGAGAGATAACCTTTTCTCATGGGCAGAAGTGGGTATCGTGTGTAGAGAGTCAAACTATTCACAGAAAACTTCACAGCAGACTATTTTCATTCGGTATGGATGCTTTTTGTCCTTTTTTTTTTTTTTTTACAGAATGATGCTGTGTAACTTCCATTAGCTACCTTGCTCATAAATTATTAACTGAGTGTAAACACTGGCAAGCAAAGTCTAGTAATTTTGCATAAAATCCCTAGTCTTCCATTGACTTAATTTCTTGATTCCTCATGCTGGTAAAGCATCCCGCTGAATGCCACGTTGGGGTGTTCTCCAGTGTTTCTGGTTTGTGTGACCAAGAGTTCCCAAGGTCGTGCCACTCTCAGTCCCAACGGGAGCTTTGCTCTTCTTGTGATCGGCGCAGACAACTCCCCGTTGACATCACTGGAAGTCACACCGAGGACTATGAGGAGCATATGGCCTTGCTACCGTGTCCTTAGGGTCATAATGAAAAACAAGCCCAGAACACATCAGAATCGTGCCACACTGTCAGGAAAATTCTAATCAGTGTAAGCTCAGCAGCTTTATTCTCTAGAAACAGTGTTGGTCTGTAGAGAGCCTCCTACGTGGGCATAAAAATGGAAAACAGAATGTGCATCCCCTTAGCTGGAGTCCTAGACCGTTTAGTGGTTTTCTTGAAACTACTTTCTAATCAATCCCCATTAAGCACTTTATTCAATTTTCACCAAAATGAATTTAAATTTAAAGTAGTTTTATGTGCAAAAAAAATAATATGTTCGATGGTATCTTTAGAATGATAGTTTTTGTTTGTTTTGTTTTTGTTTTTTTTTTTAATTAAAAGAAGCCCTAAATAGCAGCAGATTTTGTTTGTATAAGGTTTTAGAAATCACAAGAGGGCACTCTTACTAAATGCATCAGGAGAAAGGGCAATGATTTAAGCGTCTGACTCTTTAAAAAAAGTATTTTTTTAAAGATATAGGAGTCCTACTCTTATACATCTAACAGTAGTTTTCGATGCTAAATTTAGAATATTACAAACATGTGACCCTATCCGTAAGAAGACGGGATGAGCGCTGGGTGTTATTCTGTATGTTGGCAAATTGAACACCAATAAAAATAAATTTATTATTAAAAAAAAAGAAGCACATTTTTTGCAAAGGGGATTAAGATTACACTTATCTTGAGCATTGAGTAATGCATAGAACGGTCGAATCGCTGTATTGTACACCTGAACCTATTGTTACACTATCAGTTACTATCTGGAATTAAAATACAAAAGGGTACTTTTTGCATCAAAAGTTAAGCGAATTGAATTTATTTTAAAATTGTGATACAACAAAGATACCTTTAAAAATGAGTAAGTATTCTGACTGAAAACGGAAGTGTTAGAATGTTTCTTTCCATATGTTTTTTGAGGCATGCATTTTAATATATCCTGCATTACAATGAAATTATATTATCCTCCCCACATGATGATAATGCTATCCTGAGTAATTTGGGGACGATGATATTTGAAAATGAATAATGCACCAATAATATGACCATTATGACCAAAATTGGAACTGGAAATATTAGATAGTAGGAATGGAAAAAAACTATGTGGACCACATAAGTAAAAAACCAGCATTACGCTAAGTAGGAACAGGGACGCCTGGGGGGGCTCATCAGTTAAGCTGTGACCCCGGGGTCCCGGCATCGAGGCCCACCATCGGGGTCCCCACAGGAAGCCTGCTTCTCCCTCTGCCTGTGTCTCTGCCTTTCTCTTTCTGCGTCTCATGAATA
Organism: Nyctereutes procyonoides; assembly: GCF_905146905.1. Classification (NCBI taxonomy): domain Eukaryota; kingdom Metazoa; phylum Chordata; class Mammalia; order Carnivora; family Canidae; genus Nyctereutes; species Nyctereutes procyonoides. The sequence continues at coordinate 1,382,209 of NW_026575122.1, forward strand.
AATAAATAAAATCCTTTAAAAATTATGAGGCATATAATCTATTCCTTTGACCAATAGGAGTAAAAATAAAAGTAGAAAAAATTTCTTCAAAACAACTCTAACAATTATGATTTTATTACTCTCCATGTGAAGAGGATAAGAGTAGCTCAAGATGAACAATAAACATCACATCCATTGATGTAGTATTATCATGCAATTGAAGACCATTTACTTAGACTTCAAAAGTTTCAAATAAAAGATTCTGATTAAAGTTAATCCAATAGATGAAAAAAATTTATGGATCATAAATATAATCACATTTTTCCAAAGAAAATATCAATAATACATAGGTAAGAACCTAGAGTAGTTAAAATTTGCTGGAACTAGCAGAAAGAACCCTAAAAATTGGAAAACTTAGTTATATTTTTGGCTGTGTCATTTTACTAGTTATACGGTTGTGGGTGGATAAATTAATCCCTGGGGTTCTTCATTGTTCTATTGCAAAATTTTAAAAAATTAATTGACTTGTAAGATCCTTCAATCTCGAATATCTATGATTTTAATAATTACTTTTAATCATATTTTTATCCAATATAATAAGCATTCAGTTGTAGTTTGTTCAAGTACTTAAGGATCAAAAGAGTTGATAAATGAAGTAAAGAACTTAGTCACCAAGTTCTCAAATATCAGGTTACATGGTGACACATATTCTAAGATTGCAACGGCTCTATGTCAAAATTTAAGTAAAAATTATTATAATGTTTATGTTATGTTGTAGTTTATGGTTTCTTCCTGTTATATGGAGATTTGCCTTTTAGAATTTAGGCCAAACACTGAGAGGGGCACTTGATGGGATGAGCACTGGGTGTTATGCTATATGTTGGCAAATTGAACTCCAATACAAAAAATAAAAATAAAAAAATAGAATTTAGGCCAAATATCATCATACCTTGGTTGCAGTTTTAGACATAAATTTCTGTTATACAGACTTTTGTTTAAATGTCACCATTAACTCTGACAATAAGCACTTGTTTTGTTTTGTTTTTTTTTTAATTTTTATTTATTTATGATAGTCACAGAGAGAGAGAGAGAGAGAGAGAGAGAGAGAGAGGCAGAGACACAGGCAGAGGGAGAAGCAGGCTCCATGCACCGGGAGCCCGACGTGGGATTCGATCCCCGGGTCTCCAGGATCGCGCCCTGGGCCAAAGGCAGGCGCCAAACCACTGTGCCACCCAGGGATCCCTAAGCACTTGTTTTGACACTGGATTTAATCATCAAATTTCAACAATATTTGATGAGCTTCCCTTCCCCAGAAGTGAGGTCATCTGTCAAAGGCCTACCACTCATTTTAGGTACGGGCTTGGAATTGGAACTCAGGTTTTCTCAAATCCCGGTGACTTTTTACCACAATGTCATAACTACCAAAACTATGCTTCTGTGCATGTGACCTCGATTCTCAGGCTTTAGAATGACGCTAAATCTTAAACCTTAAGTTTTAAGATAGTAGATACTTGAAATGGTTATGCTTATCATGATTCGCTTCTAGCAAAATAAATTTCAGTTTAATGGCCAAGACTTTTTAAAAGAAAACTGCACCCTCTGAAGAGAAAAATCCAAGTTCCCTGTCAACGCATTTTAAGACTATTACTATAGAATATATCTACCTCATAGTGAAAACCATTCTCTGTTTTGATGTTTTGAAAAAAATGTGATAGTAACACTTACAAATGGAAGGTAAAAGCAAACAGGATGACTGGAGAAGTGTTTACAAGCTCAAGGCATTAGGGAGCAACAAACCATTGTTCTTCATGATACGATCTATCGATTTATATCTGAAATTCTGAGTAATGCACAGGTGCCAGGAATGACAAATTACACTGAGAAAAATGTGATTTATATAACTGTACAGTCTTTGTATAATATATCAAGATTTGAGCCTGAAGCATCTTCCTTTCTTTTTTCTTCTTCCTTCCTTTTACCTTCAGCTCCTTCTTTATGTATCCCCTTATAGGCCGTCCTTCTCATTACCCTTCCCAACCCTTTTTCCTAAAAAAAAAAAAAAATATATATATATATATATATTACATATATATTATATATATGTATACTATATATATATTTGTTAAGAAGATAATTATCTAAAAAGGTTTTTTTTTTCACATTGTTACACAGCTGCAACATTTAGGAGAGTGTTTTTTAGAAATGCTAATGGAAAAATGCATGCATTTCTGTTTCCTATGTTTCCTTCCTCCCTGAGGATTCATTCCAAAATTAGTGATGGGTTAAATCAAACTAGATTTTTATGTCAATGAATGTAACAGCTGGCTGAGTTCTTTCTTTTCCAACGCAACTTCTGTGCAGGTAGGTGATTTGCCATCTTTCTTTATATTGTTATCTTTTTTTCCTTTTAGTAAGCAATAATGCTCTATAGAAAAAAATCCCAACACATAGAAAACCAGAAAGGAAAAAAATGATCATATTACTACTATTGTTTTACTTATGATTATCTTTGTTCTTTCATTCGCTTTATCTTCACATTAACTTTGATAAGCTTGGAATCATGCAGCTTATACGGTTTCTTTGTTAATGCTTTTGTTTTTGTATCATTTTTTTCTAAATATGTGTCATATTCTTTTATGATCTTCGGATATATTTGCAATTGTTGCATAATATCCCATTGGTTAATTATCTGGTACTATCATGATAATTTTCAATTAGTTTTTATCATTGTATAGTGAGAAGTCTATTTTATCTGAAGTACAGGTATTGCTCATACTATTATTGACTAGGGTTTTCCCCCAGTAATAGCTATAAATGATAGTGTAATAAATACCTTCAAGTGTAATATTTTGTCACGGTTGCTGTTTTACTTCCTCTTGGTAGACTCCCACAAATGAAGTCATTGTCGCAAAGATAGTTGATAATCTATTTGATGTCATTTTCCAGAGAAAGCCAACTAGCACCAAAAGAAGCATCATTTTTAGATCAAAGTTCACTGCAGAAGAGATCTATGTTCTAATTAATTAAGAAATTCTTGCTATTAACAAAAGAGTAAGGAAATCCTATTCCTATTTTAACAACTATGTCCTTATTGATTAGATGCCCATTTGAGGATTTTCTTTTACACTCAATTAATATATCACATTTATAATGTCATCAGGGGATGATTTCAAGAGTACTTTTTTTAGTGATACTACATCTATTTATATAAACTAGAAAGAGCACTACCTAAGGCAAGCATAGTGAACTGCCTGTAGTAAAGGACTTTGATTTTGCTGCATCCCTTGTATGGACACTTTGGCCTTTCCTACTGTCCACTTTGGGGTGACCCATATTGACTGAAGTTCCAAGCTGACCTATATCATAAATTGAGATCGTATAAATGTTACCCAAAATGGCTTGAGGATACCCCATCTTTTTGTATAGCATCATCGCGCTTTTACTTATCTAAGGGACATATTTAGTTCCACAATTTGGTGTCAAACACCGGGCACCAAGGATACACAATTAATAAAGAATCTCCCTGCCCTGTAGCAGTTTAGGTTCCAGAGGGGAATGAGACAGACAAAAAGCAACAACAACAACAACAACAAAATGATGGTTTCATGTATAACGAGCACTGGGAACATAAGAAACAAGGGTAGTCACCAAAAGGACCTCGGGAGATCTCAGAGGCATTTGAAAGATGATTGGAGGTTTGAGGGGAACTGTCCAGGAAGAGGAAATGGTGTGTGTTCATGTAAGGAAAACTTTACACATGTATTGTGAAAATTCAGGGGGGGAGAGGCATGTAAAGGTGCAGTAAACTGCGTAAACGGCCACAGGGGTGTCAGAGATGAAGACGGAATGTTATGTGTGACCTAGGGAGAGACCAGCAGCGTGGTATGGGCAGAGGCCAGATTGGGTTTGCCTAGAGCAGCGAATGCTGCGTGGAAACTAGAGAGAATGAAATGACACGAAAGTCATAGATTAACACGTAGACGGTAAACACGACGAAGAGAGGCTGGTTTTGCTCTTTATTCTCTTTAGTAACTCACATTTATTGGTCGTTTCGTCTGCATCTAAATACTAGAAATATAGTAGGGGAGAGTAACTCTATCCTCAAGTTTCTCTCTTCCCATTGGGGGCTTGGGGTTAACGACGATTAACATTCACAAAACAAGATAATCTTGAGTACAGGTAGATTCAGCACAGAAACCAAGGAAGGTCATATGATAGCTAGCCACTGCGGAGGGCTGCGTGGGCAGGGGAGTCCTGGAAGACTCTGTGTAGAAGTGAGATTTATGTTGAAAATTCAATGTTTAGAAGGGGGCAGTCATGAAAAGATTTGGTGCAGGAGGATTCTGAGAGCGACAAGTGTGAAGGCCTTGGAACCATTCGGGCATCGCATGCTGGAAGGGCAGAAATTGGGATAATGTGCAGTGAATGGCGGGCAAAAGGAAGAGATGGGAGAGAAAAAGGAGATGGGCGGGCACGTACCAGGCGGCCATGTGGAGAGGAGTGGGTTGTTTCCACAGTCACCTATTAAAGAGTCTTACGTTAGAAAGTGACATGACACACGCTTTAGGAAAATTGCTCTGCCTGCCGGCTGACCTTCAGAGAGAGGAGGGAAGAGTATGACGGTGAGTGGAACCAATGGGAGCTAAGATTGCTGCTAATTCAGGCTGTTGCGCTGGGAGAGAGCTGCAATCTTTTGACAGTGGCCGTATTTTCTGAGGGTATGACGTGCTGTAACTTTGTGCAGGCTACTTGAGCTTTATAAGCCTATTAGCCTCCATTTCCTTAACTTTGTAATGGGCTAATAGAAGCCATTTTCCTACTTCTCACTGGTTTGTTGTGTGGATTAAATAGGGACATCTATGGGAAAGCCTTGAATAAGCCATAAAGCATCCGTCTAGTGTTTTTATGGTCTGTTCTGTTAAACTGTCATTTGGCAAGAACATCTGCTTCCTCAGAATTGATTCCGCCATTGAAAAGGCTAAAAAGAAATATCACATACGACAGTTTGCTCGGTGAAGCCCACCAAAAGCGCATACATTTTTGTGAAATAAGACTTCTTGGTACTGTTTTTTGACGTTTAGTGACTTTTCCGAATTCCCACAGCTATTTAGTAGCAGACTCTCCGCTAGCTGATTTATCATGCTCAAATGTATACTCTTTCCTTCGATATTCAGAGACCAAATATTAACATTCCAGCCAGAAGAATTTAATAATAAGAGATCACGTGACATATTTAATATGATTAATTAAATAAATTAATTAAGTCCGGAAACATGCCTATCTATCTATCTATCTATCTATCATCTATCATCTCTCTATCTTTGTCATTATCATTCTGATTAGGTCCAAAAGGACCCAGATTGGCTGAACCACAAGTTACAGACACAATATGAAAAATATTCAAGTTTTTTGATGTCCTCACTAATATTGTCTCTATGGCTACTTCAAACAAATTTCACTTTCAAATTAAATAATACTCAAAGCCACCAAGTCACTAATGATATGGTTGACTTTTTATATATTCTAAGGAACCGTTTAACAACTAAAAGACACTGAATTTTATTAATCTGACATTCTTCATTTGTTTTGCCCATTATATGTAAGCCTGAGTGTCCCATTTTGGTATTTAGTTGATCTCTTGACCTGTAAGTTTCTAGTCAATTCTAAACTTACCATATCGCTTCATTCCACTTGTGGTCAGATTATTTTCTTTTATTGACATTTTTTAGACTCAAATAATTTTGAATATTTTAGACTGCGCAAAAATCAGTCAGTAAATCTGCAAGATTGCATACTACATGGAGTGAATCTGTTGTTTTAGAATGAACCAAACTTGAAATGTATTTAAAAGTTGGATACCATCTATATGCCAGGGAAAGTCCTGATAGACGTGAGACTAAATTTCTAGTTGTAGGAGACTAAAAGAAGCAGTAAGTATAATGTCAAATATATTAGAAAAAAAAATAAACTCTATAGCAAAAGTAGAGCAGAGTAAGGATTTGTACATCCATTTCAATCATTTTTTTTTTTCTCTACTAATCCACTTTTACTGAATTGGCAAGCTCAACATCAAACTCGGCATTTACAGTTCCATTTTGGTGTTCAGCCCAGACTGGCAAGAATTTCTCGATTCCATTTCCTAATTCCTGTGGGAAAGAGTCTGATTGCTACAGCTCAAGTCAGGGTTCCCGTCAACTATGGAGCAGAGCCAAGACACGTCCTATAAAGCTACAGCTAGAGGCTCATCCTCGTGTTCAGAGAAGTTCTCATAGCAGAGGGCTGTGGCCTAGACACAGACAATACATTGTTTTTTTTTTAATCCTCCAGTTCACAATCATGGAATGGCTTCCATTCTCAGAGGATTCATTTAGTATTATGAGTTAGAGGCAGGTTGGCCAGTTTGATAGGACAGTTATCCTCACACGCTTCTTTCTTTCAGGAATGAATATCTTCTCCAGAAATGTTCCTTCAGACTTGCAAGACTAGGTCACCTGGTTTGAAAAGTTGGCATCTGGCATTTTGATGCATTTATTTGGGTGACAGGCCATCACCAGTAAGGGAAAAGTGATAGAAGATTTGGGCAGCCGACTGTTTTCAGATTACCAAGTGTCTTGATGCTCTACCAATATTCTTTATCTTAGATGCATCTTATTTGTTCTTTACTCATGAACTCTTATAAAGATCAAAAAGAAATGGAATTTCTATGATATTTTATACGGAAAACTATGTTAGTTAAAATTTCCAAGAAACATAAGGAAGTTTGCTGCTTAAATATTACAAATACCCTGAAAAAAATCCACGTATCTTACTGAAAACATATATGAAAAAGCCCATGATTAAAAATCTGTAATTAGATAAATGACTACCAGTCATCTTACTAATGGTAGCTCATTTAAAATATCTAAATTCATGTGTACATCAATAGTACATTATTTTTTTTTCATTTTAATTCCAATATGTTTAACATACAGTCTTATATTAGTTTCAAGTCTACAATCCAGTGATTCAGCAATTGTATACGATACTCAGCGCTCATTAAGATAAGTGCGCGTTTAATCCCCTTCACCTATTTTATCCATCATCTCACACCCCTCCCCTGTGGCAACCATCAGTTTGTTCTCTATAGTTAAGAGTCTGGGTTTGAGTTTTTGTTTTGTTTTGTTTTGTTTTGTTTTTGTTTTTGTTTTTGTTGGTCTCTCTTCTTTTTTCTCTTATTTGTTTTGTGTCATGAATTCCATGTATGAGTGAGATCATGTGGTATTTGTGTTTCTCTGACTGATTTATTTTGTTTCACCCATCCATGCTGTTACAAATGGCAAGATTTTATTATCTTTATGGATGAGACTATTATATATCTTATATATATTATATATTATATAAATATAATCTCACATCTTTCTTTTAACTCCATTTAGCCATCAGTGGACACATGAACTACTTCCATAATTTGGCTATTGTAACTAATGCTACAACAAACATAGGATGCATATATCCTTTTATAGTTTTTTTAAGTGTTCATTTAAATTCCAGTTAATTAACATATAGTGTGATATTAGTTTCAGGAGTAGAATTCAGAGATTCATCACTTGCATGTAACACTGAGTGCTCATCACGGGTGACTTCCTTAATACCTATCACCCATTTAGCCCATCCCCCTGCCCATTTCCGCTCAAGCAGCTCTCAGTTTGTTCTCTATAGTTAAGAGTCTGTTTTATGGTTTGCCTCTCTTTTTCTCACATATTCATCTGTTTTGTTTCCTAAATTCCACATGAGTGAAATCATTTTGTATTTGTCTTTTCTCTGACTTATTACACTTAGCATAATACACTCTAGTTCCATCCATATCTTTGCAAATTATTTTCTGTGGCTGAATAATATTACAGTGTGTGTGTGTGTGTCACAACTTCTTTATCCATTTTTTTCTTTATCCATTTTTTAAAAGATTTTATTTATTTATTCATGAGAGACACAGAGAGAGAGAGAGAGGCAGAGACACAGGCAGAGGGAAAAGCAGGCTCCATGCAGGGATCCCGACATGGGACTCGATCCCAGGACCTTGGGTTCATGCCCTGGGCTGGGCTGAAGGCAGGCACTAAACCGCTGAGCCACCCGGGGATCCCACAACTTCTTTATCCATGAATCAGTTGACGGACACCTGGACTCTTTACATTACTTGGCTATTGTTGATAATGTTGCTATAAACATCAGGTGCATGTGTTCCTTTGCGTCAGTATTTTTTTTGTATCTTTTGGGTAAATACCTTGTAGTGAAATTGCTAGATCGTAGGGTAGTTCTGTTTTTTAAATTTTGGGGGAAATTCCACACGGTTTTCCACAGCGGCTGCACCAGTTTGCATTCCCACCAACAGTGCGCCAGTGTTCCTTTTCTTCCACATCTTTGTCAACACTTGTTGTTTTTTTGTGCTTTTGATCGTATCCTTTCTGAGAGGTGTGAAGTGATATCTCATTGTGGTTTTGATTTGCATTTCTCAGACAATGCGTGATGTCAAGACCCTTTTCACGTGTCTGTGGGCCATCTTTATGTCTCCTTGGAGAAATGTCTATTTATATCTTCTGCCCATTTTTAAATTGGATTATTTGAGGTTTTGGTGTTGAGTTCTGTAAGCTCTAATAAAGCCCACCTTAAGTGAGCCAATGTCTATTTTGACCTATCTCGAAGGCAAACACTCAGAGTCTGTTAAGAAAATTAGAAGCGTTTATATAATGAATTTGTCTTGCGTTGACAATAGAACAAAGCTCAAGTCATTCATGTAAAGATAAATGTTTTGTTCTCCATTCTTTGTGAAGCACAGGAACATGCTTCCTATAATAAAGACTAAAGAAGACAGTAATCATGTTATTCATTCTTTCATTTAATAAATAGTTTGACTGGCAGATACTATTCTGAAGCTTAGGGTACAATGTTAAGTTATTCATGTATTCTGGGTCAGGGATTACGGTCTTCTGATAAATATAGTGACATGAAAAACTAATTAAAATGAACCATAAAAGCTCAAAAAGGAACATGAACACAAGACAATATATTCTGGAAGCACAGAGGAAGAGTATTTAGATTTGCATAGAGGAATAGAGGAAGTTCCCAGAGAAAGGGGCCTCTAAGACGGTCAAATGAAAATTATTTTCCCAGGTGGTACAAAAGGAAGGGTCTTCAATGGGAAAGAATCAACATGCACAAAAGCATAGAGAGAACTGAGTGTTCAGGAATACTTTGACCTAAGTACACGACTGGCAGGCAGATGAAACCTGCAGTCCAGGCGCATGGCAAGATATCCTGGATGCATGTGAGCAGCCTACTGTGAAGTTGAAGGGTACCGGGTTTATTTTGTTAGCCAGGGGAAAGCTGCAAAGTCACCGGAAGTGTTGAAAAAGGGATGGTATGAAGCAATTTAATTTCTAAGTTATCATCCTGACATTGGGATCCCTGGGTGGCGCAGCGGTTTGGCGCCTGCCTTTGGCCCAGGGCGCGATCCTGGAGACCCGGGATCGAATCCCACGTCGGGCTCCCGGTGCATGGAGCCTGCTTCTCCCTCCTCCTGTGTCTCTGCCTCTCTCTCTCTCTGTATCACATGAATAAATAAATAAAATACTAAAAAAAAAAAAAGATTTATTTATTTATGATAGACATAGAGAGAGAGAGAGAGGCAGAGACACAGGAGGAGGGAGAAGCAGGCTCCATGCACCGGGAGCCCGACGTGGGATTCGATCCCAAGACTCCAGGATCGCGCCCTGGGCCAAAGGCAGGCGCCAAACCGCTGCGCCACCCAGGGATCCCTCATCCTAGGTCTTAACGACCAAACACAAACACCGATAGAGCTTGAACTTCATGTTTATGGTTTGTAAAAGCTATGATGAAAAAAATAAATAAAAAAAAATCAAAGCTATGATGAATTTTGAATTACTGTTATGTCTTGAGTTCTAGCCCCAAATGTGCCATCAATGGTGCAGCTTGAGGTAAGTCACTGTTCTGTCCTTCGATGTTCTTAATCAATAAAATAACAAGATTAGGTATCTTCTAGGGCTTTTTCCAAATCTAACATTATGTGACTTTAACTTGTAAAAAAATACGTAACTTCTGGGAGGCCAACTTCTCACAACTCTTTCTCTCTCTATTATTGTACAAATTGGAGGAGCTACATGTGACACGTGCTCATCCCAGCGGTGGAAAACCTCTTCCCCGTGTGAATGGATCTTAAATCCCAGCACAGACAAAATGCTGTAGAGTTGGCTTCTTGTTGCTGTGAGACTGGGGTCAGTCTCATGAAGCTGCATGAGGGGCATCACTTATCGGAATAGGGATGAGTTTTCCCCTCGAAAAAGAGGCGAAATTGAATTTTCCCCCTTACCTAAATATTATTAATCTTCTCATATCAGTGCTTACTCTTACACAGGTAATTTTGAATGACTGCATGGTATGATTATAGTAGAGTTATACTAACCAGTTACCTTTTACTATACACCCATATTCTTGCAAATCTTTACTACTTTAACAATCAAATTTGTTTTATTCCATGGCCATTTATCCTAGATAAAGTTGAAAAGGTTTGGAATTTTCTGCGATTATTAATCATTATCCTGTAGCAATCTATTTTTATGCCAAACAAGGTTATTAATTAATTACATTGATCATGGCAACCTGATAAGCATTTCATTGATAGAGATCTTATCATCATAGAATACTTAGTGATTTCTAAACTCTTCTTATGGGATTTATGTAACTGTTCCAAATAGAAAATATAAATAATGCCATGACCTTCTTGAGAGTTTATTCGCTGAATATATGATGAAGCTTAATCTTTATGCTCAAAAGAGCAATACAAATTGACCGTTTTGAGGGGAGGGGCAATATTTTTTACGTACTGCACTGTTTATGTATATTCACAACTAAAAAGTATGAATGTTTGAGGACTCACATTTGTTTTAATACCATATACAATATATTTCAATATTTAAAATTTTTCAGTAAAAAGGGCACCTGGGTGGTTCAGTTGGTGAAGCATCTGCCTTCAGCTCAGGTCATGACCTAGGTCACGGGATCACCCATGTCTGGGTCCCTATTCAGCATGGAGTCTACTTCTCTGTCTGCCCTTTCCCCCTGCTCCTCCTCTCTCTCACTCTCTCTCTCTTTCTCACTCATGCTTTCTCTTTCTCAAATAAACAAATAAAATATCTAAAAATATTTAAATATTTAAATGTTTAAAATATTTAAAAATCAGTAAAAAAGAACTGTGAATGGAATACCCACTTAGACTAAAAGAAATATATATATTTTTTAAAGAAGTTGGTTGGGAATATAGATCCAGCCCTGAAATCTATCATTACAACCAAAATCACTTCAGAAAATTAAATAACCAGGGGATCCCTGGGTGGCTCAGCGGTTTGGCGCCTGCCTTTGGCCCAGGGCGCCATCCTGGAGACCCGGGATCGAATCCCACGTCGGGCTCCCGGTGCATGGAGCCTGCTTCTCCCTCTGCCTGTGTCTCTGCCCCTCTCTCTCTCTCTGTGACTATCATAACTAAATAAAAAAAAAATTAAAAAAAAGACCTAGGATGAATTTAGAATTACTGTTATGTCTTGAATTCCATTTTACACCTCCCAATTTAATGTCTGCTTTTCTATTGAACCGTAAGGCATTTTCATATTTGTAATTTTTCTGATTTATAATTTTTGCACAATAAATCGAATTAGCACTATGGTGTATATGTGTCAAATATATTTTCTGTCAGTTTGTGATTCTTCTGTGTTGTCTGTTTTGCATAACACATGTTTTCATTTTCGTGTAATCAGATTTATCCTTTTTCAGGCCTTTACTTTTAAAAATATATATATTTTATTCATATATTTGAGACAGAGAGAGCAGGCAAGGTGGGGAGAGTCAGAGGGAGAGGGACAAGCAGACTCACCCCCGGGGCAAGAAGCCCCACCTGGCTGCCAGGAACCCAGGGTCATGACCTGAGCTGAAGGCAGGTGCTTAACTGCTTAGGCCTCGCAGGTGCCCGTCAGGTTTCTGCTTTGGGGGCTGTGGATTATGCTTAATACATATTCTTCACTCCAAGATGACAAAGTCGATGCTACTCCATAAAGATGGTCTTTCCATGATTTAAAATGTTTAATACATCTAGAATGTATTCTGTTTTGATGAGTGAGATGTTCAGTTTTGAAACCAGTGTTCTGCTGGATTTTACAAGATTTCCTTCTCAGATAATTTAAATGACTTCAAAAGCATCTGTTTCTAGAATAAACTTTTAAAAAATCTAATAAAACTACAGGACCTGAGACTGGTAATTTTTCTCAAGTGCATTTATGATTGTTAGCACTTTTGGTATATGCGTTTTGTCTTTTCTGTAGTCAACAAAGATGGATTACATTTTTATTGATAATCATCAGTTTCTTCCAAATTTTTTAACTGATGTGCCCACAATTGGATAAGACATATTTTTATTATTGACATGTTTTCTCCAGAATATGCAGTCATTTCTCCAATCAGAAGCCAAATATGGGGCTTTATTTTTTTGTTTTTGATTTTCTTGATTAGGTGTCTACATAGTTTCTCATTTTTCCCAACCATTTCTTAAGCTATTTATCAATTTCCTTGTTTGCTGAATTAATATTTTTAGAGGTTTTCTTTGATTTTTTTTTTGGTGGATTTCCAAGGACATTTTGTTCTTTTATTGTTCACATTTTTTTCTGAGACAAATGCTTAGTTTGCTATAAATCTATTTTTCAAAGATATACATTCAAGGTTATGGATCTCTTCTTTTGACATATCTTTTTACTAATCTAAATATTTTACAGGTAATTCTCCAGCTTTCCTGACTGCAGTCAGAAATCTAATTTGACTGAGATTTCAGTGATGTGGAGTCTCAAAGACTTGAAAAGCCTACATACTTCTAGACCACAAGAGGAACTAATTACAAATTGCAATGCAACAGCTGCCTTGGCAGAAATTAAGACTACAACTTCATGTCTTTTTCAGATTTTTTTTTTATTTTTTATTTTGAAGACAGTGCTCTAGGAACAACAAAATCAAGCTCTCCTTGAAAGTTGTTATGCCAAACGGTCTCAAGGGGATGACCAGTATTTAAAAGAAAAGGACAAACAAGAAGAACAAATAATGGTAAGAACTTTTATATTGAAAAAAAATTAAAAAAAATAAATGCAGGGGTGCGTGGGTGGCTCAGTCAGTTGAGCATCCGGCTCTTGGTTTCAGCTCAGGTCATTATCTCTGCGTCCTGGGATGGAGCTCCTAGTTGAGCTCTGTGCTCAGTGGGGATCTGCTTGAGGATCCTCTCTCGCCCTCTCCCTTTGCCCCCCTTCCACTTGCACATGTGTATGCACAGGCACGGGCACACCCTGTCCCCGAATAAAATAAATAAACCTATATATATATATATATATATATATAGATAGATAGATAGATAGATATAGATATAGATATATATAAAATCTCGAGATAAGATCTTTGGCTTTATTTACTTGCCTACGTATCTGAGGAAAAGCAACAGCAAAGAAATATACTACTTTAGGAAAGCTCCTTGTCTAGCACGTGGCCTGCGATGGTCTTCCCTAAAACATTCTACGGGGCCCCAAACCCCTTCCAGTACCAATAATTGCCTTAGTGGTGGCTGTGGGGGATAAGGGTCAAGAAGCAGAGAGGAGAACCTTGGAGGATAACAAACAAGATTTTCCCCCCAGATAAGAGATAAGGCTAGTCATTGACTAATCGAATCAGTTGCTCTTTAAAGGAAGAAAGAGCGCTAGCGTTGGCGATTCCTGATGCACTAACTCTGTTGATCAATAACTGCTGTGCTTGTTTCCCTTCTACAAATGGGACTTCTTATTTGATTATTCTGTTGCCCATCCACCATTGCACATCGGCTGTATCGAGGGCAGATCTCGTATCTATTAGCTAATCGCTAGGCTATGAGTAGCTGTATATGAGCTTGATGGAGAGGATGGCTTATTGCCCAGAAAATCTAGGAAGTTGGTTAGAGAGAGAGAATAGACTCTTCTTTGTTCCTTCCTCGATCCTTCTGTTTGAATATGATGTCCGGAACTTTAATAGTCATCTTAGCATGAGGGTCACTCCCCTCAAATTTTTCAGAGAGCTTGAAGATATTCAAATGTCTAATTAATATGAAATTGCCTGGAAAGACCTCCCTACGTCTCAGACTGTATTATGTACTGCCCTGCTAGTTGGGTAAAGACTGTTAATTTAGGTTTCTAACATACATCTAGTCAAGCCCAGTCCTACTGTTGTGTAAGTTTGTCAAGTGCTTAAAATTGTATTATTCAGCTTTTTCGTATCTAATTATTTACCTGAGTTTAGAAATATGATCTAATATTTCAGTATTATTAAGTTTCTATTAACTTCTTATGTACTGTCTTTACTGCTTAGTTTACATATTCAATATGATTTGATATAATCATGTGCAGATTTATGATTCTGATGACATCAAAAATTCTCGTCATCATTCTGGGGCAATCATCTTAACTTGGCATAATTTTTTAGAACATTCACCACTGAATTTGAGCCTATTTGATACTACTATGCTTTCTTTTCCTTAACAAGCATTTTGAACTAATTCCTGTTTAATAATCTCCTATATGTTGTTGATAGTTTGGTTTTAATTCTTGATGAAATGATCATCTTAAAAAAAAAGCTGAGATTTCATTTACCTGTATTTCATAACCAATAGTTGACTTTAAGCCTGTTATTTAATTTTACTATTTTGTATTATTGATTTTTAAAACTTTGATTTTTCATTTGGTTTCTCTTTTTAATAATATGATCTCTGTTTTTTTCCTCTCATAATTTGAAAAGAGTGATTTTTTTTTTTTAGTTCTCTTAATGGTTTCTATTTTAACAGTGAATAATACAGGCAAATCTTCATCTTTTTTTTTTTTTATTTGCAATTAATGGGTTCAGTTGCCATCCCAGTCCAGATATCGGCCGAGCTATACTCTTCTCTAACCAGTGCTACTAATCAGGTGGCAATGGTGGCCAGGGAGGCTCAGTACTGAATGTGCTTCTCTTAGTCTAGATTTCATAGGAACAGTCTCCAGGCAGGGACCTTGGATGAGGATGTGGAGTGAGATGGGCATCGATTAATAACTTTTTTTTTTATAAATTAATTTTTATTGGTGTTCAATTTACCAACAACATACAGAATAACACCCAGTGCTCATCCCGTCAAGTGTCCCCCTCCGTGCCTGTCACCCATTCACCCCCACCCCCCGCCCTCCTCCCCTTCCACCACCCCTAGTTCATTTCCCAGATTAATAACTTTTAAATGTTTAGACATATGAAATGTGGACCAACACTTATACTCTTTCCCCTAGACTGAACAAATATTAAGGGAAGGCCTACATTTAAAAAGCTACTACCTGGTAATATAATTATCACTAAACTATTACAGTAACATTAAATATGTTAAAAAGCTTCTTTCACCCATAAATATTGGGGTTAAGTTCATTGCTTATTATAACTGTAATCTGTAATATTGTGGCTATGAAAGACAATGTTCTTCTTGCATCAGGAGCACAAAACTGAATTCCTACCATATCCAAACCCTTCCAATGTGAACCTACCAATTATTTAAGTTATATTCACCTTGACATAGGAGGGTGTTAAATATTCCACATTTTTTATTTACTCATTGTGAAATTTTATATGCACTGCTCTGGCTTTGGAAAAAAAAAGATATATACATATATAATAATTTATATATATATATATATATATGACTATTGCTCTTCTATCCCTTTAACCCCTTGAGGCAAATATATTCTTCTTTTGTTTCATTTAAATTTAATGGATTATTTTTCTTGATTACAATTTGTGAATCCAAAGAATTGCTTTGAGTTAATTGCCATAAACCAAGATGTAAAAGAAGTCTGAAAAAGCTCACCAGTTTTTTAAGGTTTGCATCAGCAGTAGCAGCAGTAGTAGCAGTGAATCATACTTGCCTTATAATTATGATGTCATGTAATTTAATTGATTTTTAATATTCAGATTCTCAACGTGGTTTCCTTTTGCCCCACAGTAAGTTTAGAGGCATTTTAAAAATTTATTTTGAAGGTGAGGATCCTCTCTCACAGTAAAGGATTTCCCATTAAATGTATCAGACTCATTTTACTACCAAATATGTAATAAAGGTACACTGTCCTGTTTTAAGGTGAGAAAGTTAGACTTGATTCAAGGTTCATAATACACACTTGGCTCTGACAGACAGCACTGGCCTCCTAAACTTCCCACACTGTGGTCCACATGAGCTTGTCCTAATTTTTAAAGCTAAACCGAGATCTCAGTTTCAATGTGGACAATGTGAAACATCAAGTAGGTTTTTTTTTTTTAAGATTTTGTTTATTTATTCATGAGAGACATAGAGGCAGAGGTATAGGTAGAGGGAGAA
Source organism: Nyctereutes procyonoides (assembly GCF_905146905.1). Taxonomy (NCBI): domain Eukaryota; kingdom Metazoa; phylum Chordata; class Mammalia; order Carnivora; family Canidae; genus Nyctereutes; species Nyctereutes procyonoides. The sequence continues at coordinate 1,398,620 of NW_026575122.1, forward strand.
GCGGGAGAGCCTGACCTGGGATTTGATCCCAGGACCCCGGAATCACAACCTGAGCCAAAGGCAGTTGCTCAACCACTGAGCCACCCAGGTGCCCCAAACATCAAGTAGTTGTGTAGTTATTTCTGGAGAATAGAAAGCATTTTCTTTTCATATATTAATAAGTTTGGAAGTAATGTAAAAAATGAGACAAGATTCAAACTCAAAAGTCTCCAAATGTTTCACTTTGTTAAAAATAATTTTAGATGGACAGAAGGCTTCCAGAAAGGTAGTACAATAAATCCAAATGTTAACTTTCACCTTCTCTTGAAACCACTATAAAGATAAAGGGATTTTTAAAGATGCGTAAACCAACAAGAAAAAAAAAAAAAAAAAAAAGACAACATCAGCCACAAAATGATGATGGAAATTAGAAGGTCAAAGGAAGGTGATAAGACCCAAGAACACAGAATCCTAAGAAGATAGATAAAAAAGCAAAACATAAACTATAATAATACTACATGTTCCCCAGGAGAGTCCAAAGTTAGTGGTACCCAGCTACCATGCTTGGGGGTAAAAAAGGAAAAGGTTAAAGTAAGGAGGATTGATGAAAATTCATGTAGGAAGCAGTCAGACCTATTGTTCCATTGCCTTCTCGAATTTCCCTTCCCTCATCCCTCTAAGAAATAGTGGTTTATTTTCTAGAAATGATAAAACACATGTTCTCTGATATGAATTCCTCAAGCACAGTTTGTGGAGGGTTGCATCCAAAAGCAGGGATTAAGCAAACATAAGGATATTGGATTAAGATCCTGTACTCTACCCTAGTCTGTTTTGCATTACCGTTTCCTATCAGCGAGGCGTTTACCTTCCATGTAGACTAAAAGAGGTTCCCCATAAGAATCTGAAGAGCATCCAGGGAAAGCACCAGAGATGATGATAAAGCAGAAAGGAAAACTTTGACATAATGCTTGGAAATTACCTTCTCAGAAAGAAGGATATTATTTTCTCTGGGGGTAGAGAAAAATACAAAAGATCAATAAAAATGAACCAAAGACTTAAAAAAAAAAAAGTTGAGGAATTGAAGGAGTTCTACAAAAAGAGAAGCAAGAAAATTGGAAAGAAAAACCACTAATGAAACAGGCCACGAAAATTTTATAAAACAGGAAAGAATGAACGAGTGTCCAACATAATGAATCAAAGTAGATCCAAAGAACTTCCTCATGAGATTTTAGACTACGAAGATATATCCCCGAAGAAAAATAAAATCACGTGCAAAGTAATCAGGAATCATCTGAATTCACATTTAGACGGTAACGCTATACAGGAAAAGGCATTAGAGAGAGTCTTCAAAAATTCTGAATAATAAACATTTTAAAACTAGAAATTTGTATCAAGAGAAGCCATTGATCACAGTTGAGGGGAGAATCAACATCTGAAGTCTCAGATTGTTTATTTCTCTTGTACACTCATTAGGGAGTCGATTAGGTAATGTATTCCAACAAACATGGGTAAATAACCAAGAAAAAAGAAGACATGGGGGATAGGAAATGGAAGATCAATCACAGGAGACGGGCAGCAGGACTCTGTAGAGTGATAACGAAGGTTAACCTCAGGATGACAGCTATGTACCCACAGGGAAGGCAAACCGTCCAGATGGAAGAGTCACATGACTCCAAATTAGATTTCTTTAGAAAGATAAAACAGTGAAACTGTTTTCTCTGAACAATTTCAGAGTAGATTTCAATAACTGGTGAAAAGCTTTAAAGTGTTAAATTTGAAAAAAACAAAAACAAAAACAAAAACTAAATAAAATGAACTCCAAGAAAGCAATTTTGTAAAAAAAAAAAAAAAAAAAAAAAAAAGGAAAGAGATTAAAATTCATTACATGGTTCAACTGTTCAGCTGTAAAAGGAATTTCCTTCATCAGGTGATGGGAAAAACTTTAAATTTTTGAAAAAATCAAATCAATATTTTAATTTTTATTTATTTTAAAAGAGAGTATTAGTGGGAAAAGGGCAGGGGGAAAGGGAGAGAGAGAATCTTAAGCAGACTCCCCACTGAACATGGAGGCCACATGGGGCGCAATCCCGGGACCATGAGATTACGACCTGAGCTCAAACCAAGAGTAGGACGTTGAACGAACTGAGCCACCCAGGTGCTCCTGAGTAATTATGTCAAAAAAACTATAACACAATGATACTGACATAATAGGAGGGGTGATCAGAAAAAAAAAAATGCATGTGTGCATGTTGGAGTGTGGCAGAGGAGAGTAGGAAGCAAGGAAAATCAACAAGTAATATCTAACACTGGAGAAATAAAAAGTCCTAACAAATATAGTGTAGATATGTGGAAGTAAATGCAAAGTTAAAAAGCTGAGAGAGATAAACGTGAAAAATAGATGGGGACAAGGGAGGAAAGGGACTGTTTTCCATAAAAAGCCATGTAAAATGATTTATCTTTTTGAACTAGAGCATGCATCACTTTGATTAAGGTCAAAAAAAAAAAAAAAAAAGCCAGCTAAGTGTTTTAAAAATCGTATGTCAAACCCATTAGTGAGCAATGAAATTTATATAGTCACTCTCTGCTTGAACAGAATGAAATACAACTGGAGGGAATAGTATGGAAAATACCAAGGTTGTATGAATCGTGTTATCCGTGCAGAAAGGGTGTGTTGTTTTGTGAAACGGGCCTGGGCATGTGTGAGTATGTATGCTATGTGCACACCGCGTCGTGATACAAAATGGATCTCTTAATTATTACTTGAAAATGCATTGCTTCGTCTAATTCTCCAGTCATCAACCGGGGGGGAGGTCCAAGGAAGTGTTGACTTTCACACGCAACGGCCGACACACCTGCCAACACAACCCCTCTTGCGAGTTCATTTATAGTACGACCTCTCTGTCGTGCAATGGAGAGTCCACAGACTGTGAAACTCAAAGATCCTAAATTAATATTCCAGACTTCTCATTTTAACTGATTTACAAAATTGTTGACCTGGACAGTTTTCTCTCATCTCTTTTCTGTTCTTCTTTGTGCAAATCCCTTCTAACATACTTATTCCTTGATGATCATCTTTGAGACTTCCCAAGGAGCCAGAGATAGGCGCATAGATTTCCTCCGTCGTGGCATTAAACAGAATTCTGAGCTCTCTCTGTGTGATGTCGTTATCGGAAAGACCACACCCCTGAGGGATTCTGTTAATCGATTTTATCATTTCGGATAAAGTTTATTATCTGAACTTCAACTTCTTACCCGTTAAACCATCAGGCTGGACTTGTTTCTTTCTGCCTCCAGAATCCACATTTCAAAAGTCCAAGTATTTCCCATGTTTTGTGACACATCGTTCCTCAACCCCCACTTTTACATTTTTAGAGTCAATATGTCTCATAAATTATATGATTAATAATCAATCTCTCTTACAATTTTATGAGGAGTTCTTTCTATTTTTCAGAAAAGCCACACTACATCAAAGGCATGTCTTACCAATTCACAATTTTTCCCTACGAATATCTTTCATACTAAATATTTTTCTAACTACTCCCTGACCTCATGCGATAACCAAAAAGCTGCCAAATTAGCCCTCTAAATATAATCTCTAACGTAGTGTTTGGGATCCTCATACTAAATGTGGAAGGCATTTGCCGTATTTCATGACATTTTCTGAACAACCTTCTGTGTGAGGAGCTTTTCTCTGAGTCCCGCCTGTCTAGGACAGAAGCTCGACCCTTGCTTATACAGCCTCCTTGAAGCTTGGCTTTTCCAGTCAAGCACGAAAGATTTGTCATTTCTCACACTTTCTGTAAACCAAGAACTCAGGAGCCGCTGACTGGACAGTTCAGGCTCAGAGACTCTCATAAGGTCGCAGTCAGAACCTGGGCCAGAAGTGCGATCATTCCGAGGCCTAAGTGGGGCTAGAGCACCTGCTCCAAGGCGGCTCACTCACATGCCTGGCAAATTGGCAGTGGTCAGTTGTAAGGAGCCTCAGTTCCCCAGGAGAGCCTCGCAAGGGCCCTTACCACGTGACGGCTAGCTTTCCGTGAAGCAATCAGAGAGAGAGACGGGCGGAGAGCCAGGGAGCCAGAAGGAAACCATTCTTGTCATTATCTAGCCTCAGAAGTCACAGAGCACTATTCCATCCACGTTCTATTCGTAAGACATGAGTCACCAAGTCCAAAAAACATTTGCAGACATATTTTGAAACCACCATTCTTCTCTTTCTGTTGTGCCGTCCCCAACAGCGGACTTGCATTATGAAGATCAAGATGGCTCACGGGGCTCCAGTCATTTAGGTTTCTATTTTAGAAGCAGAAAAGAGAAGAATACTTGAAAGAATTGTGTGCCCTTTATCTTTTAAGGAGGTTTAAGGACGTTTCAGTGAATGTTTCTATTTAGGCTTTGATGGCTAGAACTCTGTTGCTCCCTCAACTGCAAAGGTTGCTGAAAACATCATCTTTTATTATGTGTGATAATATGCCTAGCTAAATTTTGGGGTTCTGTTTTAAAGAGGGGTAATGAAAGTTTTAAGTTTTTTAAGTTGCCTACAATGAAAGTGTAGGCAACCCGACATTCTCGGCTCAGAGAACCAATATGTTCATTATTAAAAATCAGTCAAAAGATTTTTAGTTCTAAATATGGGGAAGCCCCATTCCTTCCAATGCCTCCTTCTTACAACTGAAAAAAAAAAAACCCTGAATATAGCTCCAAAAATATGCTTAGGAAGACTCTGAGAGGTGAAAATTAGAAGGCAGATTGCCTAGGGACACAAGACTCGGGAAAGAGGATAAAGATGAGTCCCCGGAGTTCCTTATTGTTGCCCATATATCCCAGTGTATGCACTACGGAAGGCTCTCATTTGGAACGGACAAAACAAAAAAAAAAACTACTCCAAAAGTCCTATTTTCTCAAGCCAAAAGGGGGGCCTAATAACAGAATGTATTCTTGGCGATAACTGCCCTGCTGTAGCCAAACATCAATGTATACATGGCAACCCCATTCCCTTCAGGTTCACCATGGAGCCGAGCTTTCACCCCCCAAAGCATCAAGAGATTGAGCAAGAAAGTGTGAGTCTGAGCTAATCAGCACCTCCTTGGTGTCAGGGGGTTCCAGGGTAGCTGAGCTTCCATCCTTACTCTTCAGAGAAGGATGAGTTAGCCTTCCAATCATTTCTATACAGATGCCATCAGGGCCCAGCATGGAACTCAGCTACTTTTCTCGTTTCCATCCCCCCACATTCCAAACTCAGTGACAATGAGAAAAATCTCACTTTTGCAGCTGAGGGAGTTGAAGTTCCAACCCAAACACCTACAGAGGCAGTATGAGTGAGAATTTGTGCCCCGTTTGGCAAGTAGTGGTTTTGACAGGGTCCAAATGAGCAGTTGGGTTTATACGCCCACCTAAAACTATGGCTATCTCTTAACAGGAAACACTTTACTTAAAATATTTAAACTGTTGTCAGTCATAAAATAATATCCAAAATGAGAAAGACAATTAGCAGATGCCAGTTCCAAGGTAAATCAGCTGTTTGAACTATCTGACAAGAATTATGAAAGCCTAAAAGTGCTTCAAGAAGCAGCTACAAATTCTTTTGAAACAAATGAGAAGTAGAAAATCAAGGAAATAGCAATTATAAGAACTGTATAAAAATATGAGAATTATATAACTGAAAAATATGATAACTAGGATTTAAACACCCACTGGATGGGCTCAATAGTAAAGTGAAGATGACAGATAATAGAATCGATGAACTTGAGAACATGTGAACATGTCATTTAAATTTACCTAATATGAATATCAGAAAACTGACCAAAAAATAGACTCCCAGGGACCTGTAAAACAATAACAAAAGAACTAACATCCATATATATTTGCATTAAAGAAAAGGACAGAGAAGGAGACACCGACAACATAGATATTTGAAGAAATAAAGGATGAATATTCCCTAAATATGGTGAAAGACAATTACCTGCAGATTGGAGAGATTGTGTTGCCACCATCAAATATGATATATCTAAAGAAATCAAATCCATGAATATGGAAGGAAGGAAGGAAGGAAGGAAGGAAGGAAGGAAGGAAGGAAGGAAAGAAAGGAAAGAAAGAAAGGAAAGAAAGAAAGAAAGAAAGAAAGAAAGAAAGAAAGAAAGAAAGAAAGAAAAAGAAAGAAAGAAAGAAAGAGAAAGAAAGAAAGAAAGAAAGAAAGAAAGAAAAAGAAAGAAAGAAAGAAAGAAAGAGAAAGAAAGAAAGAAAGAAAGAAAGAAAGAAAGAAAGAAGAAAGAAAGAGAAAAAGAGCTTAAAGTTGGCTAGAAAGAGACCACATTACTTATAGAGAACAACGATTCAGAAGGCAGTGAACATCTAAACCATGGAGGACAGGAGGAAATGACAGATTTTAAATGCTGAAAGAAAAGAACTGTCAATCATGAATTCTATATCTAGTGAAATAATCATTCAGGAGTGAAGAGGAAATAAAGACATTCCCAGATGAAAGAGCGCTAAAAGCAAATCTCCCTAACAAACTTATCTCTGAAGAATGGCTAAAAGAAGTTTTCTAAAGATAAATAAAATAACAAAAGAAGGCTTGGGATTTCCAAAAGAAATAAAAATCCTGGAAATGGTTAAAAGGAGGAGTAAATTCATGAGGTTTTTTTTTTCTTTTTTACCATGAGTTTCTTAAATCATATTTGATGGTTGTAGCAAAATTGTAACATCACCCACGTTGTACCCTATGTATGTGGAGGAAATCCTTAAGGCAATTATATTTGAAAAGTAGAGAGGGTATTTGGACATAAATGGAAATAGCTTTCTATATTTTGTTGAAATAAAAAATACAAGAGATAAAAAATACAAGAGATAAAACTTCCATATTATTAGACTGTCACAAGTTAAATATGTATATTGGAGTATCTAGAGAAACTAAGATAGAACTATACCTTTGGTCATTAAATAAGCCTCAACGAATTTAAAAGTATCGTGCAGAGTATATTCTCTGACAATATGGAATAAAACTAGAAATCATTAGAAGAAGAATAGGAAATACTCCAAATGTTTGGAAATTAAGCAATACACTTGTAAACAATCTCTGAGTCAAAGAGGAAGTTTTAAAGGAAATAAGACGTGCTACAGCACTGAATGGAAATGAACACATTAAAATATGTGAGATGCAGCTAAAGCAGTATGGAGAGGGAAATTCATAGCATTAAATACTTAGGAGAGAAGAAAACTGTCAAATTAATAATCTAATGTCCTTTTTTAAGAAATTAGAAAAAGAAGAGCAAAATAAACTCAAAGTAGAAGGAAAGAAATAGGAAAGATAAGAGGAGAAATCAATAAAATTGAAAACAGAAAAATAGAGAAAATAAATGAAACAAAAAGTCATTTCTTTGAAAAATTATCAAAAATTATAAATTTCTAGCAGGACTGACAAAATGGGAGGAAGTCACACATCATAATATCGGGGCTATAACTACATATCCTGCATCCACTTAAAGGGTGATAAGTGAATAAAAATACCTTCACAGTCACATATTTGACAAATGTAAAAGAAACTTATCAATTTCTTGAAAACCAGCAACTACCCAAACTCAACCACAATGAAATATACAAACTGAATAGTCCTATGCTAAGAAATTAAATTTGTAATTTAAAAAGCTCCCAAAAGGAAAAAAAAAAGTCAAGAAAAAATATTTCAATATCTCAATTCAAAGTACCACCTGAATCGAATTGAGCTGTATTGTTGATTGCAATCCAGAGCTTCGTGTAGTACAGCAAATATTTTTAATTAATGTTGCTTGTTTCAAAAAAAAAATTAAAAAGAGTAAAAAACACTTTTCTACAAAAAAAAGGAAACTTGTGTTATTGATGTGTTTTCTTTTATTTCTTCATGTTCTAAAACCTAAGAAAGGTGTTTTCTTGATTCCCAGGGCACATCTGTGTATCTGTGAGCACTGGAAAGTATTTTGTGCAGCTAAGTGAATAGTTTTATATTATTGAAATAATGAAATACATTTTAAAATGGATTTTAGGAGAATATTTTTTGCTTTGATATTTTTCTAGGTATCACCGTCCACTCTATTTGTGTCTAATATTAGTGATTTTTTTTTGATACAGAACAAAATACCTAATAACGTAATCACCATATTTTTTCACAGTTCTCTAATCCACCTGTGTTCTTTCCTGTAAAAGGCATGCTGCTCATATCACACTCCTGGCCAAGAAGTCATCCTTCAGGATAAATAAGTCTGGTCCCTTAAATTGCCTGTTTCTTTGCTCGCACAGTATCGCCTGCAAATCTTTGATATAAATCTATATTTATTTGCCACCCTTGATGCTGCCATTTTTAAGACAATTTTCTGGTCTTCCTTCAGGGAACTAGTTGCCCCCCACCTCACCGATGGAGGCTTCGGCAGGGACTGTTGGGTATCACTGATCCTATTTATATTGAGGCCTTACGAGCCTCCTTGGCGCAGACATTTGTTGGGGACTCGATATGGAACCAAGTCACAACGAGTGTGATGCAAAGACGGAGCCCCACAGAGGGCTAGATCTCCTACTTGACATCATAACCCTGAGATCAGGACCTGGGCCAAAACCAGGAGTCGGAGGCTTAACCAACGGGGCCACCCAGGCTCCCCTACCATGTGAGGTTTCTAAGCTCCTGGCCATGTTTTAACACCACGACCAGACAGGAATTCGGTGGGGTGGAGTTTCATATTTCTCAGCTGTCCCCCGATGGAGAAACCTGGTCTTCCACAGTTTTGTTTGAGCGATTTGTCTGGGATCAAGCCTATGTCTAAACTTTGTGTTTATCTACGACGGTTCCCATTTCAGTGTCCTGGTTTTGGTTCACGAAGGGACCCCCTTGACATATCCTAACACTCAATCTATTTAAATTACTAATTTATGTGTTTTTCTCCCCCAAAAGAGTCCGCGTTTTTGTGGAATGGGGTCACGTAGTACCTTGTTCGTATTTCTTTTTGCCGGTAGAGAAGTTTTATTTTTCACACATTATCATCCAGGTCATAAGTAAGACTAAAGACATGCCAATCACAGATTCAAAATCTGAGCTCTTCAAAGAAAGAAAAAAAAGGAATTATATCAACCTAATAAATGATATTCCAACAGAGATGATCATGGTCTCTTATTGATTTCCATGCCATTAATGGCAGCAAGTGGTGTTTTTTTTTTTAAAGCGGTTCTCAATTAATTTTTAAATTATTTATGTATTTTTTTTTAAATTTTTTTTAATTTTTTATTTACTTATGATAGTCACAGAGAGAGAGAGAGGCAGAGACACAGGCAGAGGGAGTAGCAGGCTCCATGCACCAGGAGCCCGACGTGGGATTCGATCCCGGGTCTCCAGGACCGCGCCCTAGGCCAAATGCAGGCGCCAAACCGCTGCGCCACCCAGGGATCCCTATTTATGTATTTTTTTTAAGTTTTTTATTTTAATTCCAGTTAGCTGACATACATTGTTATATTAGGTTCAAGTGTACGTTATAGTAATTCAACTTCCATTCAACTTTTACTTCCATACATCACCTTGTGCTCATCACCTATTGAACCCGTCCCCTCCTCCCCCTCCCCCCGGTGACCATCAGTTTGTTCCCTATGATTAAGAGTCTGTTTCTTGATTTGTTTCTCTCCCTTATTTTTTTTCCCTTTGTTTATTTGATTTTTCTTAAATTCCACATATGTGTGAAGTCGTATGGTATGTATCTTTCCCTGACTGACTCATTTTACTAAACATTATGCTAACTCCATCCATGTCGTTGCAGATGGCAAGATTTCAATCTTTTTTATGGCTGAATAATAATCATATATACAATCACACACATTTATATGTATCTATATGTATACACACACATCTCACGTCTTCTTCATCCATTCATCGCTCGACGGGCCCTTGTGCTGCTTCCATATCTTGGTATTGTAAACAGAAGGGTACATGTATCCCTTGAACTAGAATTCTTATGTTCTTTGGGTAAATACCCGGTAATGTGATGGCTGGATCATAAGGCAGCTCTATTTTTTAACTTTTTGAGGAACCTGCCTACTGTATTCCACAGTAGGTGCACCAGTTTGCACTCCCACCAACAGTACACACGAGTGTTCCTTCTCCACATCCTCACCACACCTGTTGTTTTTTGTGTTATTGAGTTTAGCCATCCTGACAGGTGTGAGGTGATAGCTCCTTGTAGTTCCCATTTGCATTTTTCTGATAATAAGTGACGATGAGCATCTTTTTATGTTTCCTTTGGCTATCTGAATGTCTTCTGTGGAAAAATGTCTGTTCATGTCTTCTCCCATTTTTTTAACGGGATATTTATTTTTTGGGTATTGAGTTTTATAAGTTTTTTATATATGCTGGATACTGATCCTTTATGGAATATGTCATTTGCGCCCACTTTCAAGTGCATTGCTCAGCATTTGCAGAGTAATCAATAAGTATTTTAAGGCAAATCGCGAGAGAATAGCTTTTAAACTTTAAGAGAGGAAAAACTTACATTACTTGTAACTTGTTTCACGTTGTTGTTTAACTTTCCGTTGAATGCGTCCCCCACTGTCAGCAATCCTGTAGAGTACAGGATGTTAGACTCATGTACGTGCAGTAATCACAACATTCTTTTTTATTTTTATTTATTTATCTATTTTTTTTCATTCTCTCTTTTTTAATAATACAACTGCTTCTCACGGAGAGAACTCCCCATTTATCCAAGAGAACAGAACTAAGTGTCAAAGGGTCGCAATATCACTTGGGATACTTTTTATCCTCTGAAGATTGGTAACCAGTAATAATTTAACAGAGAACCATACGTGAAGCCTGTTTTGCGCTAGTCAGCTAAAAATAATAACAAAAATTCCCAAAGATAAACATAAAAGCTTCTTTGTAGACCTTGATTTAGAAACTCTAACTATAGTCAATGGTCTATCAGACCAAATAACATCTAACTCAAGATACTTTCTTAAAGGTTAGTATATTAATCTGCAGGTGAAACTAATTTTAAAAAGCACGTCTGTATTAATCTCAAGGGCAGAGGTTTTTTTTTTTTTTAAGATTTTATTTATTTATTCATGAGAGACACAGGCAGAGCTGGAGAAGCTGGCACCCTGCAGGGATCCAGATGCGGGACCTGAGACAAAGGGAGATGCTCAACTACCCAGGGGCCCCAGGGAGGTGTTTTTAAGTCTTTTTGACTTGCAGATTTTAAAATTTCATGAGTCTAGCATAAGAATATGTGTATTTCTGTACAGGTATGTAGACTTTATCATTTAAATATTATTGTACCTTTTATTTTAAACATTTTTGAGTCATTACCTTGTGCCCCTCAACCCAATGTATATTTTCCCTTAAAAAATAGTCAAGAAATGTATATTAGAATAAAGTAAAAGCAAACTTTAATTGCCTTATTGGACACTTTCCAGTATCATCTACTTAGTAATCAATTAATTTAATCAGAATCACCCTCTGGTTTAAATGTTGAAAAGGCTTTTTTAAGAATTACAGTAATTGAACTGATTGATGTGCTTCTCATATTTGTTACAGCTTTTAAGTCTGTTTATCTACCAAATGTTTTAGATTAACTTAAATCATAAGAGGCTCTGTTTATCAAATCAGATAGCTGAAATCTTTTGTTTCCTTAGTGGGGTTGGTCTCTGAAAACAAACAACAATTCTAGCAATTCCATTCTAGTTTTTTTTTTTTTTATGTCTACTTTTGATGCCCCAAATGCAAATCTTAGTAATTACTGCTACTTTCTATTAAATCAAGCACACATGATGTAGAAGACTTGTAAGGTTTCGGTAAATAAAATTCCAAAATGAGGACACAGAATGCTCCTTCCTGACATGTTTTTATGATGATGTTGGCAGGTCTTTAATTCCCTTCTGAATTTTTAATACCCAGAGTAGAGTTTTGCTTACTTTTTTTTTTTTTTCTTTTTTATGTGCTGAGTTCAAGCTTATAGCTCACGAGCTCCAGTTCTCGGACGTGGCTTAAGGCACCACTCTAGACGGGCGACTTTTACAGACCATGTTCTGTCCCCTGCACCTTAGGATGAAGTATCTCAGACGTGGCCAAATTGTGCCTTTAGGATGACTCTTCTATCATGTGACCACAGCTCCTGGTGACTTCAGACACTCGGCAAAGCCCCTTCCTGGCCATCTCGCCTTCTCTCCCACCAGCTGGCTGTAAGGAAGGGCAAGCAACATCGGTTTCACCGGCATAAGGGGGGGGGGGCAGGTGTGGTTAGTTTTCTCCCAGCCCAGCAGGTGCTCGGGCTGCTGGGTCCAGGCGCGCTGCCACTGTCACCGCGGGTCTGGGTGGACACGGCCATCTGGGCGGGGGCCAAGCGCTCCGCAGCGAGGTGCAGGCCCCTCCGGCGTAGCTCAGCTCGCCCCCTGACCTCAGCATCCCTGTCTCTGGCTGCCGCGAGGGGAGTCCTCCCTCTTACCCAGGTGAAGGTCAACGGATGTACAAGCGGGGGAGGAAAGATAGGGGGGCAGCGGGGCGAAGAACACGAAGACCCACACCGAGAAGGCTCCACAGAGAGCGAAGGGCAACTTGGAAGCATCATCTCCCCTGAGGACTTCCTAGGCCCTCAGGAATCCTCCGTGGGGACCGGCTGTGGGATCCCCAGCAAGCTGGGACGAATAAAGGGGGTCACGTCTGCAAAGGGCCTGGGGCAGGACGGTGCGAAGACTTGGGCTAGTCATTGTGTGTGCGTGTGTGTGTGTGTGTGTGTGCGCGTGAGACTAAAGATCGGGAGTTCCATTAAGTCTCTATGGATCCCAGTCCCACAGGGAGTGATAAGTGGACCCCTTGTCACCACATACTCCACATTTATTGTTCTAAAACTATGCTAGACCTAAAAATGAGGGTAAGAAAAGCAAGAGAAAAAAACCAGATTTGATATAAAAATAATCTCTACTGAAGTATCTTGCACATATTTGGTAATAGACGTTGGTTGAGTAACTTCATGCGTCGCACAGCAAGACTTGAAAGGTCAAGGAGACAAATCCAGGGCTCGGTTCCAGCTGGGCGCGGCCCCCACACCGGCTTCCAGGGGCGCGGGGCAGTGGTTCTGGGGTGCCCGCCACGGAAGGACACACAGGGCCTGGGGATCTGCGGACCGCTGTCCTGCTGGGAGTTTCAATTTTATACAGAAGGATCCAGAACACAGAGCAAGCTCTACCTGCTTCTTGGTGGTGCCGGTGTCTTACTCTGCTCACCCTGAGCAGCCCTGCGGCCCCCCGGCTTTCCCAGTGCCCCAGGGAAGTGCCCGGAAAGCTGGGAGGCGGCCGGGAGTCAGGGTGCTGGGGACCCAGTCGGCTGGCCTGGTTCCTCCCCGCCTCCCGGGCCTCACCTCCCCTAACCCGGGCCTGGCCGGCCAGGCCACCTCCACTGGGGCGCTCCCTGCGACCAAGCGGTTAGCTCAAGCGTGGATTGTCTCAGGGTCATTGACGCTTTGAAAGCGTCTTCGAAGCCCCGGGCCCTGGGTTAGGGGGGCTGGAAGGAGGCTTCCCGACTCCCCGGCGGGGCAGGCCGCTCCTGGACTCCTGCTCTCACTGCCAAGGGCCTGCAAGCTCGGCCCCACCCGGCCCGGCCTGGGCAGGCGGTAGAGGCCGGGGAGCCGGGCCCGGGCTGCAGGTGCCCCCCACAGCTGCACCCCCAGCTCCCCGTGACTCCCCACTGTGGGACCGCAGGTGGCGGCAAGCCTGCTGCCCTGGGACGGCCTCATCTCCCGGGGTAAGGGACAAGCACAGGCAGGGCAAGCCGGGCCGCTCCGGTGCCCGAGCGCAGCTGCTGCCCGCCGGGGTGCGGCCCGGGCGTGGGGACATTGCTCCACAGCCACGAGCTGACGGGGGACAAGCCGCCTCCTTTCACGCAGGGGTTCACAGAGGTTCAGAAGGTAGTTTGGAAGCCTGCAGGGTCACCCTGCACCCGACACCCATGCGCCTGTGCCGTGCGCCCTAATCTCGACTGAGGCGGGATTTCTGTGCTTTTTGCATTAGATTTAAATCAACCAAGCCTGAGGTGTCGAGGTGCCTGGACACTCTGGTGGAACCGAGGACAAAACGCTCCGCCTCTGCCTCTGGAGGTCGAGAGGGGAGGCCGGGGCGCAGGGGCGCGGAGCACGGGCCTCCCAGCTGTCAGGGTCACGGTGTCTGTCCCGGGTAAGAATCCGAATGTTCTGAAGCACCGGCCTCGCGGCTGTGACGAGGCTGAAGCCAACATACCCGGGAACGAGTCACCTGCCGCGACTCTCCAGCAACCGGGCGCCCATGAGCCGCACCTGCAGCCCTTCTCCCCCTCCCCCCCTCCCCCTCCTGGCAGCCGAACCCGGGGCCTTCCAGGGAAATTTCTTTTCTTTTTTTTTTTTCTTTCATCGAATTCACGAATCCCGCAAATATACATTCCCTTGAGATGATGCTGCAGTCCCAGGAGGCGGACCGCGTGCCCTCCGTCCTCCCGGGCCTCGCGACCGCGGCTGGGGCTGCGCGCACGGGGGGGGGGGTGAAGGGGGGAGGGGGGTGCACCTGGGCGCTGGGGCTGCGGGGGCCTCGCGGGCCGCACCTGCCGCACGTGCTAGTTTGGCCGAAGCAGCGGGAACCGAGGGCGGCGACGCCCAGGCCTCGTCACGTGCCCCGCGCTCCGGCGGGTCTGCGGGTCGCGCCCAGGCCTGCCCTCCCGCCCCCCGCCCCGCGCCCCCCGCCCCCCGCCCCCCGCCTCCCTGCTGTCCCCGCTGAGCCCCAGGCGGCCGCGTGCTAGGCGGCGGCGGGGCGCGGGGCTGGGGGGCCGGGGCGGCAGGTGTGGACCCGGGTCTAGGCGGGGGCTGGGGGGGCAGGTGCGGGGGGGGGGGGCGGCAGGTGTAGACCGGGGTCTAGGCGGGGGGCTGGGGGGGCAGGTGCCGGGGAGCAGGTGCGGGGGCGGCAGGTGTGGACCGGGGTCCCGGCGGGGGGCTGGGGGGGCAGGTGCCGGGGAGCAGGTGCGGGGGCGGCAGGTGTGGACGGGGTCCCGGCGGGGGGCTGGGGGGGCAGGTGCCGGGAAGCAGGTGCGGGGGGGCGGCAGGTGTGGACCGGGGTCTAGGCGGGGGGCTGGGGGGGCAGGTGCCGGGGAGCAGGTGCGGGGGCGGCAGGTGTGGACCGGGGTCCCGGCGGGGGGCTGGGGGGGCAGGTGCCGGGGAGCAGGTGCGGGGGCGGCAGGTGTGGACCGGGGTCCCGGCGGGGGGGCTGGGGGGGCAGGTGCCGGGAAGCAGGTGCGGGGGGGCGGCAGGTGTGGACCGGGGTCTAGGCGGGGGGCTGGGGGGCAGGTGCGGGGGGGGGGCAGGTGTAGACCGGGGTCCCGGCGGGGGGCTGGAAGGGCAGGTGTGGGGGAGCAGGTGCGGGGGCGGCAGGTGTGGACCGGGGTCCCGGCGGGGGGCTGGGGGGGCAGGTGCCGGGGAGCAGGTGCGGGGGCGGCAGGTGTGGACGGGGTCCCGGCGGGGGGCTGGAAGGGCAGGTGTGGGGGAGCAGGTGCGGGGGCGGCAGGTGTGGACGGGGTCTCGGCGGGGTTTGGGGGGGCAGGTGTGGGAGAGCAGGTGCGGGGGGGCGGCAGGTGTGGACCGGGATCCCGGCGGGGGGCTGGGGGGTCAGGTGCCGGGGAGCAGGTGCGAGGGGCGGCAGGTGTGGACCGTGTCCCGGAGGCGGGGCGGGGGCGGGGCGCAGGTGCGGGGGCGCAGGTGCGGACCGGGCCGGGCATCCCGGCTGGGCCCGCCGTCGGGGCCGCGCCCCAGGGCTCCGCGCGCCTCGGCGGGTCGGGCCGGCTCAGCCCACGAGGTCCGCGGGCTCCGGCGCGAAGTTTGCGTGGCGCTCCCGGGGCAGGTCCGAGCGCGCAGCTGCGGGCCGCGGACGGGTCGCGGGGCGGGCGGCGTCCCGGGGGGGGGGCTGCGGCCCACGACGGCCCTGCGCCAGCACCACCGCCACCGCCACCGCCACCGCCGCCGCCACCGCCACCGCCGCAGCCGCGCCCGCCGCCGCCCGAGTCCACTGCAGCTCGCGGCCGGAGGGAAGGTGGGAGCCGCGGGGGGGGGGGTGCGGGGAGGGGGAGCCGCGGGGGGGAGGGGAGGGGAGGGGAGGGGGAGGGGGAGGGGGGAGGAGGGCGGGGAGCGGAGGAGCGGCGGGCGCGCGGGAGCCGGAGAGCGCTCCAGACGGCGGCGCGAGCGGCTGCTCGGGAGGCGGCGGCGCGGGCTGCGCGGGCTGCGCGGGCGGCGGGAGCGGGAGCGGGAGCGGGAGCGGGAGCGGGAGGCGGAGGCGGAGGCGGAGGCCGCCGCAAGGTGAGGCGCGGGGAGGCAGCGTCCGCTCGCTCGGGCCGCCGCGGCCGGGCCTCCCTCCTCCGCGCGCCGCCTGTCCTGCCCCTCCCCGGGGCCGCGGGGCCGCGCGCGTGCGAGCGGGGGGAGGGGGCGCGGGTCGGTGCACCCCCGCAGCCCGCCCGCACCCCTGCACCCCGCACCCCTGCACCCCCTGCACCCCCCGCCCCGCCTGACGCTGCCCCGCCCGGCCCGTGTCTCCTCCCGCAGATGCTCAAGGTGGCGGCCGTGCTGTGGGTCTGCGCCGCCGCCTGGTGCGCTCGGGCCGCGGCGGCGGGGGCTGCGGCCGGGGGGCGGCCGGACGGCGGCAATTTCCTGGACGATAAACAATGGCTCACCACGGTCTCCCAGTACGACCGCGAGGGCGGACAGTGGAACAGATTCCGAGACGTAAGTGCGCGCAGCCCCTCCCCGGACAGCAGGGCGCGCTCGCCCCCCGGGGCCGCCGCGGCGCTCGCTCGGGGCTGGGGGAGCGGGGGGCGCGGGGGCCTGCGGGGACCTGGGGCGCACCGGGGACCTGGGGGGGCGCGGGGACCTGCGGGGACCTGGGGCGCACCGGGGACCTGGGGGGGCGCGGGGACCTGCGGGGACCTGGGGCGCACCGGGGACCTGGGGGGCCGCGGGGACCTGCGAGGACCTGGGGCGCACCGGGGACCTGGGGGGGCGCGGGGACTTGGGGGAGCGGGGACCTGCGAGGACCTGGGAGTCCCGGGGACCTGGGGGGGAGCAGGGACCTGGGGGGGAGCGGGGACCTGCAAGGACCTGGGGGGTCCCGAGAACATGGGGGGCGCGGGGACCTGGGGGCCGCGGGACTCCGGGGCTGGGGAAGTTGCGGTTCCGCCGACCCCGCCCGGCCAGCGACCTGGGAAGGCTCCCGGGGCCGCCCCAGTGGAGGGGTCGGCCGCTGCCCCGCACCCCGGTCCCGACCCTGCACCCCGCGTCCCCACCCCGCCCCCGTCCCCCATCCCTTGTCCCCGCACAGACCCATCTCCTACCTGTCCCCGCCCCCCCGTCCCCCACCTGTCCCCGCCCCCGGCCCGCAGGGGTCGCACGCGGAGCGCCGGCTGCTCCCCGTAACTTCCGAGCGGTCTGAGCAGGTGCGCGGGCCGGAGCTGGGGCTGCAGTAACTCGGCTCCATCCCGTTGCTGACGGCCCCGAAGGAGTTTGAGGGGCGCTGGGAAGGGGCCCGGCGGGAGGCGGCGGCACCGCGCACCGAGCCGCGGCCGCAACTGGAGCGCAGACGGCGTCTCCCGCGGGGCGGGGCGCGGGGGGGCGCGAACCTGCGGGCCGGGCCGGTCCTCTCCCCTCCGCGCCCCGGCCGCGAGTGTCACGGGGCGGGGAGGGGGGATCCCGCGGCGGGTGACCGCCCCCCACTGTCCTGCGGACCCCGACGGCGGCGCGGAGATGCGCGGACCCGGGCGGGGCGGGCGGTGCACCTGCTGGGCCCCTGGGAGCGGGGCGCGTGCACCTGCAGGGCCCCCGGGGAGCGGGGCGCGTGCACCTGCTGGGCCCCCTGGGAGCGGGGCGCGTGCACCTGCTGGGCCCCCGGGGAGCGGGGCGCGTGCACCTGCTGGGCCCCCTGGGAGCGGGGCGCGTGCACCTGCTGGGCCCCCGGGGAGCGGGGCGCGTGCACCTGCTGGGCCCCCTGGGAGCGGGGCGCGTGCACCTGCTGGGCCCCTGGCAGCGAGGCATGTGCACCTGCTCGGCCCCCCGGGGGGGGATGGGGCGCGTGCACCTGCTGGGCCCCTGGCAGCGAGGCGCGTGCACCTGCTCGGCCCCCCGTGGGGGATGGGGCGCGTGCACCTGCTGGGCCCCTGGCAGCGAGGCGCGTGCACCTGCTCGGCCCCCCGGGGGGGATGGGGCGCGTGCACCTGCTGGGCCCCTGGCAGCGAGGCGCGTGCACCTGCTCGGCCCCCCGGGGGGGATGGGGCGCGTGCACCTGCTGGGCCCCTGGCAGCGAGGCGCGTGCACCTGCTGGGCCCCCGCGGGGCGTCCAGCTCCTCAGCCCCAGGTGTGTCGGGCCCTTGGGCGGGGGTCCCCCCCCCGGGGTGCACCGGAGAGCGCAGGGGTTCCTGGAGGAGGCTCCTGCGTGCTAGAGGTGGGGCTGCCCTCCTGCCGCTGGACGGGCTAAGGCCGGGCTCCTCGCGAACTTGGTGCCGTGGCTCCGTGACATCCCTTTCGCCCCGGCTCTATTTGACTTTGTGCTAATATTGAGTACAAAGTTGCACTCAAAAAACCTATGGGAAAAAAAAAAAAAAAAAAAAAAACAGCCAACAAGCAAATGAGGTATTCCTAAACCTGGGGAAGAATTTCTGCTTATCACATCACTTGGAAAAAAAAAATTAAAGATTCTGTCGCTATTTGAATCGTGATTCACAAAATGCCGTCTTATGTCTTAATGGCTGCTTGAAAATTTTTGAAATAAAAAGCTTTCTTCCCTAAAATATATTTTAAATCTTCAATATCTTAATGTTCTCTTACTTTATTCAAATTACGTTTTTGAATTATTAACAGCGGCCAGTCATACTTGGGCAGTTTGTAAATATGTTTGCTTTAAACTGCGGAAGCAAGCTGGGTTGGCTGAAAGAATGAAATATTCCAGGAATCGTTTAGGCAGCTTCTATAGACACGGAGCAGGGCATTTCACTGCCATAGTACTTTCAGTTATTCTTACTTGATGTCTGGTGGGGGGGGGGGGAATCCATTAAAAGTATATGTTAATTAAAGGATTTACTGATATTTTATTTTATTTTATTTTGCGAATTTTTTTTAGCAGTTATGTTTTGAAGGACATGAAATAATGAAAATATAATAATTACCTATTTAAAAAGTATATCAGGTTGTAGCCTTGCCTCCTTAGTAAGATAATTATGTTTTTGTGACAATAACTTCTGGAGGGCATGGAGAAGTGTGTCCCCCCCCCCCCCCCCCCCCCCGCTTTTAACCACCTGTTGCTCATTTAGCATAAGATGTCTGCGGATGCGAGACTTCTCAACTCAGAATGCATAATCCGGATGCGCATTTAGACCATCCACCGCCCTGCTAATGTATAGATTGTTTTTCCCTTTTTGGGGGATCATTGGCTTCATGACTTTGTTTTCCGTGTATCTTTTAAGATACTGTTAATTTATCTCATTTTCATCTGGAAGCCCGTGGTTGTGAGGCATTGCTTGAAATACGTTTGTGCTGCGTGACTCTACCTTTAAATGTTCTGCATCAGCATTGATATCTTAGGTGACAGATTTGCTTAGTTTAGATGAAGGCAAAGAAACCAGGAAATCAGCCTCTTCTTTTAGAAACAATTTAACCAAAGTACTTGTTTAGTTTTCTCCCATAAAAAATATAATTTTATTTCCAAAAAAAAAAAAAAAAAAGCTTTGGAATGCCTACGCAATAACCAAGGTTAGAATTAACCTTTACCTTTCTTTTTGTGACTATTTTGCACAATCAACATTATTTTACAAGTGATTTCTTAGTGAACCTTTGAACTGTATCGTCTTTTGAATTATATTTGGAAGCTATTTCGAGTGATATTTGAAAATGCAATCCATCATTATGTTTTTTGTTTATTTATTTATTTTTATTTTTTCACCATTATGTTTTAATTGAATGATTTTTAAGATAAATGCAGTTTTTATATTATGTGCAATATAAATATATGACTATGTTATATGTAATACAGTTTTAGAGACGAGGAGCATGGATAGGAAGGATTATGTGAGAATAGATGAACATAGGAAGCCCTGCTGCTGAAGAATCATTTTCTCAATTTCCTCGATGTAAATCACAGAGAAATAATTAAACCAAAGTCAAGCTTAACACAGAAGAAACTTCAAATAATTTTGACCACTTTATACTAGGAGTGCTCTTTGAGTGAAGTTTTGTTGACCTTTAAAGTATACAGAACGTCATTATATAGACAGAAAACTTATCCTTTTGAAAGTCATTAATATATTTGTTAGTATAAAAACTCCTGTGGATATTCTGACCCCTATGCTTTAAGAAAAAGTTAAATTTAAAGATATAGAGAAGTCAACTCATTTAAAAATAAGTGTAGTAGATGGACCCAGAATGTTTTGTTCAGGGTATAATTGTGTGATTTTAAAATAAAGCCAAAAATAAATAAAATAGGATAAAGGCAACAAACAAAAAACTTCCAACAACAGGCTATATGTAGTAGATAGGCTGGTCACATGACATTTACTCTTTTTTTAGTTTAAGTGAGTAGTGGTAAAATCAGGCACACAAGATTCCCCAGTGGAGCAATTGTGGGAGTAATACCTTTACCCGGAACAGGTGTGACGAATTCCTTCAGCATGTGTAAATATACACACGCCTATTAGGAGAATTGAAAATCGAGATCATTATAAGAAAACAAAAATCATTAGCTTCTGAATCAAATGGCCTATATAGTCCACATTTCAAATATTTGTGTTTTATGAATCAATTAAATCATATCCTTAATCATGTGAAAATGAGCAAGGAATTTAGAAGCCAATGAGTTAATTGATGAGTGACATCATACCTTTATCAATCTTGAGTATTATGGCTTCACTAAAGTACATGTAATTAAGAATGACAAAAAAAAAGATGGTATATGGTGGAAAGCAATATAATAAACGTGTAAGTGGCAGTGATGGCCATGCTGATCTCAGCTCACAAAATGACAAAGCTACCGTACCCCTGCATTGACATGCAAATACTTCTGATTACATTTATTTTTCAGTAAAAATTCCCCCGGTGGGGGGGGGGAGGTAGTAGGTGGGAGGAGGCATGAACAGGTGCAGCACAGAGGATTTTTAGGGCAGTGACAATACTCTGTATGATGGGTCATACGTATCATTACACGTTTGTCCAAACCCATAGAAAGCACGTCATCCAGGGAGACGTCAGGTGAGGAAGGCAGGTCAGAGAATAGGCGGGAACCTGCTGATTTCTGGAAAGGGACTGTCCCCTAGAAGGGGTGTCACCTTATCAGCCCCCAGCTGGATGGAGCCCAGGGTAATAGCTCTCAGGTGAACTGTAGACCGAGTGTGGATGCAGATTCATCCACCGTGAGGAACGAGCACCTGGGGGTGGGGTGGGGGGGCTGGAACTGGGGAGGTTGCGCTTCTGCGGTGGCCCGAGCTGTGTGGGAAAGCTCTCAATTTTTCTGTGAACCCAAACCCCTCTAAAAAAACAAGTCTTAAAATCATAACCACAACCCCAGCCTCTTCCCAGACAGACACATGAAAATCTGGGGCTCGTTTTGAACATTGTTTCAAGAACCGGTTGCCATTCTTCTTGCTAAACCCACAATCAGCTTATCTCTGCTCATTCCTCATGTAGTTTTTACAGCCCTTTGGGTATCTTGAGAGCAATGATAAAGTCTTACAATGGGACTTTATTTATTTTTTAATTATTTTATTATTATTATTATTATTTATTTTACAATGTGACCTTAAAAGGAATCAACCTTAAGCTAAAGGACATGTAAAGGATCGTGAGCACGTAAAATACAGGTTTAAGTGTCTCAGAGGCATTTACATTAGAAGTTGACTTTTTAAAATGCCTGATTTGGATATTTGGGATAATAAGATAACCTTTCTTAACTTTTTTTTTTCTTTTTATTTCCTTTTCACATCTGAGTTGAGGTTTCATCCTAGTAGAGCCTACGGCTTATTTGGGGGGCGGGAGGCACTTAGTGGCTACAGACGAGTAAAGCCCCCCCGGAGTCTTATCAGCTTTTACTGCTATCAGTCAGCCAATGAACAGTGGGTTCCTAGGCCTACTCCAGGTAAAGCATGTCAGTGCTTTGAAAGGCGTTAAAATGGGATCCCCGGGTGGCTCAGCAGTTGAGCACCTGCCTTCGGCCCAGACCGCGATCCTGGAGTCCTGGGATCGAGTCCTGAGTCGGGCTCCCGGCACGGAGCCTGCTTCTCCCTCCTCCACCTCTCTCTCTCTCTCTGTCTCTCTCTCTGTCTCTCTCTCTCTCTCTATCATAAATAAATAAATAAATCTTTAAAAAAATTTCAAAAAAAATAAAAGGTGTTAGAATTCAAGCAGAATCTTTAAAGAATTCTCCCGCGGTACTTAGAGTTATAACGCGCCCGGTTCTGTTTCCTGACCGTCCGGATACCCTTAGCGTGAGGGCCTGTCCTTTGTGGCGCCTTTTCTCAAAATTAATTTTCCTCGTTGAGGTATCCTTGATGAAATCGTAGATATTTAAGTTGTGCGACGTGACACTTTCATATCCGTGCGTATTGTGAAGTGGTTACCTTCGGAGCGTGTGTTGTTAGGAGGAAGGGGAGCCCCACCACTTGACTTTTCGGCAATACGTGACAAAAATAAAGGGTCATAAGAAATCGGAGAAACTGGAGAGGTTAAAGCGCCATTCTCTTCGTTCAGGAACCCTTCATCAAGAATGAATATCTAATTCTGATTTTTAAAACAGTGAACTTGTAGTGTTTCTCGCATTCTTAACTGTGGTCGCCGTTACCTGTACTTTGTTGAGTTGAGCCCGTGGGATTGCCCTTGACCGTTCTTCCCGCAGGTGTTTTCTCTCTTTTGATCTTTTTCATTCTCCTTTGGTGTTTTGATGACTACGGGACACTCTGTGTAGGAATCCAGGGAAGCGTATAGGGCATATCTGGTGCACGGGTTTGCAGGTGAGGCCCGGTACAGACCGTAGCAGACTCTAGTTTTCTATATTCAGTGATTGTTCAAACCGGTTATGTCATTTGAAGAGTCGATCAGGGGAGGCAGTGGCTGTAAGGGAAGCGCTGGGCCCCCTGTGGCATCCTGCCCCATCCCTGGCACCCGGTCCCAGGTGGGCAGGGGGCGCGCTGCAGCCTGGATCTAAGATTGGTTTCGTCCAGGGAGACGTCAGGTGAGGAAGGCAGGTCAGAGAATAGGCGGGGACCTGCTGATTTCTGGAAAGGGACTGTCCCCTAGAAGGGGTGTCACCTTATCAGCCCCCAGCTGGATGGAGCATAGGATTCCGGCCATGTGCTTGGGTTCGTTCCAGCAGAGAGTCATTGTAGGGACGTAGTGACCCTCTGAGGTCTCCAGCTCTGGCGCTGGTAGGGAGCCGCTGGGGAGTGCAGCCTCCTAGAAGGGGGAGTGCATCCCGGGTGGAAGGAGGGCTGCGTCCCAATGGAAGGGGGGCTGCATCCCGGTGCACTTGCAGGCACGGAAAGCCGCACGTGGCGGGGCGGTGTGCGTCTTCAAGGTATGTGACCCATCATGGTTTTGGGATCTTAGAGATTCTCTTCTCCTGGTTAAGTTCCCTGCATTTCAGAGGTTGCCAGCACCGTCTCCTTGGTGCTTCACATGTGGTCACTACGTGCCTTTCTGGTTCTTACGGGAAGTCGGCTGACTTGGGGTCACATGCTTGAGCTTTGCACCCGATGCACCAACAGAACATCGTGCATCGATCGCCACGAGGTGCCCACTTTCCCACTCGTAGGATGACCGCGGTGGGACGGCTCTCAGCTCTCAGGATCCTGACTCAGGGTAACATGTGCATCCTTGTGCGACTTCAGTTTTCACGATCTGCGCTAGAATTATTATATTTTATGTATTAATTTTCTAATTAAGTCTGATCTGTGAACCTTCTCCACACACCACCCAACCCCTATAAGCTCTTGGAGTATTTATGTGCATTTTTCCATGTAGGAAAACCCTTTCCTTTTTTTTTTTTTTTATATCTATTCTTTCTACCTCTCCTAGTTTACAGATTCTGCTCCTCACTAAGCTCAGGACTCTGCAGTTATGGATGATCGACTCTTTTCCCTGGAAAATCCTACAGCCCCGGGGGCGGGGGGGCGGGAGTGCTGGGTGGTGCAGTTGGTTAAGGGTCTGACTCTGGGTTTCGGATCGGGTCCTGAGCTGTGAGGTGGAGCCCTGCGTCGGGCTCTGGGCTCAGCGTGGAGCCCGCTTGGGGTTCTTTCCCTCCCTCCGCCCCTCCTGCTCCTGCTCACTCTCTCTTGCTCTCATAAATAAATACATCGTAAAAACATAAATCCTAGAGTCCAGCTAGCACTGGCATAGGGACAGGCTCAGCGTCAGCATTAGAGAAATGTTCAGTGAATAAAGGAGCATCGTGTCAAGTGTGCATGGCCATTCGGACAGCCCTTCAGAAAAGGCAGTTAGCGCCGTGTTGCTGCCTGCTGACCGTTTCCATTTCTGACCTCTGCCCAGTTCTGTAATGTCAATGAAAATTTAATTTCATCTGAAATATAAGGTTTCAAGCCCAGAACTGGTGTGGTCCATACGTTCCAGAATGCAGTAACGTGGGGATGCTGCGCCCCCGTTGCACGTTCGCGTGCAGGGTGGTGACCGTAAGTCTGGGTACTTAGGTGCATCGTGGCTCTCCCTCAGCCCACCTGGCCCAGGCTTTTCTGGCAGTTCCTCTCTGACCCTATAAAGTTTTGCTCTGAAGTCTTTAAATACTTTCTGCCGCCTACCGTGTGATGTTAAACACCCCCGTCTCCCCACCTTTCAACTACTCCATTGAACGGTTGGGTGACGAGTCCGGATCTTTCGGAGATAATCCAGATTCATCGCTGACTTTGCCAGTGGGTGTGTTGCGGGACAGGGGCGCGGAACAAACACGCCTGAGCTAATAGAGAATTTTATTTCCCGGGCGTGGGATAGGTGAAGAGAGCTTGGCGAAGCGAGCCAGCCGGGGCTGCGGTTTCAGGGCCGCTCTCGGTGTTTTCTGTCCCCTGTTGCCGGTCCCCGTCCAGCATGAAGGAGCCAAGAGCCCGGGGCAGGCAGTTTGCCCTCCAAGTTCCCTGCAGGGGTCACGCGTGCCTTGCATGTGTGTCACGGACGTGTGCTCCATGCCGTGGCCACAGCGGCCGACAGCGAGCGGGATGGATGTCACCTCTGGTGGGAAAGGAGTAGCAGTCGAGGAGAGGAGGCAAGGCCTGGCGCCTCCAGGACACTGCCGGTGACCTCTGTCCCTTTCTTTCATGCATCTCCACGTCTCCGGGGATTATTGCCTGTGCCCGTAAGGAGTTTTCGCCCATTTCTGTTGTTTGCCTTGCTTCTGTCTTGCTCGCTCCCCACTTTCAGACATTCCCTCTGCCTCTAGTCCGAGAAGAACAGGCGCATCAGTATCCAGGGGTCCCGGTGTGGGAGCCCACGGGGGGCTGGCCGCCGAGACCTGAGAGGACATGCCGAGGTCACACCCAACACGAGCATCCACATGGACAGCTGTCCTCATCTGGTGACCCGTCCTGTTCCTAGGGAAGTCATTGAGCATTATCTTACCTTCTGCGAGACCATTTATTTATTTATTTATTTACTTATTTATTTATTTATTTATTTATTTATTTATTTATTTATTTATTTATTGGATCTTTGGTCGTGGTTCCAGATAGGTAAAGTGATTGGTGGGAAAGAATTAGAATTAACTTGTTGTTCCCCTTAGTTGTAAGACAGGCTCCTCTCTATACCACGTTGTATTGCCTATAATGCAGGGAAAAACTAAAAAAGGGGGAAGAATGATTAATGCACAGTTCCTTTTCTTGGGATACTGGAGATGACGCTGCTGCTGGATCCATGCAGCTTAGTCCCGGAAGGGAAGGAAATAATCTCCTTAACATTCGTATATTGGGGGCGGAGAGAGGGGGAGTTGCAAGATGATGTGCAAAGTAAGATTTTTCCGGAAGCCTCCATAGGAGCTTCATGCCTTTGAGTTTGTTTCTTGATGTCGTGGATGGCCGAGCTCCTTGACTGGATCCTAAGTCGAGATAGTAAATTGCACTGTTTTGTTGAGTTTCTTTTACTTTTTAAGAGTTTCTTGAATCCTTCCTCATACTCGCAAAATGAAAACTTTAGTATTTATTTTTCTTTCATATATATATATATTTATTTATTTATTCATGGCTCAATTATTTTACAAGCAATTAGGTGATTTTTGCTTAATCTTTTGCTGACACTTAGAATGTCTTATAATTAGTAACATAACATACAAATACATGAGGTAGAGAGGTAAAGATTCTTCATAAAACCACTTTGCCTTTTGTCTTATTTTGTATTAATATATTTTTCCCGTTTTGCCTTTAAGTCATAGAAGTTCTTCCGAAGGGTGATGCTTGCCTCCACATTCTTCCATAGGAGATCACCTGACTCTCGGTATCCTACTTGCAAGCTGCTGACTTTATCCAGGAAATAACGTAAGAAAATTGGCTCCCACTTCTGAGCATTTACAGCTGATTTGTCTACTTAGAATCTAGGGATTAGGGCCCAATATACATTTTTATTTCTTCCTTTGGAAATGGCACCATGATACTTCATTGGCCCGTTTAATAGTTTTAAAAGTAATCGCACATAAAAAAAAAAATCTTTAGAATTTGAGAGAGGTAGATTCCTTTTTTAGGTGGCATTTGTGTGCTTTGAGTGTTTTTAGCCAATGTCATCGTTCTTATTGTTAAACAGGGATAATTAAATACATCCGATATTACGTTTTTGTGACTCTTTCATTAGAAACGTTGATTTTAAAGTCACACTATTTAAATATGCAACTCTTTAGAGGTAGAGGTAGTTTCAGAGGCAGAGTTCAGTGATTCCTCAGTTGCACGTAACACCGGGTGCTCAGTCCATCAGGTGCCCTCCTTGAGGCCCGGCACCCAGTGACCCCATCCTCCCCCGCCCCTCCAGCGACCCTCAGTCTGTTTCCTATGGTTAGGAATCTATTATGTTTGCTCCCCACCTCTGATTTTGTCTGTATTTTCCCCTCCTTTCCCCCCAGATCCCCTGTTTTGTTTCTTAAATCCCACACATGAGTGAGGTCATACGATCATTGTCTTGCTCTGATGGACTTATTTCACTCAGCACCATACCCTCTGCTTCACTGCACCATAATGCTTCCCGGTCCGTAATACAGTTCTGGGAGGTCTGCTATGCCAGGTGCTTTATTATTCCATTTAGCATGATCTTTAAGAAGTATCTTATTTTTAATTGTAGTAAAAAAAAAAGTCATGATGCACCATTGACCATATCCATTTCAAGTACATAATCCACTAGTGCTGAATGTATCCACACTGCGCGTCACCACTATCCAGAACGTTTTCATCTTGCAAAACTGAAGCTCTACGTATTACACAGCAACTCCCCAATCTGCCCCCTCCCAGCCTCTGGCAATCACCCTTTTATTTTCTGTTGTCTATTAATTTGACGGCTTTGGGTATCTTCTGTGAGTGGAATCGTGTGGTTTTGTCTTTCGGTGGCTGGTTTATTTCACTGAGCGTTAATGCCTGCAAGGTTCATCCACGTTATTGCAAATGGCAGGATTTTCTTTCTTTTAATTGCTGAGCAGATAATATTTCTTGTGTGTGCAGACCACGTTGATTCATCCCTTCATCTACCGACGGGCACGTGGATGCCTTCCACGCATCAGCTACTGCGAGAAACGCTGCTATGAGCGTGGGCATGCAAATCTCTCTCCAAGATCTTACCTTCAATTTTTTTTTTTTTTGATATTTACTCAGAATTGGGATTGCTGGGTCATATGGTAATTCTCTCTTACATTGTTTTCTAAGAACTGCCCACTTTTCAATGGAGGTTTTTGTTTGTTTGTTTGTTTGTTTGTTTGTTTTTAGTATAACCTTCCAATAGTAGGCATTATTAATCTCCTTTTATAAATGGGATTATTTAGTTTCAATAAACCTAATCAGCCAAGATTAGTGAGATTTTGAACCTACTTTTTCTAGCTCTAAATATCATGTTCATGTTTGTTCTTATTTACCAACATTTGGGAACTTGGAATGAGTTGTTACCAATAACTAAAATTGTTCCTCTTGCTTTCGAAATGTTATATTTGGATTTTCTTTAATGGTGACAATAGCTATATTTTCATCTCTGCTAAACCAATAAATTGGTAAAGATCTGGAGTTTTTATCACAGCCATTGAAGGAGCCTCACTTATTACAAAATGATGGTGATTTCACTATGATCTGATAATTGTATCGTGAAGCTACAGTTGAGGACTTCTGGTAGCCCGCCTCTCATGAGTTTTAGAGCAAGTCCTATTATTGAACAAAAAGCACAGTATTGTTCAAAGAATAGTATTTATCCCTACAGGAATACTACCTATGGCAGTTGCACACTATTGGCATTTTTATTAGTGATTCTTTTGATGTCACAATGAAATTCTGAATATCTTGGGTAGGCAGGAGTGGCTGTTAAAAAGACTATTAATTTTAAAAAAAAAGACTATTAATTGTGCTTACAATAGGTGTTATTTGGCTCATGAGTACAACTCATTTGAGAACGGTCAGGCCTCATTGTGCCCAACTTCCACCCCTTACAGCTGTAGATAGATTTTCAAAGTAGATGAATGTGGATAAGGAAAAGGAATTATTTCTTACAATTAAATACTGGGAGTTCACGCACTATTATCACATATAAACAAATGTCATCAGTGTCCAGTGGGCGCTGAGGGAACCTACTGGTTTCTGTCCATAGCAGGTCGCTCATTGAGGAAAACAAACCCCCCTTTATTGTGTTTTGTGGATTCAACTTTTTTTTTTATTATTATTATTTACTTGAGTCAAACTATACATTTCAGTAACTTCCTGTCACCTGGCGTGATAAGAATTCCAGTTTGAGTCTTACCGTGACATAGCGATATTGGTATCACATAAAACTATCCAATATCTATAAACAGCTAAGATTGATTTTTAAAATGAACATACGTTATAGGTTCATTACTAAGCTTCTGTCTTAAACATATAGATATTGGCTATTGCCCTGAAGGCCTGTGAGCGCGACATCAGGCCTGCACGACTCTCGCTCCGCGGTGATGACTTAGAGCACCCACCCGAGTTGCGCAGGAGACGCATTTCCAGGGACCCTGCGACTGTCCTCACCTGCGGTTCTGCCAAGAGGCTCTGTTTTCGGCGGGTGGCCCAGCGAGTCGGGCGACTGCCTTGGGCTGGGGCCCTGGGGCCCTGGGATGGAGCCGTCCGGCACCCTGCCCGGGGGGAGCCTTCTCTGTGGTGCCTCCCGAGTCTGCAGACCCGCTCCCACATCCCTAACCCCCTCGGCCCTGACCCACATCCCTAACCCCCTCGGCCCTGACCCACATCCCTAACCCCATTGGCCCCAGCCCACATCCCTAACCCCATTGGCCTGGCCCATGTCCCTAACCCTCTTGGCCCCAGCCCATGTCCCTAACCCCCTCGGCCCAGCCCATGTCCCTAACCCCCTCAGCCCCAGCCCACGTCCCTAACCCCATTGGCCTGGCCCATGTCCCTAACCCTCTTGGCCCCAGCCCATGTCCCTAACCCCCTCAGCCCAGCCCATGTCCCTAACCCCCTCAGCCCCAGCCCACATCCCTAACCCCATTGGCCTGGCCCATGTCCCTAACCCCCTCAGCCCCAGCCCATGTCCCTAACCCCCTCGGCCCAGCCCATGTCCCTAACCCCCTCAGCCCCAGCCCACGTCCCTAACCCCATTTTCCCCAGCCCATGTCCCTAACCCCCTCAGCCCCAGCCCATGTCCCTAACCCCCTTGGCCCCAGCCCACGTCCCTAACCCCCTCAGCCCCAGCCCACGTCCCTAACCCCCTCGGCCCTGACCCACATCCCTAACCCCACTGGCCCCAGCCCACATCCCTAACCCCCTTGGCCTGGCCCATGTCCCTAACCCCCTTGGCCCTGACCCATGTCCCTAACCCTCTTGGCCCCAGCCCATGTCCCTAACCCCCTCGGCCCCAGCCCATGTCCCTAACCCCCTCAGCCCCAGCCCACGTCCCTAACCCCCTCGGCCCCAGCCCACGTCCCTAACCCCCTCAGCCCGGCCCACATCCCTAACCCCCTCGGCCCTGGCCCACATCACTAATTCACTCGTCCCTGGCTCACATCACCATCTGTCACGTAGGTAGACTTGTTCCGGGCCTTCCTGTTTTCGGGCTTGGCCTGTCTGTAGCATTTAAAGCTTCATCCGTCAAAGCGCTTCCCCCGAGTGATAGCTCTGATTGCTTGCGGCTGTGTTCAAAAACTCGCATTGGTCATTGCATGGGTTCCAGAGGGGACCGCGTGTCGCGGTGACCCTAAACGCCCTGCGCGTGGAATGACCGTGTGTGGCGGGAGCCGTGGGAGCCCCACGCGGTGGGGCCCTGTGTACCCGTGTCGTCATCTCACAGGGAGGGGGGCCTGGGCCCGTCGGTTATCCTAAGCTCTTCGAATACCTCGAAGCACGCTCGGAGGAAGGCTGTTCGTCAGGGGTCTAGGAGCAGAGACGTGGCTCTGCCTGGCACCCCCGGCTGTGCTCGGGACGAGCGGTCACTGCAGAGGCCGGTGTGCTGTCCTGCGGCATTGGGATCACAGGTCCCATGGGGGGGGGCGTGCCCACCCTGCAGCTCGGCCTGGGGGGCCCTCGAGGGGGCAGACCCAGGTCTCCAGGCCCTGGACGGTGCCGGCCTGATCGGCCAGCCCCCCGTCACCCAGTCTCAAAGCCAGGAGCCCGCGGGCTGCCTCGCAGCATATTTGTTTCCCTGCTGCTTTCTGGGTCCAGCGCTGTCCCCGCTGGTGGAACCGAGTCACCCCTGTTCCCGCGTCACTACCTGCCCCTCGTGGGCCCCGTGCACCTGCCCTGGCGTGGGAGCCCGCTGCTGGCTGTCCGGAGAGGCAGGGGGCCCATGGGGACAGCCCACGACCTCGAGGCCTGTGCCTGGGGCCCAGCACTGCGGCCGGGACCCTCCTGGTCCCTCCAGGCCAGCCGCGGGGCTTTAACAAAGAAATCAAAGCCCAGATGCTATCATGAACATTTTATCTTATTTTTTCCCCCACAGTATTTATTTATTTATTTATTTATTTATTTATTTATTTATTCATTCATTCATTCATTATTTATTTTATTTTATTTTATTTTATTTTATTTATTTATTATTATTATTTTTTTAGCACGCCACTTACAGATCTTGTGTTCGTTCCCAGTGTCCACATCGTCTTTCCTAAACACCCCGTTTGTGTATTTGAGCTCTAATTTATTTTAAAAGAACAGGGTTGATTTTCACCGCCAGGTTTGAGCACTAGTTTTCAAAAAAAGGAAGAAAAAGCATATCAGCAAGGGTGGCCACGCCACCCGTGTTGCCCCTTTGCTCTTGGTGCAGCCGGCTGCTGGTCTGCATCACCAGGAAAGAGTCACCTGGAGGCGCTGGATTTTTGCCGTGAGTTGTCCCAGAAGTCAGCCAGCTCGCGGCAAGGCTCCAGAGCGAGGAAAAGGATTTCCCCACCTGTTGTCGAAGCTCAAACTGCCTAAACAGGAGACTCCCAGGGAAACACTGGTAACTGCCCTTAAGACCCCAGCGATTCATCCGTTCACCGTATGTGCTCTTGTATCGAAGGGAACCGTATGCAGATTTATTTTCTCTGGAAGAGCATCTACTGAAAGGAAACTTAACCTGATTTTATAATAAAAATAGTGTTAAGGACAATCATTTGGAAAACTCCTATTAAAAAGATATAAATGCTCTGGAATAGATTATATATCCTGATGGGGTTTTTTTTTTTTTCATTTTATGAATTAAGAACATGAATTTTTTTCAGTACCTCAAATGAAATCTAAATTACGTTTTTTTTTTCACATAAATTCATCTTTTTTTTTTTCCACTTGTGATCTTATAATGTTAGTGTTGTGCGTTCACTTTGGGAGAATCTAAAATACCAATAAAAGATTTGGAACCTGTAACGTAAAGTGACTTAAGAAAAATAAAGATGATAGCTATGGTTCATGGATGTTTTATGTCTCAAACTATGTGAAAACAGTAATGACAACAAATATGAGACAAAAACCCGAGAATTATAATCACTGTGTTTTGAATGGTTTTACTGGTGTGCTTTGCTATTTTCTTAAAATAGTCTCTAAATTTACATCTTGGACGATACCCCTGAACCAACTATCATGGAAACAGTATGTGTACCCTTAAAATTGAAAACCGAAATGAGGCTTTCGGACACAATTTGAGGTCAAGTCGTGCTCTAATTGCTGGAATATTCCCATTACATCCTGCAGCGTCGAAGTATAGACTCACGGTGTTTTGTTATTGTGATAAAAATTCAAAGTGTCTGCATCCTGCAGCCTGTGGCCGTGCGGCAGGGGCGTGCCCGTGACTGAGTCCCCTTGGAGCCCAGGATGCCGTCCCGGCTGTTTATTGCTTATTAACATGATGGTATTTTATATTCAATACGCTTTTGCACGATTTTTAAAGATTTAAGCACTAAACGCTTTGTTTCTGATGGTTTCAGGATCTGAGGTTTGTAACCCGAGCGGGTTGAATTTGGGAATATTGCAACCAGACTGTTTGGAGCTGCAGTCGTGCCGGTTCCCACCTTGGGGGGCTTCCTGCTGAAGATGGGGGTGGTGGTAATGACCCCGATGTGGGCAGGAGCGCCGTGCCCCTGAACCCCAGCCGTCTGACTGGCCTGTTTCCCCCAGTGACTTCAGTGAGGCTTCAAAGAAAAGGGAAGGGGAGACCTTTCTAGGGATGCCTCAGTGGGCTCGCGTGTACCTGGTCAAGGGAATCTCAACAGCACTCGAAGCTCTCAGGGCTCCCCCGGGATGGATGGGCTCCCCGGGGATGGGCTCCTGGGATGGGCTCCCCCCGGGATGGGCTCCTGGGATGGATGGGCTCCCCTGGGATGGGGTCCCCCAAGATTGGCTCCCTCAGGATGGGCTCCCCCAGGATGGATGGGCTCCCCGGGATGGGCTCCCCCGAGATGGATGGGCTCCCCCGGGATGGATGGGCTCCCCTGGAATGGGGTCCCCCAAGATTGGCTCCCTCAGGATGGGGTCCCCCAGGATGGGCTCCCCCCAGGATGGATGGGCTCCTCCCAGGATGGATGGGCTCCCCCAAGATGGGCTCCCCCCGGATGGGCTCAGTTGGGATGGATGGACTCCCCATGGGATGGATGGGCTCGCCTGGGATACACGCCCCCAAGATGGGCTCCCTCAGGATGGGCTCCCCCAGGATGGGCTCCCCCCAGGATGGGCTCAGTTGGGATGGATGGGCTCCCCTCGAGATGGATGGGCTCCCCGGGATGGGCTCCCCCAGGATGGATCGGCTCCCTCGGGATGAGCTCCCTCGGGATGGGCTCCCCATGTGGGAACAGTGGGTAGAACGTGCGTTCTAAGGTCAGGGGTGAAGGCGAGGGAGCCGGGCTATCCTGGCCCAGCTCGGGGTCCGGCGGTGGGCACGTCCCTGCCATGACCTCG
Source organism: Nyctereutes procyonoides (assembly GCF_905146905.1). Taxonomy (NCBI): domain Eukaryota; kingdom Metazoa; phylum Chordata; class Mammalia; order Carnivora; family Canidae; genus Nyctereutes; species Nyctereutes procyonoides. The sequence continues at coordinate 1,432,146 of NW_026575122.1, forward strand.
CCCCACAGATGGACATTGAAACTGATCATGGGGGAAAAGAGATTTCTAGTCTCCTCATTGCGTTTCAGTGAATGGTTCTGGCAATGGTTTTTATGTCTCAAACTAGAACTCCAGTTTCTTATTTGGCATTAAACAGCAGCTGATGCTAGTGGAAGAAACCCAGAACATAAAATCAAAATATATGTACATATTCTTGCTAAATATTTAAATTTTCTCTATTTTTTGGAGAGTTATTTTTACAGCATCAGTTAGAACATGTGTTTAGAACGTATGTTTTTTTTTTAAAGGTTATCATTAATGCAGTTAAATGACATGCAGAAAATGAGATAAATATTTAGAAATATCTTCATATAGACAGCACAGGAGATTCAAGAATGATTCCAAGTTTTGAGCACATTACTGTACATCTACAGTATGGCAACATCAGTAGTTCCCAATGGCTTTCTTACATAGGCTTTGGATTTTGTACATAAAATTTTTGTTACATTTTATGTATTGTTAAATAAACATAATCTTTTAAAAAATAAAATAAAAAAAGGGACGCCCAGGTGGCTCAACAGTTGAGCATCTGCCTTCAGCCCAGGGCGTGACCCCGAGGTCCCGGGATCGAGTCCTGCATCGGGCTCCCTGCAGGGAGCCTGCTTCTCCCTCTGCCTCACTCTCTGTCTCTCATGAATAAATAAAGAAAATCTTTTTTTTTTTAATTTTATTTATTTATGATAGTCACAGAGAGAGAGAGAGAGGCAGAGACACAGGCAGAGGGAGAAGCAGGGAGCCCGACGTGGGATTCGATCCCGGGTCTCCAGGATCGCGCCCTGGGCCAAAGGCAGGCGCTAAACCGCTGCGCCACCCAGGGATCCCTAAATAAAGAAAATCTTAAAAAAAATTAGATAAAACATTTTTATGTATTGTAACATAATTTTGTTACGTAAAAATAATCGAATTATAATCAGGAAAGAAGAAGCAAGTTGAAAAAGTGTGCAATCTAACTACTGTTCAGGAAAAAAGAAAAGAAGGTAGATTTGGTACCATTTTCTAGGCAAAACAATTGAGAAGTGGACGTTTTGGTTAAGTATATATACTTTTTTCTACATGAAAATACTAAACGACTTCTCCTTTTCCCGTATGCTCTTCGATTTGATTAAGTAAAGTCATGATATGTGCGGCTAAAGGTAGTAGTTTTTTATTACTACTGTTAAATTGTTAGCTGATGCAACCATATAACTCATCGTTACAGAATAGCTGTGAGTGAATTGGCTGTTTACTCTTAATTAGAATTATTCTGGAATTTTCCAGGCGGTCCCGCTTTCCCTTTCCCGAGCTCAGTAGGACTGCAGGTCACACAGCATGGCACCCACCTCTGCACAAACACAGGGAGAAATCTCACACGTAAAAAGGCCATTTTGTGCCAAGAGTAAGCATTCAACATGCAGAATTGGCACAAAACCACGCGGCAGTGGTTGCCTTGGTTTCCGAGGGCTGCAGGGGGAGGCGGAGCTGCCCGGCCAGTTCCCGGCCAGTTCCCCGAGGGCCCTTCCTCAGCACCTGCAGGGCAGGCCGGGGTAGTGGCCGAACCAAACGTGCTAAGGTGGTTCCTAAATTCACCCTCCGGTAGTTTGTGAATTCCTAATACTCCTGTTCCTGGTGTATTTTGACATATGCCCAGGAAAACAGTCACTACGGGATTTTAAGATACCTGGACCTTGTGGCAAGATTTCTAGGACCCTAGATCCTAGGATTTCTAGCGGCCTTATGTGGACGTTGAAAAATTGTGTTGCATCAAGCTTGGATCGAGGGAGGCTCTATGATTTGGCTGAAGAAATGCGGCCCTTGGTGGTTGATTCTCTGATTAGCATCAAGGTTTGCTCGAAAGACGTGACTTTTACTCTCATCGACTCAAAGGAGTAGAGGAAAATATGCTTTAAGTTAAAAATCACTAGAATTTTTCTTGGATCCGGGTCTTTATTTGTAGTTGAAGGATAAATGAATAAATCTTTAAAAAATTTCAAATAGAGAACAACAAATAAAAAGTACTCTATTTACTATAGATAGGAACGTTTTCTAATTTTTAGAAAGACATTCCCGAAACGAAAATGAATTTTTGATTAGGTCTGTAGGTCTAATGTAGTAATGTGTGTGGGTTTTTTTTTTTTTGTCTCATTTTTGTTTCAAAAAACTGTTATCAAATAAGTTGAGAGGTAGGAACAACCCCCCTAATGTGACTTAAACGAGGAGAAACTATTCAATCTATCTTAACTGTATACAAAGCTGATTTGATTAGTTGTACTAAGTTGCCTGTTAAGATTTATAGTTAAACCTCCGTTCCTTAATTGTTTATTAAGAGACCTTTAAATAAGAAAAAAAAAATACAGCGTATGTACTTGGTCTTTGATATAATCTAAGACAATATTAGCAATTGCCTTGTTAGATTACATGGACAAATATTTGCATTTTATTGGAAAAGAAGGTAATTTGAAGTTAGCTATCTCATCTGGGGAAAACAGAGTTAATCCCATTGCCTCAGATCATTGTCTATTTTATTTATTATTTATTTATTTATTTATTTATTTATTTATTTATTTATTTATTATTCATTCATTCATTCATTCCTTCATTCATTTTTATTTTTTATATTTTTTTGCTCATTGTCCATTTTATTTTATTTTATTTATTATTATTTTTTTCATTGTCCATTTTAAATGAAGAGGCAGTCAGCCTCAAAGTGTACTGTCTCCCTTACTGGGGGGAGGTGGGGTCCTGCACGGAGCTTGGCATGATCCCCAGGGGCCTCTTGGGCTGCAAACACGATATACGTGTGTATGTAGCCAAGTTTATAGAAACGAGAAATAATTTGTAAGAGAAAGCGGAGCTAGCTTTGTCCTATGTTCTGAAATACTGATCAAACATGAATGGCTCAGAGATTCCTAGATTCTGTTATTCAGGGACCCCCGTGGCCGTAGGTACCTGTTCCTGAGAGTTCTTCCTAAGTTCTGTAGGGTTAAGATCTTAGGACAATCAAAGCCTGGCGTTATTGGTCTGATTGCTGGTCTGAATACGTTCAACCGAGGTCAAGCTAGAAAATGCTTGAATACACAGCAAGAGCCAGGATTATTATGGCTCATAAGCACAGTGCAGATGTCGTCTATTTAGTTCAAAAGAACATAATCTTGCTGTTGAGGATGCGGGTGAAGCCTGGCTGCTGGGACGCGGGCGTTGTAGCATCACCGTCCTTTTGCAGCCAGACCCCCGGAGACTGAGGCCTGCCTTTCCCGCTGACTTCTAGCTTACTTTGAACTCTGAATCTGCCACTTACTACTGAGTGACCCTGGGCAAACCACCTCCTGTCCACATCCCCTGGCTCTGGCTCTGTGAGAGGGGCCGGTGTCCACCTGCGGCCCGCCAGTGTGCTGCACGGCTCAGTGCCGCTGCTACTTGGAAGCTCCTAGTTCACGCCGGCGCGAGCCGAGTGCATGATCCGTGGTAGCTACAGTCATTTCCGTTGTCAATAATACTTTGTTGTTTAAGTTTATTTTTATCTTTTTTGGGTTTTTTGTTGTTGTTGTTTAAGTCTATAATTTACGTCGAACTTTTTTTTTTATAAGACTGCATTTTTTAAAAAAGATTTATTTATTTATTTATTTATTTATTTATTTATTTATTTATTTATTCATGATAGACCTAGAGAGAGGGGCAGAGACCCAGGCAGAGGGAGAAGCAGGCTCCATGCACCGGGAGCCCGACGCAGGACTCGATCCCGGGACTCCAGGATCGCGCCCTGGGCCAAAGGCAGGCGCCAAACCGCTGAGCCCCCCAGGGATATCCCCTACGTTGAACTTTTTAGAGAAAGTATTTGCTGTTCAACAGCTGAACCTACATTTAGATGAAGCATTTTGGTCTAAACTATGTAGGGTTTGGAATTCTCCAACAAATCCCAGGCATCTAATTTTATCAGATATTAAGAGCAAAAACACGTACAGATTAAAAGCATTTTGCACTTGCCTACACGCTCTAGAGAGAATCACCAATATTTGTGAGACTCGGCTAGCTAGAAGACAAGAACAACATTTTCTCTTTCGGGAAAGCGGAGGATTATTAGAAATATCAAATGACTGGGATCCCTGGGTGGCGCAGCGGTTTGGCGCCTGCCTTTGGCCCAGGGCGCGATCCTGGAGACCCGAGATCGAATCCCACGTCAGGCTCCCGGTGCATGGAGCCTGCTTCTCCCTCTGCCTGTGTCTCTGCCTCTCTCACTCTCTCTGTGACTATCATAAATTAAAAAAAAAAAAAGAAACATCAAATGACCAAACACACGCAAACCCTTTGGAAAATAACAAATCACAAAAGCAGGGCATCGTTTCGAAGGCAAACAGTCTTCTTCCCCCTTTTATAAATTTTTCTCTCTTTCCTAAATATGCACATTCACTTTCAGATGTTTGTTACAATGTCTAATAATCGTTGAGACTAAAAATGAGACACTTAGGAAAAGACTGCTTTTCTATTTATTTATTTATTATTTATTCATTTATTTATTTATGTATTTGATTATTTTTGACTGCTTTGTTTCTAAGGGGCTATGTGGTCCTCCGCCAGAGTCGCGCCACCTCCTCCCTGCAGCATCTCGGGAACAGTTGAGGAGACTGACATGCTGCAGGATGATTAGAATGTGCTGTGACAAGGGGAGTAAGATTAGTACATGCGAATCACATGCGTAGACGGAGGTGATTCAATAAGGGCCTTGAAGTCCATGACACTTCATCTTGGTTTTGGTGGATTAATAGAGTTTTCCCGTGTGGACAGGTGGAAGGAAGCCTGTGGAACGGGAGTCTGTCTCCGTGCACGGAGCCGTGGTGCATGGAAGGGCGCAGCTCGTGTCGTGACTACTAGAAGTCAAGTACGGCGTGAACGAAGGGGGAAGGATGGGGAATCACTGGAGATGGGACAAAAGTATAGGACTAGACTTAAAGGTATTTTTTTTAGATTTTATTTATTTATTTATTTGACACAGAGAGACAAAGGGGCGGCGCACAGCAAGGGGAGCAGGAGAGGGAGAAGCAGACGCCCCGCCGAGCAGGGGGCCTGATGTGAGGAGCTTGGTCCCAGGACCCTGGGATCATGACCTGGCCTGAAGGCAGACGCTTAACCCCCCGAGCCCCCCAGGTGCCCCGACTTACAGGTTATTTCTAAAACCTGCTAAACAGGCTGTCCTTTATAGACAATGGAGGGTTCCTGCAAATACCACGTAGCGGGAGCTGCTTGACTGCCCCTGATGGGTGTCCACGGGCTCGCAGTAAGGCCTTTTCAGATCTCAGTCCCGGAGTGGCATCCTTTATTTGCCCATATACAGTTAAAGATAAAAGTGGGTGTGGAATTAGTATAAGGGATTTCAGTGAAGTTCAGCCTCCCTCCACGATAGCTACTTTGATTTGAATGTTTCAGAAAAATAAAAAATGAAACATTTTTAGGATTTTTTAGTTTTCGATTAGTAATTGTTTTGATACTCGTGGTTCGCTAGGATTCTCGGCACAGGCCGTGTCTCAGATAATGCAGCGCCAACTGATGTGTTAGTGTTTCACGTAACGGCTGCTGGACGCAGTCACATCTCACAGTCTGCCCACTTAGGGCGGATGGAGACTGGTATAATCCTGTATCCCAAACTGGGCAAGAGGAGATCCCTAAGAAAAAAAAATTAATTTATGGACCTACACAGACTTGAAAGTTCTCCTTCAAGCTTCCAAACGCAGAAGACGCGATTTAATTGCCACACTCTATGACATTGCAAACTTATGTTTGCATTAAGTTTCCTTGAAATGCCATTTTTTTTCTTTGAAATTCACGTCTTTCGAAGTGACATTTTTCTCTGAAATGCACACGTCTTTTGCGTTCTGTGCTGATACCAATGACAGACACCGTCCATCCATCAGAACCCAGACCGAGGATCATAAATCAGTCACTGTTTCAATTTAAAAATGAATTTTCAAGTATCTACTGCTTGGAAAATGAATGTGTTGGGAGTTTAAGAGAAACCACCACCTCTCCCGTGGCCGGCGTGTCCCACAGCGTGTCACCCAGTAAATGGGCCTCAGGCTGGGGAGCGCAATGGTGACCAAAGCTAATTGGACTTTTTCCTCATTGAAACTAAAGTGCTGATGAACTTCTGGCTTCAGATGCGGCTGTGATGGTTATTTTAGGGCAAATGAGAGAAAACCATCCGAATCTAACACTTCTGTTCTCCCGCTGTTCCTGGCGTATTAAAACGTCAAAGGAGAAATTCACCTGCTAGCGATTCACGTGCAGACTAACTAAATACTAGTTAACTTACTTAGTTAATACTAAATTAGTATTAACTAGCGTATGTGATTCTTGGAAATTGTAATCTATAGGCTGTTGTGTTTAATGTTTCAAGCTTTTAATAGATCTCCCTTGTTAGGATACTGTCTCAGAGTCTTAGAACTACTATGGGAGGAGAAGGTTTCCTGGCTAAATATCAATAAAATAATCACTATTATTTTAATAGATAAAGTCACAATAAATTTATATAAATATTTTATCATATTTTCAGGATGATCTAAGGCAAATGTCACTTGACCTACAAGCACGAAGTAGTATATATATTTTTCTGTTCCCCAAAAATGTGCTTAGTTCAGAAAGGTATAAGAAGAAAAAGGGAAAAAAAAAAAATATATATATATATATATATATATATATATATATATATAAGTTCCAGGTTAAAAAAAAAGTAAAAAAAAAATTCCAGGTAAATTTGGAATTGTAAAGTTCAGAATTTAAGATATTTACCCAAAGTAACTTACCTGGTAAGACCCAGAGAGAAACTGCTTGACTCTGAAGCCCAGGGTCTTAGTCACTGCTTTCTACTGACTTCTGAATTAGGTTGAATTTCCCCCAAAATAAATGACTTCAGTCTCTAACCACTTGGAATGAAATAATAGCTCCAAAATACAACAGCTACATTTCCTATTATTCCTGCTTCTAGGAAGGAACAACTATATGTAAATATAACAGCAAACTATAAATAATCGAAAACAATGTCATTCTCTTGCTGTAACATTTTAATTGCACTTACCATTCAATGAATCTCGATGAAATTGCCTCTCACCAAAAATAAATAAATAAATAAATAAATAAATAAATAAATAATGATTTAAAAAATTAAAAAAATAAATGAAAATAAATCGCCTCTAACCCTACTGTGTTGGGCAAGGGTGATTCAGAGACACGTATTTAAGGGCCCTGCCTCCCTCCTTCTTCTTGGGCTAGAAACGTCTCGTTGTGGGGATTCCTGTGCTGCATCAGGGAATGAGGATGTGCCTGTTAGGTGCGTGGGGGGCACAGACTTCCAGGGAGCGGGGTTAGAGCAGAGGAGCTCCGGGAACTTGAGAAGGTCGTGTCCAAATCAGCCTTCCTAGGCTTCACCTTAACGTGTCTGCATCCCTTCCCCGTAAATTAAATGCAAGCAGCGTGGATCAGATTTTACTGGTTAGGAGAGGCAGTCTGGAATTCAAGTTTTTATTGTGTGGTTCAAAACACGAGTGCTCCCAAACCGCTAGTTGTGTATTAACTTACTGCAATAGATTTACGTATATTAGCCATTGTTCAAAAATGTCTAAAATGCTCCACGATACTTAAAATGACATATTGCAATAAATATTTTGAACAAGGCCAAAGTGGGTTTGTGAGTGATACTTGAATAATTTTGCTCATCCTTCATTTTATGTTGTGCTCATCCCTGATTAAAGTATTTAAAGGTTCGCTTAAAAAACTACATGTAGGGGATCCCTGGGGGGCTCAGGGGTTGAGCATTTGCCTTCGGCTCAGGGCAGAACCCCAGGGTCCCAGGATCGAGTCCCACGTCGGGCTCCCTGCATGGGGCCTGCTTCTCCCTCTGCCTGTGTCTCTCCCTCTCTCTCTGGGTCTCTCATGAATAAATAAATAAATAAAATCTTAAAAAGAAAAAAAAACAACTACATGTAGCTATAGTGATTTTATACCTAATACATGCCATATAGTGTAATAATGAAAGGTAATTCTTATTCCGTTATTTTCTTGTATTAGTTTATAGGTTTTGTCATTAGAAAGCCAGCCAATAGTTTATTAATACATACTTTATTGCACCAAATCCTCCTAAAATACATTCATAACACAATGACTCCGAAAAGTGCCAGTACTTAAAAGTTCATTTACTCCAATGACCAGTTTATTGGCAGAGATCATGAGCAGATAATAGCGTCTATCTACGTCGTAAATCAAATCAATCAAGATTATTGGCTTTGTATTTGCACAAGACTTTATTTCAGATAAAACAACTTGACAAAATCCATGACATACTGCAATAAATATTTTTTTGTCCAATTTTTGGGCAAAAAATTTATATTGCAATGAATAATTTTGTCCGATCCTTAGACAAAATCCAATTCAAAAACTGACAGCTGACCGCTTGGTTGTGTCACTTTGATAATTTTCGGCCACAAAATTTACTCATTAGACTAAAAATCTACCAAGAAGTCATGATATGTGGTGGGGGGGGGGGAGGGAGAGCGGGGAAGGGCATCTTAAGCCGCCCTATGCCCAGTGCTGAGCCCCGCTTGGGGCTGGATCTCAGACCAGGACCGGAACCAAAATCAAGAGCCGGACGCGTGACCCACGGAGCCACCCGGGCGCCCCTCCTTTGAAATTTTGTTTTTTTCCCCAAGTCTTACTAGTCACCCAACAAATGTGTGCTTTTGGTGAGGAAAGCGACGGGCTTCATTCCCCTTGATGAACTCTTTGAACAACACCATGATTTTCTCGCTCTGTGTTATCTTTACACATTTTAAATCAACTGTCACTGGTTAGAATTGGCTCATTAAATTTTATTTGCAGAAACAATACTTATTTTCTGAGGGATTGAAGTATCCCACTTGTATGGAACATATATAAATAAACATACTTTAAAATACTTTCTAGAATTACAGGCACATGATGTAAACGTCCCATGGGGGGAGGCTTAAATAGGTCGAAGAATAAAAGCTTTTTCTAAAGTATTTGAACTAACCAAAGCTGAAAAAAAAAAAGTGCCCCCCCCCCCATTTAGGATAGGAATGGTTTTCGTTAGGATCAAGGCTAAGCTGCAATTGAAAAAAAAAAAAAAAAAAAAACGCCCAGGGCCTCGTGGGTGGTGACGTTGGCTAAGCGGCCAGCCCTTGGGTCGGGTCACGGAGTGGAGCCCCACGTAGGGTCCACATGAGTCTGCTCGGGATTCCCTCCCTGGCCCCGTACATCTCTCACACGGTCAACCAGGGCAGTCGTGGGGCCTCCACACTGAAGAAAGGACAACTCTTACCTTCTTCCTTCTTTCAGCAGGTTGGAAACCTTTTTTTTTTTTTTATTTTATTTATTTATTCATGAGAGACACAGAGAGAGGCAGAGACCCAGGCAGAGGGAGAAGCAGGCTCCATGCAGGGAGCCCGACGCGGGACTCGATCCCAAGACCCCGGGGTCACACCCTGGGCCGAAGGCAGATACTCACCCGCTGAGCCCCCCAGGCCCCCCCGACACTTATAAAAATCTATTGGAACTTTTCTTTGATGCTGCTTTTCTGTCGTCACAAGCAATTAATGTGTTAGAGTACGAGCTGCAAATAATTTTAAGGAGATTCAAGTGTTCATGTAGAAATATAAAAATAACGAGCGAAAGATTTCTGGTGGTTGGATCCCCGGTGATTTATTTTCATTTTCTTCGTAAGTTCGCTGACCTTGTAGGCAGGAGCTAAGATTTCCCATATCACAAAGTACGGAGATCTGAACTCTAGGTCTCAGCAGCGTCGTGTCTGTTTTGCCTTTGGCCCCGTGTCTTTTTTTTTTTTTTTTTTGAGATTATATTCATTTATTCATGATAGAGAGAGAGAGAGGCAGAGACACAGGCAGAGGGAGAAGCAGGCTCTGTGCAGGGAGCCCGACGGGGGACTTGATCCTGGGACCCCAGGACCGCGCCCTGGGCCAAAGGCAGGTGCTAAACTGCTGAGCCCCCCAGGGATCCCCTGGCCCCGTGTCTTTAAGGCCCGCAGTGTCTTCCTTGGCCTGTGCCGTTGGTGTCTGTGAGTCTGTGGTCGGGGCCGCAGGTGGCCCTGGGGGTGCTGGGCAGTGTGTGGGGCCGTCACCCGGAGCCTGTGAGCCTGTCCTCTGGGGCGAGGGTCCGGGCTGGTGGATTCTCCTCATTCCTGGGCAAGCTCCCTGGCTGCAGCAGACGAACCTAAGGGGCTGCCGCTTCGGGACCCCCATCCCCATCCCCGCCCCCTGTCCCCCAGGAGAACAGGTGGAAACCGTGGCGATCCTGGCTGGTGGAGCAGAATGTCACCCCCGTGATTGGATCACCCTTCATGGCCACGGTGATGAGCCCCATCCGGGGTGGCCCCACGCCAGGTGAGGCCCCGGGTGGCCGCCCAGGATGTGGCCACCAGGTGGGAGGAGGGCCTCGGAGCCTGCTCACGGTTGTGCCACCACCGCTGCCAGCTGCTGCAGGTGTTGGCAGGCCCAGGAGTCAGCCCTGGGAGCGGACGGGCCGCAGGTGGCAGGTGGCAGGTGGTGCGATCAGAGCCCTGGACACGCTGGCCCGGGAGCCGGCCAAGCTGCGGCCACCGGAGGATGAGGAGCCTTGCCTCCAGCTCTGAGCTCACGGCTGGTCCGCGGCTGCAGGGGACGGACAAGCCCCGCTTGTCACTCACGTGCCACGGTCACGGCAGCTCCGGGTGGTTCCGAAGGAAGAGGAACCAAACACAACACTCAGCCAGCAGGATAGGAGCACATGGTCTAGCGCGTAGCCACGTGTCAGGCCCCGTGGCTGTTCCAAAGGTGGCGTTACTCTGCGGCCTGTTTCTAGGCGATGGGAAGAGGCTGCAGACGGTAGGACCCGGTCGTGTTCTTGGGCGAAGGTCGTAGCCACGCGTCCGTTACCCGATAGGACTCAGACACCGAGCCGGGGGATAGGCCTGTGCTCATTTAACATCTCCTTTAGCTTGTGAGTATCTTTGAGGTCTATATCGTGATCAGCTTACTGTTGGGACCCCGTGGCCGGCATGTCCTTGGCTGCGCGGGACACCGGCCCATCGCGTCCACGGCAGCCTTGGCGTGGCCTGGTGTGATTTCCAGCTGGTTTAAAACACTCTTTTAGACGTCTTTCATGGTCTTCTTTCTGAATCATGTGCAGATTGGCCACGTGCAGTGAGGCACTGTTCACTTTTGAGTGTTTGGGAACGATCCTCTAGGTCTGTTACTGATTTCTTTTCTTTTCTTTTTTTTTTTTTTGAAGCTATTCAGCCTTCCTATTTTTTCTATTTTTTTATAAATTTATTTTTTATTGGCGTTCATTTTGCCAACATATAGAATAACACCCAGTGCTCATCCCGTCAAGTGCCCCCCTCAGTGCCCGTCACCCAGTCACCCCCACCCCCCGCCCTCCTCCCCTTCCACCATCCCAGTTCGTGATCTCTAATTTAACGTGTTTACGTTCAAATTCACTATCTTGTATGAGCTTGGTCCTCCTGCGTGTGTTGGAACACATCTTATGCCGTAAGACGCGGTGTATCTCGGCAAATCTTCTCTTTGCACCGGAGAACTAAATATATCCTGCTATTTTGGGGTACAACTTTCTGCTACGGTGTTGAAGTGATTGATGGTGCTCCAGCCCGGAGCGGCCTGTCTCCTGTGCTGCACCCTTGCATGGCGACCCACACCCACCCTATATCCGTGCATCATCTGAGGTGAAATGCAACGTCTTCCGTGGCCTTGCCCAGTGAGAGCCTTCTGCATGGTCTCCCCGCGGGAATTGGGGTGCAAGTAGGGTCCCTGACCCTATATCAATGGCAAGTGGGTTTGGCCCACTGTCGGCTTCCAGGGGCCGAGCTGGTTTCCTCCTCCCCTCGCAGAGACAGCAGGCCTCAGCCTGGGGTCAGGTCGGGGCCTGGCTGCAGGGAGGAGAATGCCGGGCCTCGTCTCATGTCCTTGTTCAGAGAGGAGGTGATCTGACCCAGAGGCATATCCCATACATAGCCCCTTACAGCAGCAGCAGGCAGCCCTTCCGTTGTGTGGGCACAGGGTATGGAGCGGGGGCAACTGTGCAAGTCCCTAGCGGCAGTTGACACCTCGTGCTCGTGCAGAGACCGGAGCTGTGCACTTCCCTGGAGGGTCTTCCTTCATCGTCAGACCCCATCAGGCCCTCCAGGAGGCCTCTCAGGACCCCCTCAACTCCCTCAGGCTCATCTGTGTGCAGTCAGGGGGGCCCTGGGGACAGAGCTGGCGATGGGTGGAGAGTCTTCGTGTTTCTGGGACTCTTACTGTTCGAGACATTCATGCTAATCTCCACTCAGCCTTTGAAAGTTTGTTAGGATCTGTGTTGCCCTCTTTTTACCCACTTTTACGCCAGCTTCTCTGCTTTTCATGTTGTCGTAGGTAAAACTGACAAGGTGTCTTGTCTGTCCTCCAAGGGCTTGTTATTATGGAAAGCGGTTCTCCTGGTTGCCTTACCATCTTGGAGCTCTCTGATGGATTAAAACGTTTGATTTCATAGATTATGTGTCTTATTATTATGGCAGTGACAGTGCTCTCCTGTAGCTTTCCACAACCTAAGCTGTAGTGGAAATTCATCTCATTTGTCAAAGATCGTTTGATATAAGGAAAAATGAATTTGCCTCCTTTATTATGGCTGCAAAATACCCCATCATTTGGTTATAGCGGAAGTCCCTTAATCAATGAAATGTTTCTAGATGTTATAGGTTTTTTTGGATCTTTCATTTTTTTTTATAAAAAATGATGTGATTGTCTTATGCATTCTTTAATACTTTTATTGAACGGAAAGATACTTTGTACGATTGTATTAATTTTATTTAAAAATCTCTTGATTATGGACTTCCATCTTTACATATATATATTATTCTGATCAACAATTTCAGAAAAGTACATCCCTTTTTGTCAAAGATCGATCAAATTAAATGAGTAGGAGTTTTCTGTAATGCAGTGTTTTGAACGTTGCCATGAGTCACTCTGATATATTAATTACTTACATGACTCTCACGATACCTTAATCAGACCATTACATTTAATTGCGTGATACATTTCTGAGTGGTTTTTATGTAGGATTGCTTGAGGGAAAACACAGGCATCACTAAACGATTATTTTCTAAAACAGAAGTCACTCTTGTGCAGATTCTTTTTTGTTTGTTTGTTTGTTTTTGGTGCAGATTCTTGATGTAGTTTCACATCAGCTAAGTTTCCTGCCTAGAATCACCAGGAGACATAGAGCCTTACAGTAGAATTTAGGGATATTCACCTACCAGTCCAGTGCTGTTAGCTCACCTTTTTCTAACACAACCTATTTTGTACCAAGACTCTTGTTTTCCTTGAGTAAAAATGAAAGTCAAAAAAAAAAAAAAAGTCATTTGTAAATCTTGGAGAATTAGTGCATCTTCTGAAAATCCTACATGGGTAAATATTTTCATCCCTCTAAGGGAGAACTGAGAAAACATTTCTTCCTTGGAAACTTTTTTTTTTAAAGAGATTTATTTATTTATTTGAGAGTGATGGAGGGAGAGAGCGAGCATGCACACATGCACAAGTGAGGAGAGGGAGAGAGAGAATCTCAAGTCGACTTCCCAGTGAGCCTGGAGCCTGATGAGAAGCTCGATCTCAAGACCCTGAGGTCATGACCTGAGCCAAAATCAAGTCTTGTGCCATTGAGTATAGAAGACGAAAGAGGTGGGAGCAAGGCATCCTGGTGAATGGTTAGGTCACCCACATAACTGAGGGTATTGGAAGGACGTTCAGGGGAATAAGGTAATCTCTGCAACTCCATGAACTGTATTTTAATTTTATTTAATTTTATTATTTTTTATGACCTGTATTTTTAAAAATTGGTTTAAAGTTACAGAGTTATGATTTCTTACCCTATTTTATAATTGTATATTTTGTCTACTGCAACCGGAGTCCTGTTTTGAATGGAGATGGAACAAATGGAAACAGGAAAACACGAAACATGAAAATGTAACAGGAAAAACAGGAAAAATATAAATCTGGAATATACATTTTTAAATCTAAAAAATATTTGGATTTTCATATTTATGTCTTTGTTTTGCACTTATATTTTCATATGGACATGAGTTGTAATATCCAGGTCTAAAGTTTATAATTAATATTTTTATGTTTTTCTTATTTTACTGAATAATTCATATCTTAAAGAGAACTACATGCTCTGGGAGTCTTCTAAATTATCCTTCTATATTTTTCCTTTTTCCAATATCAGGATCATATATTTTTATATTTTTAAGGCACTATTGTAAGATAAATCTGAGCAAATGAGGAGGGTGCGGGGTGTATGCTATTTTTGAGTATGTGCGTTTGTAATTTGCAAATAGCGAAAAGCATTTGGCTGTCTCCTTATTCTGAGTAATACAGTGGTGTTGGTCCTATCCACATCTGGATAAAGCATTTCTGTTTAAGAAAAAAAAATCAAAGATTTTTAAAGATTTATTTGAGAGAGAAAGAGAGAGTGTGAGACCAGAGTGGGGGCGGGGGTGGGTGGTGGAGGGAGAGTGAGAAGTCGACTCCCTGTGGAGCCCGAGCCCTTTGGGGGACTCAAACCCAGGACTCCAGGATCATGACCTGGAGCCGAAGGCAGATGCTTAACCAACAGAGCCACCCGGGTGCCCCATGCATTTTAATAAAAAGCATTTTATTTTTAAGAAGTAAATGGATAGAAACCCTTTTAAGATCATTGATCTTCCAGGCACTGATCTCGTGGTGCCTGATTGTGTCTAGATTTGCCCCGAGTCTGGGCTCAGTTGTCTCCCCCCACTAGCTGTGGCCAGGACGGCCATCCCGGGGGTTGGAGCCCGGAGCTGGAGGGCTTCCCGGGTCGCCGGCGTGTCATGCTTTGGGTGTCGGGGCATCTGGGTCAAGTGTCCTGGAAGCGCAGCCACAGGACACAGGGCACGGGCGCTGGGGGCCTCCTGGCCGTGGCCGAGGCTGGTACAGTGGGCTCTGGGGTGGGGACGGGGGGGGGGCACCACCCGTCGGGGGCTGTGGGGAAAGGCCCTGGCTGGCAGTGGTCAGGTGTGGGGGGGGCCCTCCTTCCCCGAGACCGGTGCTCCTGGGAGCTGGGCGGCCCTGCGGGTCTGTGCGTCCAGGCAGGGGTGTTGGGGCAGTTGGTGTGTGGTGCCCTTGTGAGCTGAGTTCAGCCAACCATGTTGGTATCTCTCCAGGTGACCCCATCCAGGAGCTCATGGACACAGGGTGGGGAGGAAACAGGCTCCCCGCAGGCCTAGTGCAGGCTCGATCCCAGGACCTGGGGTCATGGCTGGCCCGAGGCAGGTGTCACCCGCCGAGCCCCAGGCCCCGGGCTCCCAATATTTAGTTGAGCATGTAGCCACCGCTCTGCAGAGTTCTGTGTCCCAGGCAAGGTCCCGGGGCCACTGTCGCGTCCCCCTGGGCCAGTCCCCGCGCAGCAGCCCCCAGAGCCTGGCCTGGAGCCCCAAGGGGCCCAGGGGCTCCAAGGGGCATGAGGGGGAAGGCCCGCTGGCCCCGCTGCACACACACAGGGCTGGGCCTGGGCCCAATGGCTTGCAAAGGGCCCCGACGGCCGCACGTCCGAGTCCCCTGTGTCCCCTGTGTCCCCTGCCCTGCCCACCAGCGCCTGGCCCAGCGCCGCCCCCAAGGCCAGGCCGCCGCTCTCGGTGCCCACGGATGGCGACCACGGACCCACTGCTTTTCCCCGAGAGCAACTAAAATAACGAATTCTCTCGGCTTCCACCTGAAGACAGTGTTCAAGGTTCTGTTTTCTCAGGTCCGACGGGAGGCCGGCCCAGGGCAGTGCTGGGTGCGGGCGGCGCCAGGGCCCGTGTGTCCTGGGGACAGGACGGTGACGCCCGCGGGGCTGGAGGTGTGTCCTGCTCCGGCTGGGGCAGCGCCCGGGTCACCAGGCATATGCTGCGGGCCCCGACCCTGTGACCCGGACTCGACCCAGAGCCGCATGAAGTCCAGGCTCTGGTCCCTGTCGGCCGAGGAGCAGCGAGCGTCCAGACATCGTAGGATGATGGTTGCAAGGAGATGGATGGACGGGTGGACGGGACTGACCCCAGTCCTTCCAGGTTGAAGTCTCTGTAGGGCGCGAGGCCGACGCGCACCGAAAACGCTACTTTCTCTCACTGTCTATATATTTAACAAGAACAAATGGGAATTTAAGCAAATCACTTTCACGGCTCTTGATTTATTCCCATCTTGGTGACTCATGAACCATTTGGGCTTCAAATAAATGATCCTGGTTTGATAGTCAAAAAGGTTTTTCAATCAATGTTTTATGACAAAGTCTAATAAAAGTTTCTATGTCTAGATATTTCTTCTAGATCTTTCTTCTTCTTTTTTTTTTTTTTTTTTTTTTTAACGGGCCCTGAGGGTAACGTTAGGTTGATTCTGGTGAGCTCTCTTGGCTGAAGACTATTTGCTGGTACCATTCTCCTAGGTTTTTAGATAATCTCTCTCTTTTTCTTTTAGATAATCTCTTATAGTTTGGGAAACTGTACGCTTCTCTTCATTACATTTTTCAAAGGATAGCTTTTTATCATTCTGAGAATTTATTTCTTTTAGCCAAAGTGTAGTCCTACGTGGCTACGATACGCTAAGATTCCCTGTGGGATAATGAAACCCTCGCATCGGCGAATGTTGCAAGTGTTCTGTTCTCTTTCTTCCTATTTCGTTTTGTTCAGACTCCTGTATCATGAAAGCACTTAGGTATCACATTTTATTAGAAAAAGATGATTCATTAGAAATTCTTGGCTGTGCATTGTTTTTTTTTTTTTTTTTTTTTTTTTTTTTTTTTTTAAGTATCCTTTTTTCATGCTGTTTTGACCTAAATTTGGCTGGAAGTCATTTAATATTTTCGTGCTCCGTTGAACTGTTTTCTGACTTATCATGAAGAATTCTTCTTTTTAAAGAAGTTTAAAGGAAGGATCCCTGGGTGGCACAGTGGTTTAGCGCCGGTCTTTGGCCCAGGGCGCGATCCTGGAGACCCGGGATCGAATCCCACGTCGGGCTCCCGGTGCATGGAGCCTGCTTCTCCCTCTGCCTGTGTCTCTGCCTCTCTCTCTCTCTCTCTCTCTGTGTGACTATCATAAATAAATAAAAAAAAAGATGTTTAAGGGAATATTTTGGGAAGAAGATTTTATTGGCTCGCTCTTGGGGCATAGCCAACCACCTCAAGATTCAGTGGCTTAAATCGATGATCATTTACTCTGCAAATGCCCGTGGCTTGTCGGGCTGGGCTCTGCTCAGCTGAGCGCCTTCTTCTGGCCACCGTGGCTGGGGGACTCCTTGTCACCCTAATTCCGTGGCCGCCTGGAGATGCTCTGCCCCGTATCCCCGTCCTCCGTCTTGGGCCATCAGAGTAGCCAGCGCCCAGCTTCAACCGCGGGGCTGACCGAGGCCCCGAGGCTGCTTGGACACCTGCTCACACCTGGCAAAGCATTGCTTCTGCTTCATGCTCTTTGTCTAATCAAGTGATGTGACGGAGCCTGAAGTCAAGGGGTAGGCACCTGGTCTTTGTCGATAATAAAGCCACAGAAGGGACCATGTTGAGGATTGAGATCGAGGACTCAGTTTACAAAAATAAATAATAAATAAATAAATAATAAATAAATAATAAGAAAGGAAACAAGAACTTTGTTTTATGAGTACGTGTTGGGTGTGTTTTTCATATTTGTAGACAGTCAGTTCTGGCTCCTTTCAGATATCCTTGAACATGAGCATGAAGAGGAGTAGATCTTTGTTTTTTGTTTTGTTTTGTTTTGTTTTCTTTATTTTGTCTGCAGTGGACTCCTCCTGGCATTCCTTTGCTCATACACAATTTGAGAGGACTCAGTGGGGCTACGGGGCAGGGGAGAAGTGGCAGTTCTGGCTTCACAGACTTATGCTTAAATATGCATCATTCTGATTCTGCTGGAAAAGTGGCAGATTTCATATTCTGTGGTTGTATTTTGAGGGTTAGGAATCTAAGCATGGATTCAAACTTGATAACTGAGGGGGATATAATGAGGGAAGACTATGTGCAATGTATTCTCTAATCATTTGTTAAACACATAACGATTTTTAGGACTTTGTGAATTGTAACTCTGCACAGCAAGGTATATAGGAAGTCATGAAAGGATAGGAGAGATAGGATAGATTAAAATATTATGAAGTTCTAATTTTTTTTTTACATTTTTAAAATTTACCCAACAGATGTTTATTTAGCATCTGTCTCGGGGATACCCTGGCAAATGTGATAAATGGTACCGAGACCTCACAGTACATATATTCTAGTGGGGGAGACAAAGATAAGTAAAAAAAATGAATTTAGGGGATTCTTGGGTGGCTCAGTGGTTTGGCGCCTGCCTTTGGCCCAGGGCATGATCCTGGAGTCCCGGGATCGAATCCCACGTCGGGTTCCTGGTGCATGGAGCCTGCTTCTCCCTCTGCCTGTGTCTCTGCCCCTCCCCCCCCGTCTATCAAATAAATAAATAAATACATCTTTAAAAAAATGATTTAACTTGGGTGACTATCGCAATGAAGAAAAATGAAATAAGTTAATGAAAGGAAGAAGGCATGCCGTACTGTATCGTAGCTTCCGAGGAAAGCTTAGGGAAAAGGGAGCGAAGGAGCCACACGGGTATTTCATTGAATAGCTTTTGAGATAGAGGACCAAGCAAGTGAAAAAGCACTGATTTGGGAGTGCAGGAATTTGAATGACTCTGAGGAGGTCTTGTGGCCGGAATGAAGGAAGCAGCAGAAGAAACTGCAGGAGATAAAGTCAAAGATATTGAGGAGCTTAGATCCTAATACCACCTTCCAGCCAAGGCAGGCATGTTGGATCATATTATCTTGGAGAAATGGGAAGCTCCTGGAAGGTTTGAAACAGAGAAGTCATTTGACCGAATTATTTGCAGAACAGACCAAAGAGTAGAAACGTTGGGAGTCAAGCTAGAAAACTCTACCAATGGTCTTCGAGATGACTTTGTTGCTACAGAGAGCGCAAGAAATGGTCAGACTTGGGACCATTTGACCGAATTATTTACAGAACAGACCAAAAAGTAGAAACATTGGGAGTCAAGCTAGAAAACTCTACCAATGGTCTTCAAGATGGTGACTTTGTAGCTACGGAGAGCGCCAGGAATGGTCAGACTTGGGATATGTTTTGGCGGAGGCGTCACAGGATTTGCTGACGGATTTGCTGTAAGCCTGGGAAGAAAGGAGCCGGAGCGAGGCATTTTTTTTTTTTTTTGTCCCATGTGTTTAAAAAAAAAAATGGAAGTTGCATTTTCAAAAGATGGAGAAGCTGCTGTAGGAACAGGCACCCGGGGAAAGTCGAGTTTTATATTGCGCACATTAGGTCTGACGTTTCTTGTAGACGTTGGAATCCGCCAGCGGGTGTCTAGATGTAAGTACTCAACTGGAGTAAACAGGACAAAGGGCTGGATTTCCGTAGCTCACCGTTCCTATTTAAGGAAAAACATCTGGTCGAGGCCACCTGCAGTGAATGGAAATGTTAGGCATCATTGCGTGATAGGTTGGTCCTCTTCCACGTGATCCAAACTACAGTAAAAATTTATTTATTTATTTATTTATTTATTTATTTATTTATTTATTTAGTAAATTTATTTTTTATTGGTGTTCAGTTTGCCAACATATAGAATAACCCCCAGTGCTCATCCCGTCAAGTTCCCCCCTCAGTGCCCGTCACCCAATCGGAGAAGGACAAACATTATATGGTCTCATTCATTTGGGGAATATGAAAAAATAGTGAAAGGGAATAAAGGGGAAAGGAGAGAAAAGGAGTAGGAAATATCAGAGAGGGAGACAGACCTGAGAGACTCCTAACTCTGGGATACAGAAAAAATTTAAATGACACACACATAATTTTAAGTCAGACGATTCGTACACTTACAGATTTTGATTATGTAGGAACACATCCGTTTTGTGACTTTTTAGATGGTTGAAACTTTGTGGCACATGCTTTTAAAACCAAAATATCATCTCTGTCTGGACGTTCTCCTCAAAGGGTTAAGCCATCCTTTCCTGAATTCAGTCTGACGTGCATTAGATACCTGGATTGTTGGGCTTGTGGTCGGATTTTTGACTCTTTTTCCCGTAACTATAGAACATAAAAAAAAGAAATCACTAACCAGGCTATTTATCTTTAAAATATAAGTACTGGGATGCCTGGGTGGCTCAGCAGTTGAGCGTCTGCCTTTGGCTCAGGGCATGATCCTAGGATCTGGGATCAGGTCCCACACTGGGCTCCCTGCGTGGAGCCTGCTTCTCCCTCTGCCGTGTCTCTGTCTCTCTCTCTGGGTGTCTCATGAATAAATAAATAAAATATTTTTTAAAAAACAGTTCAATTAAAAAAATATAAATGCTGAAATGCCATGATGCCCCATTGTTCTGTGCATAGCGGTGCGACCTAATATACGGGCGGCGCGGTCTGCTCCATAGCACCTGCTCAGGTGCAGAGTGCGGCCTGGGCTGCCTCTCCTGTGGACGGGGCCACTCTGCCCGCCGTGGCCCAGCCCGGCTCGCGGTGACCCCGCATGGCCCCGGGCCTACTGCTGCTTTGGGGGCGCCCTCCGTGTACAGCTGCTCGGTGCTCTTCACTGCAGACACCCAGTCCCCCTTCCCTGGACGCCTTCCATGACGCGGTGTGTGACACCAGGCGGTCACCGCTCGTCCTCTCTTTCCAGCGCCCTTCCTCCCCCCAGACGCCCCTGCGCAGGCTCCGTGGAGGGGACACAGCCCCGGGGCGGCCCCACTCACAGGCCCCAGGTGACTGTCACTGCTTCCCGCTGTTGCCTCTGTCACTGGGGGGGGGGGTGGCAGTCCCAGCAGGTCTGAGCGTCCTCCTGGGGGGACGCCCTCCTGGGGGGACGCCCTCCTGGGGGGATGCCCTCCTGGGGGGACACCCTCCTGGGGGTGATGCCCTCCTGAGGGGATACTCTCCTGGGGGGACGCCCTCCTGGTGTGATGCCCTCCTGTTACCATTTGAAGTCAGAAAGGGTTTGGAACTGAGACCGTCAATGAGATGGACAGGACGTTTGGTGACCTGATTACAAGTAATTTCAGGGGCCCCCGGGTGGCTCAGTCGGTTCAGCCTTCGACTCTTGATTTCAGCTCAGGTCATGATCTCAGGGTCGCGGGGTTATGCCCTGCGTGGGGCTCCACGCTCAGCGGGGGTCTGCTTGGGATCCTTTCCCTCCCTCTGCCTCGGTTCCTCTCCCTACTGTTCTCTCTCTCTAAAAACAAATGAATCAGCCTTTCAAAACTAGTAATTTCATGGACAACAATCTCTTGGATTGTCCTTTGGATCTACACTTAGGTTGTCCGTCTTGAGGCAACGCTCAATCCACCGTGAGGCCCTAGATAGACGAAAACCGTCGTTTCAAAAGAAGAGTATTATTTAAGTGGAAGAATGGTGCATGTGCGTGTTGTGCTGTGAACCCCACGGCAGCCGCCGAGCCACACGTCCATGCGGGCCCGGGTGTTTCTGCCTCGTTGTGGACGGCTCGGTGGCCCGGGCCTGTTGCCGCATCCCGAGGAGGCTGGGCCGCTCGGCCACGGGCCTCAGGCATCGCCCGCCTGTCCACGCCGCCCCGCACCTGGACAGACACGAGCCGCCACACGGGGCCGCGTCCGAGGACACCGTTCAGGAAGGTCTGGGCCCGAGTGGCTCCTTGACAGAGCACAAAACCTTAAGACCTTAGAGATGTAGGATGACGGGGAGGAGAAGGGAGGTGAAGCGCTCGGCCTGCTGTCTGCACCTGAGCTGCTCCGTGTCACCTGCCAGACACGGAGGAATGGCCCCGGGGTCACCGCCCGATTCCCAGAGCCCAGGCCTCGAGGCGCCATGTGGCCGAGGCCCTCGTGGGCCCGCACGTGCCCAGCACGCGGCCTGCTGCGGGGGAGTGCCCTGGGCTGTGCTGCGATCGCCGTGTCACGACGGGGACAGGTGGTGGCACAGGCGGACTCAGGGCTGGGCCGGCCGCTGAGGGACACCTCGCCTCCAGAAGCCAGACACCCGAGGGAGCCGCTTTCCACGGGAGCCTCTGGGTCACGTGGCCGGGCCGGACCCCGGCCTCCGTCTAGAGGCTTCTGACTCCTGGGACGGCAGGCGATGGCTCTGCTGCTCCGCCGGTGAGGTCAGCCAGAGCCGCGGTAGGAACCAGGGCCCTCCGTGGGGGGGGGGGTGTATTATTATTGACATTCTTTTTTTTGATATTTTATTTATTTATTCATGAGAGAGAGATATATAGAGAGAGGCAGAGAGAGAAGCAGGCTCCATGCAGGGAGCCTGATGTGGGACTCGATCCCAGACTTCAGGATTATGCTGTGGGCCGAAGGCAGGCGCTAAACCGCTGAGCCACCCAGGGATCCCCTGTTATTGACATTCTTGTATGTGTCTGCTTGGGCTGCTCTAAGACAGTACCGTAAGCCGAGCGGCTTCGACGTCTGCCGTCCCCCGGCGCTGAAGGCCGGGAGCCCAAGACCGAGGTGTTCGGAGACGGCACACACGGTTCATGACAATTATTATGTGCATTGATTTTATTCTGTTATATTTTGTTAAGTGTGTTTCTTGGTGATCTCTACACCCATGGCGGGACTCAAACTCATGACCCTGAGACGAAGAGTCCCATGCTCCTCTGACTGAGCCAGCCAGCCGCCTGTTATCATGTGCATGTGAAAAAGCAAACAAAAAACTCAGAATGTGAAAGCTACACTATTCTAAGCTAAACTCTTAGGAAACGGAGAAGGATTTTACCCATAACTTTCATTTGACCAAGGTGGTTCTTTTAAAGGGCAGCCCGAGCGCCGCCTCCAGCCCAGGCTGTGATCCCGGAGACCCAGGATCGAGTCCCACATCAGGCTCCTTGCATGGAGCCTTCTTCTCCCTCTGCTTGTGTCTCTGCCTCTCTCTCTCTCTCTCTCTGAATGAATAAGTAAATAAATAAAATGTTCAAAAAAATTCTTTAAAGGGCAGCCCGATTGGGAGTTGGCCGTGTCCTAAAGGTACCAAGACGTGTCAGTTCCCTAGGTGGTACCGTTGGTACTACACCTGGGATACAGTCCCAGGTATGGGAAATGACAACTTAATAGTTCTAGAAACGGCTCCCTTTTAGGATTCTAGAGAATTTCCTTAGTGGTTTTGGAAGTTCTTCAGGTCATTCATGGCATCTCCTGGGTTCTGCGTGAGCGTGGGGCCGCTATGCCATTTTGAGCATCCCTAGTAATCCCGCAGGTGGTAGGCAGGAGAGCCTGTGTAGACAGAGAGCAAGGGGCAGCTGCATTCTCCTATATAATAAGCAAACCATATCCTATTTGCCACTGGAATCTGACTTTCATTAGATTTGTCCTGGATCAATAGGGCTTAAAACTTCAGGGAGTCGTCCGAGAATATGCATTACCAAAAAGATGGGTTTCTCGCTGGGCACGTACCGTGTGTGTGTGTCTGTGCGTAAACACAAATTTTGCATAAATGTCAGACCATTTGAAGGTGCTTCAGAGTATTTATGGCCCCCCAGGGCCCTCCTCTAAAACCCTTTGTGTAAGTGTGAGGCAGTTTCCGCTGAAGGTCTCTTGTTTGCTTTAGCCCCATCTCCAAATCTGGCATCGTTATTGGCCTCTAGAGCCTCAGCTCAATCCCACACCTCTCGGCTCATCCCCTTCCTCTTGGTTCCGGGTCAGCACTCACCTCCTCATGTCTGACCTCACGGGCCCTCGGGGACTTCTCCGGATGCCACGATTCACAAGCTGCCCTCGTCCTTCGTTCATTGTGGAATATGAGAAATCAGTCATTGTAAATCCCTGTACATTTTGGCAAACTATTGCCTAAATCATCTACTTTCTTTAGGGATCTTACTTGATTCTATTTATTTTATTTTTATTTTTCTTTGATTTTATTTTTCAAGGTTTTAGAGTACAATTTGTCATGCATTTTTAACAAGTATGTTTGTTCGTATGTTGGTTCCCTGAAACATAGACTATGTCTTTAAAATGCATTTTTTCGGGATCCCTGGGTGGCGCAGCGGTTTGGCGCCTGCCTTTGGCCCAGGGCACGATCCTGGAGACCCGGGATCGAATCCCACGTCGGGCTCCCGGTGCATGGAGCCTGCTTCTCCCTCTGCCTGTGTCTCTGCCTCTCTGTGTGTGTGTGACTATCATAAATAAAAAAATAAAAAAATAAAATGCATTTTCTCATGTGTAGCATCATATGTGTCCCTGTTTTAAGTACTACACTTCTTTTCTTTAAGATTTTATTCAAATTCAACTTCGTTCCCATATAGTGTTAAGTCCTACACTTTTTATTACCCTTTGTGAAGCACATTAAGTTTGCTGTTTGTTATATGAATGAAACGATTTTTGAGTAATAAGAATATCGTATTGGACAAATGGAATAAAAAAATATATAATATATGTATATGTGTATAGATACATTTATATCAAATTATATATATAATATATGAATATTTATATGCATTTATATCCAATTATATATATATGTATATATCTATATTTATATACATTTATATCCAGCTACATATAATATATGTGCATTTATATACATTTATATACAATTATATATATAATATATGTACATTCATATACAATTATAAGTATAATAGATGTATTCTATATGTATGTTTAATGTATATATATGATATACAACCATATACATATATAGCATCCTACGACTACGTTGCAAACCAGTATCCTATAGTTGTGTGTTTTGTTTGGCGTGGCTCTTTCATTCCGTTCTTTCCTACGGAGCACAGAAAGTCGCGTTGTGTTACTCCTAAAACTATTAGAAACAGCGCGCATCTATGCACTTAAGCATTGAAAACTAGAGGAAAAAAAAAAAGAAAAAAAAAGAAAACCAGAGGAAGACGTTCAATCAAAAACTTGACTTGAAAGGCCTCCCAGTGCCTAGTGCCTTGCGGCAGCTCTTGCTTCCCCCTGGAGTGTGGGTTTACCCCCTTTTCCTCCCAAGTGAAGCTCCATCCGTGAAGTCCGTCCGGAGCCGCTCAGCCCAATACGGGCCTCTCCGTCGAGTCCCTCGGCCTCTGCACTCGCCTCGTTGCACTGCGATCCCCGACGGGACATCACTTGTCCCTCCTTTCTTACCCGCCCTCCCACTGCACTCAGGTATTTGAAGTCACACCCGGTCACTGTTACCCAGCGCCGGGCACGGTGTCCTTTACTCAGGGGACACTCAGGAAATGCCTGTTGAGTTCACAAAAGGCAGCTTAAGTCGCTCCAGGAGCAGTTGGAGCAGGGGCTAGAGCGCTCCCCGTACTAAGACACGCGCTTCTTGTTGCCACTGTCACCACAGAGTCCTTGTAGAAGGTCATCGGAAGCCACTCGGTGGCGGGACCTAATGAACATCCTTTGGATTCAGAGCATCAGCTGCGGACGCTTCTCTCAGGAAGTTTACAAGGTGGTTGGAAATGCAGGCTTCAAGGCAAGAAAAGGCAACAGAAGGCAAAGGAACCTAAAAATGCGTAAGGCAAGCTTGTGCCAGCCATCTGCAGGTGTGCTGAGAGGCTTAATGACAGCGACTGGACCCGCTGCGGCAGAAGGAGCAGGAAATAATGAGAAGGAAAAGTGCAGAGACAGTCCAGTTTCCCTGGTGTCCCTTCAGACACCGAGCGGAGTGGCCCTAGGCTCGGGCAAACCACGAGCTCTGGGCGTCCGCTCGCCCTCTTGCATCCTCATGAGTGGAGGCGACAAGTCACAGCGATATAACCGAGGCGGGTGACACGTGGACGGCTGACAGCCCGGGTGGCAGGTACCTGGTGCTACTGAGTGATGGACGCGGGACGGGAATACTGGGTTTGCATTTGGTTCTGTAAATATGCAGCCTATTTAATGTAAAGGACATGGAAAAGAAAAGAAAAAAAAAAGGCTGAGACCAAGATTGTTTCCTGTGACCAGTGGAGTCAGGTCTTTCATAGTTAGTAGATGAAGAAAGTACTTAAAATAACTTGCCCTTGAGAAAGGACGAGCTCTGAGACCTTGCCGCATTCCCTGAGCCCCCGGATGCACTGCCAGCCGGGCACTTCTTTCCAAAATGAGATGCTTGAAAACAAAAACTGAAGCAAAAGCAAAACCCCAGATGAAATGCCTGCGTGGATACACACACACACACACACACACACACACACACACACACGTGCACACACATAGGGGTGTGTGTATATATTGTCCACACGTATGTGCATAGATTTTTGGAGCCTCTATTCTAAATTATAACCAATTCATTTCAAAATCTGTGCCTCCCTATAAGTCGTGCAAAATATAAATGAGCTAACCTAACCGAATCGAACAAACCGGGGGAGCTGGTTAGGAATCGCCTGGCGCGTTGAGGAGGTACAGGGCCTGTTCCCGGCAGAGATGCTACTCGGGGTCCCCTCCCCGGAGACTGTGACGGGGTCGTTACCAGGTCACATCAGCATCAGCTCGAGCACCGCCTCCCTTCCCTGAAGATGCACCACTTGAGGAAGAGGATGTCTCTTAATCGGGTAAATTTTACCCTGAAAACTACTTGCTGGTCACTCGCAAAACTAAAATTCGGGGAGGTTTTTGTCCGGCACCCCCGGGGGAGCGTGTGGCCTTAAGGACACCTGTCGCGCTCCTGGCCATGCCCTGGGGACCCCAGCCTGGCCTGCCCCCCGCAGCGAGGTGTCCCCCCTCGCCCCCCCCAAGTCCCTGCGTTTCCGTCCCCTGGTGACAGGTGCTTCAGTCTGTGCGGGACCCTGAGAGCCCCTCCTGTTCCCTCGCCTCTCTGCTGGGCTTTTTAAGTTCTTCACTTTTAAATCGACATTCAATTTTATTTTTCTTCTGGAGGCATTTACCCCCGTGTCATCCCATATACGTGCGAGCAGAAGTGAGCGAGCTCAGGGCGCCCGGGGGACTCAGCTGGGATCTTGGGGCCCGGGATGCAGCCCCCCACACCCCCCCACCACTTGTGCTCTCTCTCCATCACATAAAAAATCTTAAAAAGAAGGAAAATAAATAAATAAATAAATAAATAAATAAATAAATAAATATAAATAAATAAAAGGAAAGAAGTGAGCTCATGAGAGGGCTACCTAATAAGAGAGAGATACTCTCATATTAAAGAAAATTATACCGTAGATTCAAAGCAAAAGTATAGAAAACCTAAAAATAGTGTCGTGAATTTTCAAAACACTCTTGAATTCTTCGGATCTGCATTTGGATGCTCTCCCCCGATGCTTCATTCTCCTCTGATTAAGTCTGTGCTGTTTTCTCAAGCACACAAATATTTCATAGAAAATGTGAACTTTTGTCATTTGCATAATGACACTATATTGTCGTTACCTATTGTATTGTAAATATTAATATTTCAGCTAAATTAAAGGCCTGATTGGGCCATCAGTAATTAGCTCAAATAAAGACCTGATTAGACCATTGTTGATGAACCTAAGCACATTTTACACATTTTTTTTTCCCCCATTGGAAAAGCTTCAGATAAATACTTCAAAAACTCTTTTTGGAAGCCGACCTCTTTTGTATTTGGCGACTTCTGTATTATCTTAAGCTGTTCACGATGAATAAGATATTTCTTTCTGTTTAATAGATGTAGTCCTAAAAAATTTTGTGACTTCAGTTTTATCAACCCGGGCGTATTGTGCTCACTTTTAAATTTATAACTGGGTGTTATGAAGAATCAGAATAAATCATTTGTCAAACAGACGAACTCCCTCTTCCCAACTTGTCTACTTAGTAAGTCAGATTTTTATTTATAGCAAAATTATTTTAGAAACTTAGGGAATCGGGTGACTTGGTCTGTCACATCATCTATTCTCACTATAGTTCAAAAAAAAAAGTCTTGGTGGATAAAAAGCCTTTAGTCTCCAGTAGATAATTTCTGCTTCTTTGTCCCTTGTTGACTCGCAAGTTTCCCTTTTTTGTCCTCTTCTTCCCATCCCACGTGGCTTTCTTTTGAAATCCTGAACCCTTGGAGCTGACTTGACTTCTTTCCTGCCATCAGTCAGACCTCCCGTGCTGTCCTTTGATTTCCTACCATAGGAAATAGAATGATCCAAAGCCTGAACCTGTCACAGCTTCAGTGGTTGACGTTGGACTCTTCCCTTCGGGGGCGCTCATGAACTCCACGTTCTGAAACGTGATGTTCCTTCTGGGGCATTTTCAGGTTTCAGATGATTGATTATTTTGTTTATCAGGTTTTCTTATAGAACAGTAAACATAAAATTAATCGAGAACAGTAGCTTGGATCTAGGTTGGTAGCCGTAGAGCCATGTTGCCAGAATTTGAAGATAAGCTGTTCCACTCCCTAGTTGTGTGACTTTAGCAAAATATTATCAGCTTTGTGTGCCTCAGTTTTCTAGTTTTCTCATCGGTAAAAGTGGGATAGTTTAGACACTTTTAGTGTAGGTTTAATGAGTTAGTAGAAGTAAAGTGCTTAGATCAGTGTCTTCCCATTGAAATTAACCAGCACGTGTTTGCTCTCATCGTGATCGCAGCTTGAAAAAGTGTGTCCCCATGCACGTCATGGGCATGTATGGCAAATGCTTGTTGAATGAATGAATGAGTGAATGAATGAATGAATGAGCGGATGAATGCATAATGTCCCAACTTAGTATTCTCATAAACACCTGTGCATTTTTAGAGCTTTCTCTTTGACTTATTTAAAGGTATTAGATGTACAAACCCTGTCTTAGAGCTTGTAAAATTCAGGTAGATTTTTTCTGGCATTTTATGTCAGTCAAATCAATTAGACAATATCCCTTATTTATTTTTATTTTTTATTTTTATTTATTTTTATTTTTTTTAAAATTTTTATTTATTTATGATAGTCACAGAGAGAGAGAGAGGCAGAGACACAGGCAGAGGGAGAAGCAGGCTCCATGCACCGGGAGCCCGACGTGGGATTCGATCCGGGGTCTCCAGGATCGCGCCCTGGGCCAAAGGCAGGCGCCAAACCGCTGCGCCACCCAGGGATCCCCCCTTATTTATTTTTAAAATAGTAAAACAGTAGCATTCATGAATGATGACCCTGGGCTTAAACATGAGAAATGATTGGTCTTTTGAATTGAATTTCAGCAATTTTACCATTAGACATTAGACATACCACTACTTAACATTATTTACATACGTGTTAAAGGAGCAATATAGGCAGTACCCTGAATTTCCAAAGTCCATGATATTATATTTGTGGATATGTATACACAAGACTAGAACTATTTATTGATGAAATATGTTGAAATAAATCTATTATTCTCAATCAGTTGATACTGGAATAAATGTTCCCTGTCTACATTTGTTTCCTTCATTGAAGTATTCAAATTAAATAAAATGATCTTGTTTTTAATTAGACTCAATTTAACCCTGTTGTACTTTCTCAACGTGTGGATCCTCTGTCATAGAAAATGGCATTTCATAGTTCTTAGCCTGGAATCTCACACACAAAAAATATACTATTCTTTTATTCTTACTCTCCTCTTCATAATAGTGGGAAATACCTTACCCTCTAAGCAGATGATTTATTACAATTTTCCAAAACTATTTTAACAGGTAGATGAAATGTGACTCAAGATAATTGCATTGAACTACAATGCAGTTGCAGAAATGAGTGTCTGCTTTCAAATCTTATGTAATAATTAGGAATCGCCCATGGCAGCTGGTGAAAGGAATATTGCTAAAAATCACTTCCTATTTCACTACAAAACTCAATCAGCTTTCGTAATGGCAAAGGGAATACTCCCTGGATCCCCTCTCAATTCAAAATCATTTGTAAGTAATTCAAGTTTAATACTGTGAATATTACTTTTTGTATACCTATTTGTCGAATTATCAATGATCCAGTATATTTCCTTATAATCTAACTGTATCGTTCTTAAATCAGGAAAGATTTAGAAAAAGGGTACTAAATTCCAAGGTGGAATTTGCAGAGAAAAGATAAGTGAAATGTTACTTAAGGAGTTTAGGCTGGCCCAGCAGGAAGGAAATAAAAAGAGATGTCATGTGAGGGCAATTGCCTTGGGGGTTTTCCATAAACTCATGGAAATATACTGGAATTTAATTTTTTTCTCACCTCTTCAAACATATGTAGGACATGGAAGTCCGTTTTAGGTATAATTCATTATGGGGAAAAAAAAGTCTGTTTTTATGATTGAAATCTTTGAGAAATATTCAGAATAGAACTGCTTTATACTTTATTCCACTCTGGAACCATGGTACAGAAAGACTTGAGTATTGTGAAAGCACTGCCATTTGCAAAATCCCATGCATGTGTTTTTAACAGTTTTCAAAAGAAATATGTAAACTAAGTGTTCTCCTCCTGAGGAATGAAACTAATGATTGGTGGGCTGCATTTCAACAGACCATTTACCTTCCGTTGTCATAGATATTAGCTGTCTGACAGGACACTATTAACTAGTCCCCAGGAAACTAATTGCTGAAAAGACTTACAGGTGATTTTATACCAGAGTCATAAAAATGCAGAAATTCTGACAGCAAGAGCACATGAAAACTTGAGAGCTTAGCAAGAAAATCAACATTTTCCTGCTCTTGAGAGATGGATCATAGTACCGGTGCCACTGACAGATCAGTTTACCTTTTAGTGCAGTACAGAGAGAGAGGACTGTAGGCTGTCAAACGCTTCAACAGGTGAGAAAAATGGTAGAGCCTTGAGGTAAGGTTGAAAGGAATTGTGCCTGTTGGATTCTGTGGAACGCTCCGGTACGTTTTAATTTCTTAGGATTTAGTAGGCATTAATTTCTTGATTTAAAAGACATTCCATCTGAAATGTTCCATTTTTGTCTGGGGAATTTTGAAATAGTGCAAATATTTTCAGTTCTCTACAGTACTAAAGAACATAACCATTTTGGGTTTGTTAGAATACAAAGTCTTGTAGCAGTGACATTGTTCCCCCAATTTCTTCTCCATAGAATGAACGCCCGTTGGACATGGGTTATGAGTTACTGTGTTGTCTTTGGTTGTCGGTATTGAATAGTAATTTGCCCTTTCTCTTAGAATGTGTTGCCTTAAAAAAAAAAAAAAAAAAAAAAAGAATGTGTTGCCTTCTCAGTAAGATGGCATTTAAACTGTATAAATTTTCATAGATCGGTTTCCGGATAAATTTTCATAAATCAGTTTCCGGGATTTGTTGTTTTTACTCTTCTCTTTCATTGCTTTTGCTATTGATGCCAATTATTGGATAAAAACAACTACAGAAAATTTAGTTCTCCCTCCCAAACCCCTCAATCTGAATCTCTGTGAATGGCGATTTTCCTGTTCCCCAGTAGATCCTATTCCTGAAAGAATGCACAGGCATCCTATCAACTATATCTTGTTCCTAAAGGAATGCACAGGAATCCCCTCAATTCTATCTCTATCCATTGTCATTTGGAGTTTTCTTGATCTCTGATAACTCCCACTTGTGTGCGTGCAATATTTTTGGATCTGTGATATTTTGCTGTGCTTAACTCATGTTTATGTCATTACATTTTCTCATAGTTAACATGACGAGGATTACCTAAAGTTTAGGGCTTATTAAAGAAAACATTTTTTAATTGCAAGATTCAGATCAACTGAATTTTTTTTTAATTTAATGCAAAAATACAAAAATTTAGTACAAAAATTTAGTTTTTGTACTAACAAAAACTGTATTTAATTGAAAAATATACCGGGCTGCCTAGGTAGCTCAGCCAGTTAAGCATGCATCTCTTGATTTCGGCTGAGGTCATGACCTCCGGGTCTTGTGACGTAGCCCTATGTGGGGCTCTCTGTTGAGCATGGAACCTGCTTAAGATTCTATCCCTCCTTCTTCCTCAGCCCCTACCCCAGTGCACTCTCTCTCTCCAAAGTAAAATTTAAAAAAATGAAAAATATGATAAATACAAGAACAATAAAAATACATAATTGTTTAATATAATTTAATTAAATAGATTTTAACATTTACTAAATGTCAAATAAAGCAAGTATTTATATTTTATTCAGTAATATAAAGAAAAAATTGTTTCATTTAGCCTTACAAAATTATTTGGGAGTAAACACAGTTGGCCTTTGTTGACCATTTGCCATGATGTCATGCTGTCAGCATGTCATGGTATCATCCCAGCGCCAGCCCTGGTTACTAGCCTGTGGCTTTGGGTAATTTCCCTATCTCCCTCTAACTCTCTTTTGAATTAAATGGAGATATGTAATAATACATAAATATATACTTTAGAACTTTCTGCATTGATGGAGATGTTCTATATCCTGTGGTATTTAGTATGGGAGTTGCAGGAAGCATGTAGCTCTTGGGGAATTCAGATATGACCAGTGTGATCAAGAAATTAATTCTTAATTTCAGTAATTTAAGATTAAATAACTACGTGGAGCTAGTGACTACCTTATTGGAAAGTCCAGATTTGGGGAGTTGTTGTTTAGTTGTTAAATGAGGTAATACAAGGGTAGTGCTTTAAATAACGCTCAGTATATGTTATTATAACACTAATTATCATGGTCCATACGTGGTCACGCATGTGTATAACACACAATATTCCTTTTAATACAGCAATTATGTGAGATAGTCATTACTTCTCAGATGTGAAAAACGGTTTCTTTGGATTAAAAACTTGCCACAGGTTATAAAGGATCTGGGCTTCATACCAAGGAATAATGGCTAATGTGACCTCTATTCATGCTCATGTTCCTGTGGGTTTTTCTGACAAATATATTTTAGTGTATGCTTAATATTCAACTCAACCAACATATTTACTTTTAATTTTTTATATTTTTTTCATATTTACTTTTTAAAATTCTGTCTTTAACCACCTATTCATTAACATTTTTTTCTAGTTGACCAGCTCTTTCTTCTAATATACATGAATGGATATTTTATCTTTACTGAGATCCTTCCGGAGGGGGGTGGGGAGGACATACAATAAACAACAATATTTTGAGGACTTTCACCTCAATTATATTTTTAAAACATCTTTTTTAAACATTTGGAAAACAAATATAGGCACAAAAAGTTGGCAATATTTCTATATGTAATTTTAGTATTCATTGTGTTTCTCCTGTGCATTTTCAAGGAAAGAGTTTATTTGAATTAGACTATGTGAAAACTAGAATATTCCTTGACTTTTGTTAATAACTATTACCGCATTCGGGATGAAAATCACCTGAGAGTTGGTTCGTATCCTAGAAGCTCTCAGGGGTTATTACTTGGTTCAAATAGAATAGTAGCCTGGTAAGGAGAAAGGTCTCCTGTGTATCATAACACATCCTGACAAAACCACCGCACATCAGAAAGAAAACAAGAAGGGCGATGGGTTGTGGCTGACAGGTTGGTGAGGACACCCACTGGATTTCTCACGAATGTGCATGTACGATTTTATTTGTTGGCTATGCTTAGTATTTTGTTTTGACATTTTTTTTTTTGTATTGGAAGGTTTTTTAAAAATGATTGTGTTTAACAGCACAATGAAGACCATTCTTGGAGGTGTTGATATGATGAGGGCACTAGATCTCTGCAGTCTGATGCCAATGACTGTAGTATGATCCCTATTTCTATGTTTATAAAGGCAAAAAAATATATGGCAGTGTTAAAAATAGGATAAGCTACAACTGGGTAATCAGAATTTTTTTTGTGTGTGTGTGTTCCTTTAGTTCTTCTTTTCTATATTCTCCTCTATCTCCAGTCATTTTAGCCTAAATAGCTGTGTCAGGATTAAGATGTAAAATGCTATTAGGATATAGTGATTCTATGCTTAATTATGTAGCACATCCAAAATATTTGCCATTTTTAAAGTAAATATTGTAAAAGATTGAAAGGAGGATTTGGATTCTTAAGTTTCAAAAAATACACAATGACTTGCACCATGTGGCTTATTATAAAATCTGTTACTTTCATGGAAACTTCTCAGTGCATAGAATGGTTTGACACAAAATACAGACAGAATGAATTATAGCTGTTCAGGATTTGGTGAAATATCAGAGAAAACAAAACTAAACTTTTGTATACATATAATCACGATAATTACTCTAGGGAAACATTTCTAGAATTGTTCTTTTTGGAATTCTAGTTTAGTATTATTTGTTCTAATCTAGCATAAAAAAGGGTTAACAACCTATTTAAAAAAAAACTCAACCTATTAAACACTTATTATGAGATTCTCAAAAACCTTCACTATGTGAAAGTGCTTGGAAAACTTTCAGGAAATAGGATAAATATGTGACATTTCCCAAACATCAACTTCAGAAACAGCCCACCCCCCCCCCCTTGTTTTCCTGCTGATCAATCTATGGGGTTATTACAAGTCTAGAATTCTGTGAGTGTATTGTTATTCGGGGACATTTCTAAATGCTATATGCAATTTTATTTTATTCCTTTGCATGGGTACAATTTTAACAATAAAGTCTGAAATCGCTTTAGATCTTCTATTTGCATCATATTTGTAACTCCCCATCTCCCCGGGTCATGATATCACCTGGTGCTTCATGTTTATCAAACTCAGGAAATCTAACCTACCACTATTTGTGAAGTGGGGTTGTTCTCAAAGATATGATAGCTAAATAGACTTTGTAATTTTGTATTTCCTTTTCTTTATCTCTAAGTTTCTTTGCTCCCTATTTCATTTCATAACTTATTCAAGCAGAATTTGGAAAAAAAAAAAGTACAAACAGATTTTGAAGGCATGGTTCTGGAAATTACATTATCTGCCCCACCACTACTCTCCCAGAAGAATGCAGTGAGAAATGTTTGTGAATGATCTTTTTTTATCTTTTTTTTTTTTTTTTCTGGAGATCCTGCATCTTACTCTCAGAATCTCAGATTAACATATAGCCTTGTGATGTTTGTTTAAAAAAAAAAAAAAAAACTACAAAACGTTTTCAGTAAGTGCTTTGAATAGAAAACCAGTGTTTTGGCCAAATTCCAGTTCAAGTAATTGTATTCTCCTTCCCTAAATCATACCCTGTACTTTTCATTCTCAAATCAAGGAAAGAGTCTTAACAATTGGGATCATTTAAGTCTGTGCTTCAATGTTAAGCTCTTTAGACCTTTTGGATGGGAAGCTCTGAGTACCATCAGTGCTTGAGACGACATCAGGTTAGTTGGTCATGCTTTTGGCCATATTTCTAAGACCTTCCTTTAAATGGAATGGGGAAATTATGCAGACATTAGTGAGTTACATTATTTTATTTTCATTATATTTTTATTTTTCAGTAAATCGTGTATTTTAAATTATTTATAATGAAAAAAAAAAACAAACCTGTGTTGTACCTCATAATTTTTCTCTGTGAGGTTGCTGTTGCGCATCGTCTGACACGGGAGCGCAGCAAGGGGCTGGTGCATCGTGGAATCACCACCACCCGTGCAGCCAGCAGCTCTCCAGGTGCAGGAGAAGTAGAGTTGCATATGTGTATTTATAAGCTCAGGTACGTAAGTTATTATAATACCAACAGGAGGTGATTTAGAAGAAAAGAGCTACCAACTTTGTGTGTTTTTATAAATTGAGGTCGGGAACGGTGCGAGGACAGAGTCACGATGATTGCGCTCTGGTATCTCACTCTCTGCCCCGTCCCACACGGGGGCTGTTGAGAACCTGGAATGGGGCAGTGAAAGCTGAGATTTTGCTATACATACACACACAACAGAGAATAACTTTGAAGACAGGGTCACAATAAACGTAAAATACACCAATTCTTACATTGATTAGATATTACATATTTTGGATATATTAGAGCAAGTGGAACATTATTATTAAAATTCATTTCACCTGTTTTTGTTTGTTTGTTTTTTTTTTTTTACTTTTTATATCTGGCTCCTAGACAATTTAGAATTGTGTACGTGCTTCATGTAATATTTCTGTTGGACAAGGATGCCCCATATCTTCCAAATATTGCAGGCACATTTTCTTTGCCATTTTAGTTTAATTTTTTTGACCCTTTCAGGTCTTCTATATTTGCTTGTTAACGATTCCTTATTTAAAACCTCCTGCCCAGTGATTTGATTTTTTTTTTTTTCCGTGAAAGTGGTAAAACTCAAGTGAATTAATAGCGTGTTCTAGGAGCATTAGACCTCTATGAAAAAAAAAAAAAGACTTCTATGAGTTGAAAAGGGATAGATTTTGAGTTGCTTTAACAGCAGTTTTTCTTGCATCTCACGCGTTATGTTTTCTTCCAAGCTTTTGTTATGACTTCAGTTAAAACCCTTGGGAGTATTGCTTTGTTTTATTTTCTGCATTTTAAGGGACTCGATACAGGATGAAATCGTGGAATAAATTATATGATATTACCAGACACGCCATACAATCTCCTGTTCTGGGGCTGATAGCCACTCAGAGGGATGGACAATTTAGCACAGATATTACATTCAAATAATTTCGAGGCAAAACACTGGGATAATTGAACCCTGCTTTTGCTCCCATCACCACCACCACCAAGCCCAAGAAAGCAGGAGGGGCCAGATGCACAGTACTGTCTCGAGTTTGCTTGGTGCTGGTAATCTGACCCGGGGTTCACGCGACCTGACCTCGGCGCTGCTGCTGTGCGGGGCTCGTTCCTCGACCCTTGGCTCCAATAAAAAGGGAATCCTCTAGTGATGTCCCCAGGGTGTGAGGCAGCTTGAGACCGTGGAGAAGACTGATTTCTTGAAAAGCTACAGGGATGATACTAATTCTCGATTTTTGCTGAATCCCGTGTCACCCTAGGCAGGGAGGGTCTTGGAAGCAGTCGCCACAGGACTGTGGCACAGGCTGAAGCTGCACACACGTCTATACTCCTTCCTACTGACGGACGTGCTGCCTTTGCTCGGTGGTTTGACCCCAGGGCAGCTCCCCCTGCAGTCGGAGCTCGGATGCTCTTAGCCCAGTGCGTGGCTGCTAGTTTGTCTTCCCCCGGACTTGCTCACGTTAGGACAAAACCTCCGTTCTTCCTCGTTGCTGCGGCAGATTCACTTCACATATATGGACTCTGGTAGAGAGTGTGTGTGTGTGTGTGTGTGTGTGTGTGTGTGTGTGTGTGTTCGTGGGACCTGACCCTGATCCCAAGATAGGCACCTGACCTATTTGGGATGCTCAAACTTCTTTTTTTTTTTTTTTTTTGGGGGGGGTGGGTTATGGAGTTGAAGCCAGAGAGAATATAATATAGGTGCTAGATGCACCTGCTCATAAACTTTATTATTTATTTATTTATTTATTTATTTATTTATTTATTTATTTATTTATATTTTTTTATTTTTTATTTATTCGCTTATTTATTTTTGGTACAAGGGTCGCCTTGGTGACGGGTGCAGGTGCAGGCTAGCGCTGGAGCAGCCCTGGTATGTTACAGACGTTAGACGTGTCAGCAAAATCCTTGCTAAGGTTTAGAGTCGCAGAATCAAAGATCCCACCATCCTCCCCGACTCTAATATTTTTAAGGTAACGGTCTCTAAACCTGTGCACCAGAGCTGCCTGTGACGATGGGAGCACCTCCGTCGGCACACTCCTGCTGTGCAGCAGCTGGCAAGGCGCGGCAGTCGAGCACGGGGATGTCACTAGTGTAGCTGAGGAGCTTCATTTTTTAATATTTATTTTATTTGAATTAATTCGAATTTGACCTCAAATAGTTGTATATGGGACAGCAAAGGCTGTAAAGCAACCCTCTTTATTTTTATTTTTTAAAGATTTTATTTATTTATTCATGATAGACATAGAGGGAGAGAGGCAGAGACACAGGCAGAGGGAGAAGCAGGCTCCATGCACCGGGAGCCCGACGTGGGACTCGATCCCGGGCCTCCAGGATCACACCCTGGGCCAAAGGCAGGCGCCAAACCACTGAGCCACCCAGGGATCCCCTGCAACCCTCTTTAATTTATGGCATCTAACAGCTTCCTGAGCAGAAATGTCTCAAATTGATGACAAAGTTGCCCTAGTTATTGTCCCATGGATACCCTATTTTTTTTTAGTTTTTTTCTTAGAGGGTTGCTAAGGGCGCTGTAGGAAGACAGCCTCGTGGAATGGACAGACCCATGGTTTAGGACTCAGACAGATGCTCTGTGATTCAGCGTAAGCCCCGTCATCCCTGCGGGGGGGTCGGTGACCGTAGAGAAATGATCAAACATCAGTCTCATTGTCTGTAGTAACGGGAGTTATAATCCCCTCTCGTGGTGTGATGTGAGAGCAAATTAAACATATCGAGAATATGTGCTTTTTTTTTTTTTTTGAGAATATGGTTTTAGAAGTTCAGCCTGGTGCGCATCACTGTCGTTAATCAGTAAATATTTGATATTATTGGTCTTTTTCTTTCTTTCTCTTTTACTTTGTATAATTGTTCAAATATCCAGATAGGTGAGGTGAGCGTATGCTAGATAAATAATAAACAATAAAACCCACCTTTGCCAGGAGATTGAATTTTTGTCCCAATATACCTGGAATATACCTTGAAAAGCATACCCTGGTCAACATATTAAGATGTCACGTACCCTGATATTCCGGTCACTGTCGTATTTTGGAAGCAGGCGATGCTTCATTTAACTGTTGTTTGGGGGATCGTTCTACGTCTTGAAAACAATTTATTCTCTCAAAGTGGAAATTCTGTTTTTGTTTTTTTAAGAAATTCTGTTCTCAGCTTTCGACAACTGCTCATGGTTATGATCTACTTGAATCGAAGGGTAGAGTCGTTATTAAAGACGTTTGGCCGCTCCGTTTAGTCCACGTTTAGATGATTTTTAAGTGTTCAGGTGACGCTTTTATCGCACAGATGTGTCCGACGTCGGTTGCTGAACTGCCAGGGAAGTGAACCTTTTGCGATTCTGTGTAACAGTCCGGGTCATTGTCTCCACGTCCAGAAGGCCGGGCGGCCCCTCCGACTCGGGCTCACTGTTATACATACGGAATATCAGCATCGGACATGCCCCCCTATAATGTCACTACCCTTTATCATTCTGATGGCCTCTATGTGTGGGTGATACCACCTCTATACACGGAAGTTCATATTTATCTGGCAAATGCCCCACAAGCAGTTTCTGGAACGTTGATAGGAATAGCATACGTTGGCTTGATATCTCAAGTTGTGAGATTATTTATGGATGTCCCGTAACTAGTGGGTCCCTTAGGCTGTGTAGCTCTGTGTCCTGTAATGACCTAAGATATTTGTATTCTTATCTCACAATACCTGATCTCACATTCTCTAAATTGTATCACTCCTCTTTATTGATTTGGGCTCGGGACCCCATTATTCATTATATTCTAAATTCCAAGCAAAAATTCAACCAATTGTTGTGTTTTTTGCAGAAAAAGAAAAAAAAAAAAGACTTGTTAATAGGGCCCCTCTCTGCTACCCAAGTCGAAAGCCATCCTGCTCCTGATGTAACTTGCAGTTAGTTGCTGGGGGGGGGGGGGGGGGCAGGTTACTAGCACCGCCACGCACGGGAACTGTCCCACTATTGATGGGCCGGTATTTTCACTTTACTCTCTTTGTCACCGAGATACCATCTAGTCCCTCAATAATGTTTCTGAGCTAAGCTCTGATAATATTTGAACTGTACTCATTTGTGTCTTTTAAAAATTGCGCGTCAATAGGATTGTCACAGCCTGAGAACTGACATCCACACTACTCACTCTTCCACCGCTTGTCTCTAAAAACTTTTAATAAATTCCTTATTGCCAGATTCAAGGATGTGATTTCAGGGCTTGAAGGGTCTGGGAAAACAGAACAAAAGCCTTTATTCCATCCGTGCATTACTTTGAACAGTTATAGAATATCGACTTCATACGTGTCTACGGAGACAGAAAATTGGCAATAATTAAGAGGACAGCTGAGCTAATATTTATTGAGCTGTTTTTGTCTCTGAGATCCTTTGCCTGGATCGTCCCATTTAATCTCATTATAGCCATTTAAATGAAACACCTGAAACTTGGAGAAGATAAGGAACCTGCCCCAGGTCACAAAACAAGGAAGTGGGCAAGCTCAAATTCAAATCCAGGTCTTTCTGACTACAGAACTCAAGCTTTTGGCACCTCTCTGTGTTCATACCTCTACCTACGGCTAATTGTGGAATGTTCCCTACAACTAAGGAGCTAGTATTCTAGTAATAATATAGAATTATTATAATTATTATTATATAATAAGTATAATGATATATTATATTACTATTATATATTATATATAATATAGTATTATTATACTATAATAATATAGAATATTATTAGAATAATATATTCCAATAATAATATTTAATATTTCGATTAGCAGTTTGCAATAATGCTGTGCAGACACTTGTAGTTTTATTCGACTCCCCAAAAAAAAAAAAAAAACAACATATGTCCCGCAATGGTAGCAGCCATGTGTTCACGAGTAAACACTACCTAATAAACATTTAGCATTTCCACTTGACTTGAAAATCTAGCGTATGAATTAATTATTGAAAATTCTGCCTTAGTGAACAATGCCATTGAATAGAATAATCTATATTATTTCTTCAAAGCATAATAATTAACCATAGCCCATTAACATGCTTCTTTTGACAGATAGTTCCCTTGTGAAGATGACACGGGAATCTTTAATGTGTGCAACTGAACATTTTCTACGCTTCTCTATAGCAAATAGGGATTGCTGAGAAAAAATACTTTAAAAACTAAATATAGGGATCCCTGGGTGGCGCAGCGGTTTAGCGCCTGCCTTTGGCCCAGGGCGCGATCCTGGAGACCCGGGATCGAATCCCACGTCGGGCTCCCGGTGCATGGAGCCTGCTTCTCCCTCTGCCTGTGTCTCTGCCTCTCTCTTTCTCTCTGTGTGACTATCATAAATAAATAAAAAAATAAAAAAAAATTAAAAATAAAAAATAAAAATAAAAACTAAATATATTCAGCATACGGGCAACGATCACGCCTACCGTATTTTCTGTTGTGTTCTCTGTACTCAGGAAAAAATTCAATCTTAGAGGATGAATATTTGCTGTAGAGTAGGAAGAATGACCAGTGAATTAATGCAGTAACTGGATGATAGGCAACTGTGATTGCTTTCCAGTATCTTCTAGGCCAAAAGCAGTCATCGCTCTACAGTCCTACGGCCTAAAGTTCTTTTCGATTTAATTTTCAATGTTCATTTTTAATGCTTAGTGAACTGAAAAAGACATATCCAGATATTCCTTTTTATAAAATAGATATTCAAAAGAAGTATTCAAATTAAATTAAGCCCTTCTTCAAAGTGGAATAAAATGTTTATTTGGAACTGTTACATAGCCTAGTTTAATTATTTTTAGATGTCCTTTGTTTCTTCAACTGATGTTCTACATGTTTGAACTTTTCGGAGCAAATGTATTTGCCTCCTTCGCTTCGTCCTGCAAATTATTTTTAATATGCATGAACGACTTTGCTAAATTTTGATTTATTCAGTTTGGTTTGAAGAAGACACAATATTCAAAGGAAAAGACAATTTACTAAGTGATTTCGAAATCTGAAGTCAAAAAAAAAAAAATGCACATATCCCTAGAGGCCCTTGGTTTGTGTCTACACAGGGGTTGTAGGAGACTGCATGCCGGGGTTGTATTTAGAGGGACGTCAGTGTAACGAGACTCTAGCCAGAGAATCCTTTACTTCTGTGAAGATGACCTTGTCCATAGTCCTCATTTTAATGATAGAACAGGTAGGATGTGGTAGAGTCACCCTAAGGTGACCCGTTAAAGTCAAGTCAGGCTTGTTGTGTCATGACACTTAAATTTACGATGCCTCATTTGGAAGCCCTGAGAGGTATTCAGTCTCTGAAAGACCAGGTAGTGATAGAACATTCCTTTAGAAAAGGGTTTTTCAATCTCACCACTGTTGACCTTTCCCGTCAAATGTTTCTTTGCTGTGAGGAGCTATTTCGGTGCATTTTAGGGCATTTTAGGACATTAAGCAGTGCCTTGGCCTGTAGCCACTAGAAGCTGGTAGCAACGCCCCTGCCCAAGCTGTGACAATCACAACTGTCTCCAGATTTTGCCAAATGTCCTCTGGGGGGGGGGGGGGGCGGTGGCAAATCACTGTTTGGGAACCGTCGGACCACCACTGAGAGTGACGAAACAGGGAAAGAGGCCTTTGCATCCAAAACTGCACTGCAATTGCTATTTTCAAGATCACTGTGACCTGCGGGCTGCAGTGGTCACTTTTTGGACCTCGGGATATTGATCTATCTGCCGCATCTACCAGTTAGTTGATCTTGCTTTCTCCTGAAAAATGCCTTCATTCTCTTGATTTCCAGGAAACCACACTCTTTTTTTTTTATAATTTTTTTTAAATTTTTATTTATGATAGTCACAGAGAGAGAGAGAGAGAGAGAGAGAAAGAGAGGCAGAGACACAGACAGAGGGAGAAGCAGGCTCCATGCACCGGGAGCCCGACGTGGGATTCGATCCCGGGTCTCCAGGATCGCGCCCTGGGCCAAAGGCAGGCGCCAAACCGCTGCGCCACCCACCCAGGGATCCCGGAAACCACACTCTTGATTGCCCTCAGCCCTCACAGGCATCTCCCACTCAGATTCCTTTTCTGATTTCTTTTTTTTTTTTTCTTGGTCTTTAAACATCAGACTAACACAGACTCCCTCCTGACAGCTCGTCTCTTTTCACACGTTTCCTTGGCGATCTTGTCGAGTGCCATGACTTTCCAAAAGCACGTACATGCTTCCCACATTTATGTCCTCAGATCTT
The DNA here is from genome assembly GCF_905146905.1 of Nyctereutes procyonoides. Lineage (NCBI taxonomy): Eukaryota > Metazoa > Chordata > Mammalia > Carnivora > Canidae > Nyctereutes > Nyctereutes procyonoides. The sequence goes on from NW_026575122.1 coordinate 1,474,845, forward strand.
ACTACTACCTCTTATATCTAATAGCTTAATGATGCTTCCACCTGATTACATACTAGGCATCCCAGAGTGGATATGTCTGGAGAAGAAATACCAGTTTTCCCACTCTACCGATCTACTTCTTCCAGGCTTCCCGTGCCAGTCAGGGCAACTCTGTTCTTTGATTCACTCAGCTGAAACAAACAAACCTGGACTCATCTTTGACTTCTTGATTTCTTTAGTATTGTGCTCTCAGCCTATCAGCAAATCATGTTGGCCGTACCTCCAAGTAAAGTCAAAATGCCCTAGTTTCCCTACAGCTCTACCATGAACACCGTGTCTGTATTATCATCTATCACTTGGATCAATTCAGTATTTCATAGTTTATTGCCATGCAATTTTTTTCTCAACAGGAATTGATGCTTTTAAAATTTAAATGATCTGGGCAGCCCGGGTGGTTCAGCGGTTTAGCACTGCCTTTAGCCCAGGGCGTGATCCTGGGGACCCAGGATCCAGTCCCGCGTCGGGCTCCCTGCATGGAGCCTGCTTCTCCCTCTTGTGTCTCTGCCTCTCTGTCTCTCTGAATATCTCATGAATAAATAAAAATCTTTAAAAAAATTTAAATGATCTTACATCAGTGCTTTGTTCAAAACTCTCCAGTGACCCCCTGCTTCATTGAGAGTCTGTAGTACGCTTGAGAACTCTGCCCTCTATGGCTCCTAACTCTCACCTCTTCTCTTTTCAGTCTTGCCTTCCACTTTCTGCTCCAGCATCCTATTCTCAAACATGTCAATATTGCTGCCATATCAGGTTCCTTATAACTGTTTTTCCCTTTCTCTAAGATTCTTTTAAAAAATATATTTATTTGAGAGAGAGAGAGAGAGAGAGAGAGAGAGAGAGAGCCTGCATGAGTGGGGGGAGGTACAAGAGGAGAGGTAGAAACAGATTCCTCGCTAAGCCCCACGTATGGCTCCACACCTGGGGCTCCAGGGAGGGCTTCAGAGGGGGCTTGACCTGAGGACTCCACCCTGGGGTGGAGGAGGGGCTCCATGAGGGGTCCACTCGACACTGAGATCATGACTGGTCGGACACGTAATCGACTGAGCTGCCCAGACACCCTGCCTCAAGGTTCCTTTTCCCTAGGTATATACATGGCTATCCCCCTCATATGCAAGGAGACTTTCCCATCCACTGTATTTAATATTATAACCTCCCACTGTTTCCTTATCTCTGTTGCCTACTTTATTTTTCTCATATCGATTATGACTTATCACCACCTGATACTATGTACTAATATTCTCTTTCCCCTACATTCATATCTCATGCTCCCTTGTTGTACCTAAGACCTAGAACATTTGTCTGGCCAATTGTAGACTTTTAAATGTTTGTGGAGTGAGCAAATGCATGTATGAAATGTGAGCACTATCGGACAGTTATTTTTTTTTCAATAGACATTAAGCATTTGGAATTATTTGAAGATGTTAGTGTATAATTTCACAGAGCATTTTTCTTATGTTTGGGGAATTGTGCATTATAACGTAAAGAGTACTTTTGGTCTAGTTGAGTAGCTATTTCTATTAAACCACAAAAGTTATTGTTAGGGTGCTCCTTAGCAGCATATTGATAGGGAAAAGTAGAGAACGTAGGCTATGCATGTCAGTTCCACAGTTCTCTAAGTTGAAACCATTGTAGATGTCACTGAGAGAAGAGGAAGAGCCAAAAACAGGAGGGAGAGAAGGCTTAAAAATATGAAGCAAGTAAGTAGCACGTAATGTGGTGAGGTACAAGTGCTCTGACTCAGTTGTTCTAGTTCCTCCCACAGGACACATTTTTCAGTTTTATTAAATGTGCGATTTGTTGGATAAATATCTTCAGGGACTTTGAACCATCATGAACTCTCTCGCTCACTGCCTGGCCTCATGTTAGCTCTCAGGTACCACATCCTCAATTCAGTGAAGCTAAAGTTATATTTCAAACAATATAATATAGCAGTGGCTTCTTACCAGGTGCCTGCATTGTGTTGTTGAGGATGGGAGGGAACTCAGTAGTGACCATTACTGTGTGCCAGATATGTGTTGAAGCTTAACTTTTCTATCACTTGATTCTCCACACTAGGAGACAGATAAAATACCAGAAATTCAGAAAATGAGATCCAAACCCTTATTTCTCTGAATTCACAATCCACAGTCTTTCCACTTTACAAGCTACATGGATATGTCTGAAGGATAAAAGCATATTTGGCACTTTGCTCAGTTTGTCTGTGATTCTGCAAAAAATTGAGAGAGTTGCTTGGTCTATTGGACAGAACTAATTTAGTGTTTTATTTGTATGCGTTATTTGTTAATTTATCAAAATAACACCTGCAGAGAGTTTGAAACACTCAAATATGCTTAGAGTGCATAACAAAACATGTTTCTGCTCCTCTTGCTTCACCCAGATGCAACCATTATCTATTTTTTAAACTATTATTCTGACTTTTACACACATCTGTATTTTTTTGTATTTTTAAATAAATGCGAAAACAAGTAATGTTTGATTCACCAGTTTGTGATATTATGTTTTGACTTCTTATTTTCATAAATGAGGATTTGATTATTTGAATAGTCTACCTCATTGCTGCTATGCTCCATCCTGCAGTATATTTAGTCAAAATTTTTATTAAATCAAAATAGGTTTATATTATTATGTGTGTGCTCCTACTGTTCATATCTGGGCACTATTTGTATGCTGTGATTATTTTTCATTCTTACTTTTTCTCCTAAAGTTAATAATGAGGCAATTCATTTTCATTAGCTTGATTTTCTTTGTATCTATTGCTAAAGTCCCCCACACTTCCCAGTTAAGCCCTTGTACAATTGTCATTGAGGCCAATCACATAAGGTAATCTGTCGATTACATTTTTTTCTTCAAAACATCTCTCCTAAAAATAACCATATATATTTTTTTCTCTCTCTGAGTCCTGCTACATGACTTTTTTTTCTTATCAAAAATTTATTTATTCATGAGAGACACAGAGATAGACAGAGGCAGAGACACAGGCGGAAGGAGAAGCAGGCTCCCTGCAGGGAGCCCAACGTGGGACTTGATGCCGGGACTCCGGGATCACACCCTGAGCCAAAGGCAGATGTTCAACTGCTGAACCATCCAGCTGTCCCTCTGCAACACTTTTTATTAGCATATTAGAATTCTTTAGCTTTTTTCTGTTGCTGATTATTTTTTTCCTCATGTCTTGCTTTTTCTTAATTTACTCACTTGTTATGGGAAAGAATAGCTTCCAGTACTTTCATTAAATTAAAAGCATGGTGATTAAGTCTTACTGAATTAATCTATTATGCCGGATAAATAGTTGGTGCCCTGGAATCACATTTGCTTACTATTTTGGAAATTGTCTTGAACTTCTTTCTTGATGAATCTCTAGTTTTCTTGATCTTGTGGTTGCCTTTGATTTGCTTGTACTGCTTAGAGTTGCTCCCTGTGAAAGAATGTAGTAAAGCAACATTTTGAAACTTTGTGTGTCTGAAAATACATTATGCTTCTCACATAGTTGGTTGATAGTTTGGCTGAGTAAAAAATTCTAGATTGGAAATAATTTTCATTCAGAAAATTGGAGGCATGTTTCATCGACATTTTCCTTCCAGTGTTGCTATTGAAATAGCCAAAGTTATTTCAAGTCATCTTTTGCAGATAAGGTAATATATTTTTTTTCTAAGATAGTTAGATCTTTTCCAATATACTTACAGTCATTCTGTACCCATGCAACCATTCTGTTTTCACTTTGCGTGTAGTATTCAATAAATTACATGAGCTACTCAACACTGTATTATAAAATGGGCTTTATTTTAGGTGACTTTGCCCAACTGTTGTCTGAGTCTTCTGAGCATGTTTAAAGTAGGCTAGGCTAAGCTGTGATGTCTGGTAGTTTATTCATATTAAATGCATTTTTGACTTACAATATGTTCAGCATATGATGGGTGTATTGGGATGTAATCCCATGGTAAGTCAAAGAGCTCTGCATTCATATAAGATAACTTGGCTTTAGCTTCATTATAATACAAACTCTCTCAAGTGTGCCTGCTGTCTCTTCCCACTCCACATGCACAGATCCTCTGTTTAACTCTCTTCAGTGGCTAAAACTCCATACCTTTTCCAGAGTTGAGAGAGTAGCAATAATCTAGAGATTTCAAGCATGTTTAATTCTCTTCTTTATTTTAACAACTTCCTTTATCCCAAGTTCCAAATGTGCCTAGTGGGCTGATTACTGAGGCTTTGAAGATTCTATAGTCTATGTCCATTTGTTCTTAGCTTTCCTGCCTTGGGCTTCAATAATGCCCTCCATCTGTCTGCTTCCCAGCTCACAAGGTTTTGTCACTATGCTACCTCCTCTGGTTTTCCCAGTTTTGGGACTTACAACTTGAAAACATTCGATTTACTATTTTGTTTGTGGGTTTTGGGAAGCAAAATTATATATATCCCAGAACTAAAAGATGATTTTCAATCTTAAAATCTCTTAGACTCAAAAGAAGTGAATGTTAAGGTTTAAAAACATAAAAAGAAAGGCATGAGTTGACTTATGTAATAATAATAATAATGAGGGCAAAAAAAGCTGCTAACACTTAAGTATATGGTGTTATGGATCAAGTGCACTTTCCATGCTTTATTTCATTTTAACCTCAGAGCATCTATTAGAGATAAATACTATTAATAGCCCATTTGCAAGAAAGGAAGCTGAAACACAGAGTGTTCAGGTAATTTGCCCTACTTCACAGATCTAGTATAAGGTGGAGCTCAAAATCAGACTCAAAATTCTGGTTCCAGGCTTTTAGCTATTTACCCCTTTGTCATATGTCCTCACCACATTATTGTACTGAAAGGAAAGAGTTGATTCACTTGGGTCATAATGAACCCTAAACATTTGGATTCTGTAGTTGCTGTGATGAAAGCCAAAGTGATTTTGATTCTGATTAAAAATGGAGGCAGTGTAATTTATTACTTACTGATGTCGAAGGGGAGTGGTTCATTGCATATTAGGAAGATCAACCTCTACAGTAAATGTAGTTACTTAATGCTTCTTAATTTTATAGTATAGTGTAGTGTAGAAAACTGTACCTATGCATTATCAGTAAATTGAAGTATAATCAGTTCTCTGTCAGTTACCTGTGATAGCTATACATTATTAGGTTTAAAAAGGACCTATTTGAAGAAGAAGAAGTTACTTGCTATGCATTATTTTAAGTGCAGCCAAGGTATATGCATCATAAGCCTAGTTAGATATAAACTGCATTTATTAAGACGTGTATGACATTGATAAATTAATCTACCAGAATAGTTACACCTGTAACCTACAATATTCTGGAAGATTTATTCTCTTCAATGAATTTGTTGGAGCACATACAGTCATTCAGTATTATCCGTGATGCTTTGTGCTACAAAGCAATTGAAAACCAAAGTCAAATTTGAAGTAAACTGATTCATCACCTCAAATAAAGAAATCAAAGGAAAGATGGTTCCATCTGGTTAATTCAGCTCAGTATATGTCTGAGCACCCAGACTCTATCTACCCTATCCTGCCGTTCTGTGTGGCATCTTTGCAGATTTGCATGTATCCTGAGGGATCCTGAGGGATCATGAAGTCCAGGTTTTACCAAGATATAAAGGTGTCTAGGGGTGTATGAGGGGCTATCTATTTATATTTCTCTTAAGAATGAGAAAATTTGGGGAATATATAAAATAGTGAAAGGGAATAAAGGGGAAAGGAGAAAAAATGAGGGGGAATATCAGAAAGGGAGACAGACCATGAGAGACTCCTAACTCTGGGAAACAAACTAGGGGTGGTGGAAGGGGAGGTGGGCGGGGGGCGGGGGTGACTGGGTGACGGGCACTGAGGTGGGCACTTGACGGGATGAGCACTGGGTGTTATTCTATATGTTGGCAAATTGAACACCAATAAAAATAAATTTATTTTAAAAAATGAGAAAATTATCCCAGAAAACGCCAGCACAAAATTGGTTCCCATGGTCACAATGGGGGCACATGACCTTTCCTGACATAAAAATTGGTTAGGGTGCTATAAATTACCATGGCTAATTGGAAATATGACGGATATCTAAAAAATATGATGGATATAAGGAACAATGGATATGTGATTCGCAATGTCTTTTTAAAATTGAAGTATAATTAACATATAATGTTATAGTAGTTTCAGGTGTACAGTATATTGATTCGACAATTCTGTTACTTAAGGATTACCATGATAGTATGGTCACCATCTGTCCCGCACAATGTTGTTACAGTATTATTGACTATATTCCCTATGCGGTATCTTTTATCTCTATAACTTAGTTATTTTATAACTGGAAGCTTGTACCTCTTAATATTTTTTTATCTATTTCACCCATCCTCACCCACCTCCCCTCCAGCAACCACCAGTTTGTTCTTTATATATAAGAGTCTGTTTTAGTTTTCTTCTCTCTTTGCTTCTCTGTTTGTTCATTTGTTGCATTTTTAAGGTTCACATATAAGTGAAATTGTATAGTATTTGTCCTTATCTGACTTATTTCACTTGACATAATACCTTCTAGGTATATAATATTGTTCTTGTGGATCACAAAATCTTTTATGGCTGAAATAATATCTAAATATAAAATGTTTATTATATATACATACACACACACATATATACACACACACCACATCTTCTTTATCCATTCATATATAAATAGACATTTGAGTTGCTTCCATATTTTTGCTATTGTAAATAATAGTGCAAAGACATAGAGGTCTATATATATATATTTTTTTTCAAATTAATGTTTTTGTTTTGTTTGGGTAAATACCTAGAAGTAGGATTGCCGGAACATATGGTGTTTCTGTTTTTAATTTTTGAGGAGACTTCATACTGTTTTTCACAGTGGATGCACCAATTTACATTCCCATCAACAACGTATGAGGGTTCCTTTTTCTGCCCATCTTCACCAGCATTTGTCATTTCTTGTCTCAATTTAGGCCATTCTGACAGATGTAAGGTAATAACTTATCGTGCTTTTGATTTGCATTTCCTTGATGGCTAGTGATGTAGAGTACCTTTTCTTGTGTCTGTTGGTGAATTGCCTTTTAAACCTTTAATGAAATAAATTCATGCAATGAAAAATTTTTAGAATTATTTAAAGTTTCACAAAAAATGCTTGTGAAAATGAGTCATTGTTGATATTAAGAAAACTTTAAAAATTCTTTTGTATATGTTTTTATTGGAGTTTGATTTGCCAACTATAGTGTAACACCTAGTGCTCATGCCGCGAAGGGTTCTCCTCAGTGCCCATCACCCAGTCACCCCAACCCCCCGCCCACCTCCCCTTCCCCCACCCCTTGTTCATTTCCCAGAGTTAGGAGTCTCTCATGTGTTGTCACCCTCTCTGATTTTTCCCACTCATTTTCTCTCCTTTCCCCTTTATTCCCTTTCACTATTTCTTATATTCTCGGTATGAGTGAGACCATATAATGTTTGTCCTTCTCCGATTGACTTACTTCACTCAGCATAATACCCTCTAGGTCCTTCCACATAAAAGCAAATGGTGGTATTTGTCGTTTCTAATGGCTGAGGAATATTCCATTGTATACAGAGACCACAGCTTCTTGATCCATCATTTGTCAATGGACACTGAGGCTCCTTCCACAGGTTGGCTATTGTGGACATTGCTGCTAGAAACATCGGGGTGCAGGTGTCCTGCCATTTCACTGCATCTGTGTCTTTGGGGTAAATCCCCAGCAGGGCAATTGCTGGGTCGTAGGGCAGGTCTATTTTTAACTCTTTGAGGAACCTCCACACAGTTTTCCAGAGTGGCTGCACCAGTTCACATTCCCACCAGCAGTGCAGGAGGGTCCCCTTTTCTCCACATCCTCTCCAACATTTGTTGTTTCCTGTCTTGTTAATTTTCACCATTTCCCTGGTGTGAGGTGGAATCTCATGGTGGTTTAGATTTGTATTTCCCTGATGGCCAGTGATGTGGAGCATGTTCTCATGTGCGTGTTGGCCATGTCTAGGTCTTCCTCTGTGAGATTTCTGTTCATGTCTTTTGCCCATTTCAGAATTTGATTGTTTGTTTCTTTGGTGTTGAGTTTAATAAGTTCTTTATAGATCTTGGAAAATAGCCCTTGATCTGATACGTCATTTGCAAATCTCTTCTTCCATTCTGTAGGTTGTCTTTTAGTTTTGCTGACTGTTTCTTTTGCTGTGAATAAGCTTTTTATCTTGGTGAAATCCCAATAGTTCATTTTTGCTTTTGTTTCCCTTGCCTTCATGGATGTATCTTGCAAGAAGTTGCTGTGGACAAGTTCAAAAAGGGTGAATTTGGATGGATTCTTGTCTCACATTCAGATCTTTCATCCATTTTGAGTGTATCTTTGTGTCTGGGGTAAGAGAATGGTCTAGTTTCATTCTTCTGCACGTGGCTGTCCAATGTTTCCAGCACCATTTATTGAAGAGACTGTTGTTTTTCCAGGGGATAGTCTTTTCTGCTTTGTCGAATATTAGTTGACCATAGAGTTGAGGGCCCATTTCTGGATTCTCTATTCTGTTCCATTGATCTATGTGTCTGTTTTTGTGCCAAGACCACACTGTCTTGATCACAGGTTTGTAGTACAACCTGAAATCTGGCATTGTGATGCCTCCAGCTCTGGTTTTCTTCTTCAATATTTCCCTGGCTATTTGGGGTCTTTTCTGATTCCACACAAATCCTAAGATTATCTGTTCCAACTCTCTGAAGAAAGTTCATGGTATTTTGATAGGGACTGCATTAAATGTGTAATTTTCCATGGGTAGAAAGCTTTTAATTCGATCATATTATTTTGAAAATCCTTATGATCATAGCATCCTTTTTCCCATTTAAAGAGAAATACAAGCAATTTTGTACATTAGAAATATATCAAGAAATTCGTGATTAACTATTTTGTAACATGTCTTCTCTCTTGGCTCAAATGTCTGTATTCTATACAAATGTAACCTGCAGAGTGGGATGTTTTAAATGTATAGTTTTTCGGGAGTTACTTTCTGTGCCTTCAATCAGAATTATTTAGTTTTTTACAGAAATTTAAGCCGTATTTAGAAACATATTAATACATGTATCCTTTTTCATTTCTTTCTTCTTTTAGTGTAGTTCACTCAGGCTTCTGTATCAGCTGAGTGAGTAATATTCACTGATGGACATAAATTATTTCATAAGCACTTTCTGAAAAATTGCTTAATACAATAGTGCCTTTAGATTTACATGCTCAGCTTTTTATCTGATTTCTCACATGTTTCTAAATAGATCATTAGATGAATGAAGCTATTATATGGGCTTACAAATGAAGCATGGATTTAGAATTTTAAGGACTTATGCTAAAATCGCTGGATTACAGAAAAGTAAGTTAGTAGTGAGGTCTTCTTAAAAGTGATCCTACTAAGTGATCTTATCTATCACTCTTACTGTCTAACAGAATCTTTTATGCTAAAATGTTGACCATTTTTGTTGTTGAAATTTTAATGAAGTAAATCAAGTAAGTCTAAATCATATTAATTGAGTATCTTAGATCTATATTAACTTACTAAAGTCCTGTGATTTTGTTTTTACTTTTTTCTTTTTGAATGACTGGCTACTATAAGCATTCGGAAGAGAAAATATCTAGGATAAAAAATTTCCTTCCAGTATTTTTCTTCTTTGATTTTTCATTAGTTGTTTTCTTTTAAAATTTTTTTTTTGCTTAAAGTAACTCTTTTTTTAAAGATTAATTAATTAATTAATTAATTAATTAATTTATGAGAGAGATAGAATGCAACCTGGGGTAGAGGCAGAAAGAAAAAGAGAGAATCCCCAAGCAGCTCTCTCTGATCGCACAGTTCCACCCAGCACTTGATCCCAGGACCCTTAAGATTGAGACCTGAGCCAAAACCAAGAGTCAGAAGTTTAACTGACTAAACCACCCAGATATCCCTTAAGGTAACTATTATGGATTGCAATGCAGCAAAAAGCAAGTACTCATTGCTCTCATTTCTTCCAATATGATGCTTTTGTGATATGACCCTATTTACAGTTTTATTTACTGTGTGCACAACACTTTTTCTCACTAGACTCTTACAGAGTAATCCTGGATTATGACAATGTAAGCAGTTTTCCGTTCTACTAAAATAATGTTATTAAATATTGAGTCTGGAAGGAGAGATGAATCAAATCCTGAGTCTAAGTATTGCTTTTCAATTACCTCCAAAAGGCTCTGCCTGTGTCTCTTCAAAGACAAAATCAATCTTCAATAAAATTTTACTCTTTGTGTAAACAATTACTAAAGTAATAGGGATGTTAAAGACTATCATTCACATGTAGAAATTCAGTAAATAGGGCTATACATTGAAGGAAACATTACTAGATATAAGAGAGTCTCATGTTTGAATGTTTTCATTGTTTCCTTACTTCCCTTTTCCACAACCTCCTTCTTTGTCATTTCTGATCCTATTAGATCTCCTGATACTGCAGAATGGTGAAGAAAACAGGAATGGCCTTCAAGGAGCTTGCATTCTAATTGCCTAAAAAAAAATCACTTGAAAATGGTGATGTTTCAGTGATAGGGTCCTAGAATAATTGGTCACTTACTGAGAAACATATTTAGCATACATTTAATGTCAGAGTTAATATTAAAATAAATTTCAGATTTTTTTTAAATGTTAAATATTGAAGCGTGATATCATAAACATCTTAGAAAAAAGTGAATATTTGAATTTTGGATTTCGTGATGAAGAATCACCTTAGCTTAAAAATAATAGAAGATTCACAGCAGAACAGATGGACAAATTTGAATACATAAATATGTATTAAACCTATTTTGTATCAAAACATGCATATTTTAATATACACTAGTATAAAAGACAGCATATTTAAATCAAAATATTTTAGTAGATATTTTAATTGTTTATATATAAAAAATAAAATTTTTATATATATATATATATATATATATATATATATATATATACCTAAAAACTATATCTCTATCCCTTTCTATATTTTATATATTAACTACAATGGCCATGGCTTACCTATATAATAAAAAAATAAAAAATAAATTGAGTCCTTTTTGAAAGTGTTGCTGATGGCTAAGAATGAGGTCAGGCTACAGTATTTGATAACTAAGCCAAATTAAAATTTCATTTCATATTTTAAGTAGCATATACACAAAAATCAAATTCAATAAAAATTGAATCAATAAAAGTAATATTAAGTTTTAATTTTTAAATGAACATAATGCATTTTAAGACCTATTTTATCCTCCATATTAAAGTTTTAAAAAGATGTAAAGCTAAGTGTAACATTAGCAAATCTACTATGTCATATTCCATTAGTTCATGCCCTTTTCTTCACTTGATGCGTTGGATGGGAAACACTCAGAAAAAATATCACTCTAAGTATTCACAATTCCTATATTTAACTAAACTTATTTATATATGTGTGTGTATATATATATATATATATATGTACATGTGTATATATGTGTTTGCTTCAAGATGTTTTAGAGGTTTCCTCCCTTTCCTGTCAGAGAAGCACACACCTAACAAAAAGGAAGGAGGATGAGGGACTCATTTATGGACACTTCTGTATTATACATAAGAATAACTTATATTAAGTTTTTGGCATGTGAGTCCAGAATAATAATGCTGGATTGTTATATAATCAAAAATGTTAACTTTATGGATGAACGAGTCGAGATGCCAAGGCCCATTTATGCATATATTCTTAAAAAGAGCATAACTACAAAATTTATATTTAGAAATATAAAACTTATAAAATCTATACTTTCTAAGTTTAATATATTAAAATTTCCTTTTATTGGCATTGTTGTCTAGCTGAACTTTCCAATGTGCAAGTGTTATAGAATAGCAAAGTTTAATCGATATTATCTAAAATTCATGTGTAGCTTTTACTCATATTTTGGCAAATATAGCACTGGATAACATCAGGAAAGTATTAAAGTCTTATGCTTTTGTTCTCAAAAATTAGCAAAAGAGTAAAAAAAAAATCTATAAAAGTTGAATATCCTCATCACTCAACACCTACTCGCATGGAAATGTGACTGTAGAATAAGGAGAGAATATAAAAAATTTGCCACCTCTAAATTACTTAGGTATAAAAGGAATTAGTATTGCTCATTGCATTCATATAAGTGTCCCCAAATATAGGCACCTCAGAAAAGTTTAGAGGCCTTTGATACAACTTCATGGAATACTTCTAACTTTTAAATGCAGATCTACCGTAAAATGTGAAAAAAATATATAACATATGATTTGTACTCTGTTGACAATATACTATTGTTTAAAGTGTTTACTTTTGGGGCGCCTGGGTGGTGTAGTCCATTAAGCATCCAGCTCTTGGTCTCGGCTCAGGTTGTGATCTCATGGTCCTGAGATCCAGGCCCCATCACTTCATGCTCAGGTAGGGGTGTGCTTGAAATTCTCTCTCGCTCTCCCTCTGGCCCTCCTGCTCATGCTTGCTCTCTCTCTACAACAAATAAATAAGTCTTAGAAAAAATGTTTACTTCTATGAACACACGGAGTTGATGGATGCCTCCCTCCCTGACAGCTTGCCAGCCCGGTTCTGCAGAACGTGAAGACGTGGTTGGCCCATTGATACATGCACTTCCACAGCGCATCGTTCTTTGTTTACTTGATATTTCTGCACTGACTTTACAGTGGTATTTCCATTATCAAATGGTAGTTGGGAACCCATGCCACAAACGAGTGTGCACTGTTTGCAAGGTTGCAGTTCTGAGTGTAAGAGTACACGCACGCACGCAGACTCTCTTCTATTCAGAGTTGGTCGTAAAACAGCGGTTCTGAAACTTCAGTTTGCATGACAATCTCATGGGGGCCTTGAAAATTCCTGGGCCTTACTACCTCAGTTTCTGAACTCCCTGGAGTGTGTTTAAGATTTGCTCATCTAGGGGATCCCTGGGTGGCTCAGCGGTTTGGCGCCTGCCTTTGGCCCAGGGCACAATCCTGGAGCCCTGGGATCGAGTCCCACATCGGGCTCCCTGAATGGAGCCTGCTTCTTCCTCTGCCTGTGTCTCTGCCTCTCTCTCTCTCTTTCTCTCTCTCTCTGTCTATCATATATAAAAAAAAAAATCTAAAAAAAAAAAAAAGATTTGCTCATCTAACAATATTCCAGCTGATGCTGATGCTGTTAGTTTTGTGGTCCACATTTTGAGAACCAGTGCTTTAGAGGGAAAAATACTGGACAGCTAGAGGTTTGCAAAGTCCATTTGATCCACATTGTTTGTTGCTTTAGGAGGATTTTTAAAAATTCACATTTAAAAATTATTTATTCATATAGGGCATTGAAAAAAATATGGTTGCTCTTTTTTGCTTATTGATAGATCCATTTGGAGGTGGGATGACAACTAGACCAGCATTTTGCACGCTGTAAAATGATTTTCTTTTCATATAGTCATTCCCTTGGCAAGTATTTATTCATCAGAATATCATTAAAATTGTCGTTGGAGTCTCTGGTGGTTTAAAACAGCCTGACTTAATTTCACACGCGTGCATGCACACATTTTATATAGGAAAATAAATACATTGATGTGCCTAGATTGGAGAAAAAGTTGTGAAATATTGCCTGCGTGCCTGGCTTTTGAATTGCTGTGAATTTCTGGTCAATTCGGAATAACATGACTCACATAGTATCTTGGTAAACGTTAAGTGGCTAAGACGAGTGACCTCTCTCCAGTGAGGCTGCTGACAGATGATGAAGATTACAACTTCTCGTGATTGAAACTGATTGAAAATTATTATCTTCCACTGAGAAAAATCCCAAGCTATTCTTTTTGATTTGTGCACATTCTATGAAAAAAAAAAATGGCAAGAACAGGGATGAAGTTTTTTCCCTTCAGTGTGCACCAAATTTTGAAATTGGACATTCTCAAATTTTTGAAATTTCTAAATCTGTAGTACCTTTTGAAATATTAATGGGGATTAAGTCTTGAAACAAGATATTTTCAATATTTGTATTGTTAGCTCTTGCAGATTAAGTGATAGACTTAACGGCCTTTTCACTTTTCCTCTAGGCTTTATTATATGATATTGAGAAGAATTAAGATCAGTATCTAAGAATTACACATTATACATTTATAGAAGTATATTTGAGGCAACAAATGGCTATTAACATATTACCTTATGTTCTGTTCACAACTACAAAGTCGTAACAGTGTTGGAATCCATCTTTCACTTTATGGATTTGTGAACTCTAAATAGAACTAGGCATAAGGTATTAAATGATGCTGAGCAAAGCACTAGGGAAAAGTCAATTGAATGAAATGGAGAAATAATCCAAGTTACAAGGTAGACTTGCTCCATAGCTATATTCTCTCCTCTTACTGTAATGAGGCCAAGTGGACAATAACAAACAGCTAAAAGAATATATGCAACAACATAAAATGTTCTAATGGCAGTAAATATAATTTTTGAGTACCTTTGAATACTTTGATAACCTTCGAGACCGATTTTCTAACTTTAAAATGGAAATTAAAGTTTGTGATACATAAAACAAAATCTTAATGTGGCATGTATGTATAAAAGCCGTAAAATGAATAACCACTTGGATTTAACTTTCATGCTATTAAAATAACATAGGAATAGAGAAGTAATAGCAAACAAAAATTAAATTGAGAGACCAGGTCATTAATATCTACGCTTCTTGCCACCTGTTCTCTCCATCAAATATCTTGGTTTCTTTCTTTAGGAAAAATTAAATCCAAAGTCTACAAGCCATCAAAGTTATAAGGCCAGGTGTACAAAGGTAGCATACCCTGGGGTCTTGACTTTTTTTATGTTAATCGATCTTATATTGAAGTAGAATAAAGGATTGTTTTTAAATTTAGCTATCTAACGATTTTCGGATGATTTTTGAGTCAGTGTAACTACTTACCTCACAGTTTTAAACAGAGATAAGAATTCTAAACGTGGGTTTATTGAGAGGGCATGGACTCCTGAGAGCGACCCCGTAAAACGTTGTGTCTGTCTGTTAGGAATCCTCTTGTAGGGTCAACTGCAGGTCTTATCTTGAAGCTAAGGAAAAACAAAACAGAATTCAAATTCTTGATTCTGTTAACATTGGGTTAACATTCTGTTAACATCCCAACTAGCATGAAATAATTCCTTGAGTAAAAATAGAATAGAATTGACTTCCCTTTGCTCAAATCAGGCAGCCCTAGCAGTAAATTAAAACCATGGTAGTCAGACGGTCCTTAAACACACAACTGGTAATATGCCTTAAAGACGTTGCATCCTGCATCATTTCCAATGCTCTGTAGCAAATTACCTGGAACTTAGTGGTATAAAACAACACAGATGCATTATGTTGCATGTCTAGAAGAGAAAGTCTGAAATGGCTTTGTAAGGTTAAAATCAAGGACTGTGTTTTATCCGGATGCTGTAGGGAAGATTCCGACCCTTGCCTTTTCCAGGTCCCGGAGGCTGCCTTCCGTCCTTGGTGTGTGCACCTGCCCCCCTCACCTCTGCTGTGTAGCCTCATCCTCCTTGACTCTGACCTTCCTGCTTCCCTCTTACACTGGTTCTTCTGAGCATATAGGGTTTCCTGGAAAATCCGGGACAATCTCTCCATCTCAGAATCCTTAACCCAATCACTTCTGCAGAAGCCTGTTTGCACGGCGATATGATATGTTCCAAGGGTGACAATGTGGACATCTTTCGGGGGCCAATATCTCTCTTACCTGAGACAGGAGCACAGTTTTTATGTAATAATAATGTGTAGTTTCTGTGGAACGTCAAATGGTGTTCCCCCTGAAGGTATACCCAAGTCAAATCTCTGGAAACAGGACACGTCCGTCACCTTATTTGGAAGAAAGGATCTTTGCAGATGTTAGGTCAAAGATCTTGAGAAGAAGCTCCTCACACCCTCTCCTGTCCTTGAAATGTGCCTGCAAACTACTGTTCCCATGCTGGCAGCCCTTGTGGGGACGCGGTCTGATGAGAGTGAGGTGTTCTGGAGACAATTAAGGTGTTGTTGAGAGCAAATAACTAAACCCAGTTAAGTCCTCTGGATAAGCTTTTTTTTTTCTTCTTTTTTTTAATATGCACAGAGCCTGATGGGGGGGCTCAATCTCACAACCCTGAGATCGTGACCTGACGTGAAATCAAGAGTCTAATGCTTCACGGACTGAGCCACCCAGGAGCCCCTAAACTGTTAAGTCCCAGTGGGTGGGTGTGGGAATCTCCTTGTCTTGGGGCCACTTAGGATAAGCCTCATATTCCCTCGTTTATTAAAATGGCCACCTGCCAATCTGGAATCCTCTGCTGCTGTCTCTGGGCTCTCCCAGCCCCTGTGTGTGGGGCCAGATTCAGATTAAACCTGGGGAGCCCTCAAGGTTGCACACCAACATTACAGCCCGTCACAGGAAAATGACATAGCCTCTAAATGTGGAAATGTCTGAAAGGCATGTTTCAAGTTCTGGGAATTTTTCAAGAAAAGATTAAAAATGACTTTAATAGTCATAATACTCATAAGCTGTAACTTTATAATCTTAAAGATTTTCATATTTTTAAAAAAAGATGTTATTTATTTATTCCTCAGAGACCCAGAGAGAGAGGCAGAGACACAGGCAGAGGGAGAAGCAGGCTCCCTGCAGGGAGCCCGACACAGGACTCGATCCTGGGACACCGGGGTCATGCCCTGGGCCAAAGCAAAGGCAGACACTGAACCCCTGAGCCACCCAGGTGCCCAGATTTTAGTATGTTAAGACACATCTTTAAAGACGTGTAGAGGTGTCACCTGGCTGGCACAGCTGGTTAGGCATCCAAGTCTTGGTTTTGGCTCAAGTCGTGACCTCAGGGTCTTGAGATCAAGCCTCACATTGGGCTCTGTGCTCAGTGTAGAGTCTGCTTGAGGTTCTCTCTGTCTCCAGCTCATTCTCTCTCTAAGATAAATAAATCTTGAAAAAAAACTGTATAGAAATATCATACCTAGAGATATACCCAAGAGGGGCTTCTTGTTTATGATAATTGAAAGATAAATACGTATCTCTGCTATGAACTCTTGTTTCAGGAGTTGAGTAAAATTTTACAGAAAATGAAAAATGATGAATTAAGCAAAACAAACCTATAAATCCCTTTCCTTCATACTGGTTGACTAAAAATGGTTTGTAAGAAAAAGAATAGATTGTATATGACACTGTTACTCTGGGTGCCAAATATAAACTTGCAAATAGATCCACAATACGATGAGTCTTTAAGAGGATAGTTGATAGAGTGAGTCATTCTTTATTGGTGCCATTATTTACATTTCTCATTTCCTACAAATTTTCTTGGCGAGATGCTAGACGGAAAAATAGATTTCAAATGTTACAACACCTGGGCTTCAGTAAAATTTTCTAAGGAGAGATTTTATGCTTACAGCTGTACTAAATATTGTAGGAATACAAATTGCAGATGATCTTTCTTAGTTTTTGAGATTAATAGAACCTATGCTTTGTGGGCTCTTTTTTTTTTGTTATTTTTTTTTATTTCATTTGAATGCATATCTCATTTTTTACCTAAGCCTGAATAATGTCTAACTTCTTACAACCCGGGATAGTCATATAGTCTAAAGAAGTGCAAGAACCATACGCAAAATGCTTAAAACAGAAGGGCCTGCCGTTATCAGAGGAGTTAGCGTCGTAGGTAGAACTGTTATCTAAACTACTTCTGATTGTCATGCCGTGGTTTAGAATGATCTTGTGTTTGGTTTGATTCATTTGTTTTTATTTATTTTTGTAAATACTTTTTCAATGTATTGGAGAGAAAGCAAGACTGTAGCCACAAATCATGAAGGTACAGGGCTCTATCACTCAACGTGAGATCCTGTGCAAGTCTGTGTGTGCGTGTGTGTGTGCATGCAATTGATTCATAGCATTTGCAAAATACTCTGGGTCTTAGGATTGTTCAAATAACATAAATTTACAATATAGACTCCATTTGAGGTTGGTTGCTTTTTGTCTGTCATTAGTTCCATATTCTTCTCAAAACTGCATGGCAGCAGTGTACTTGCCTTAGTGACTGTAGGTATGAATGACACCTATAACCTGCTTATTAGTAGCGCTTCTATCTGTACTTAAAACATCTTTAAAATACAGATTAAATTTTACTATTTGAAACTATATTGGGATCTAAAATTTCCTGATGACGTGTTTCTAATACAGTATGCTAATTCAATCATTTTCTATAAATCGTATTTTTATTGACTGCAGGACATACTGATTTGAAGTAGCTTTTTAATAGTGGAATGATGTTCTGGACTAATGTGTTTTTTTTCCAACTCCTAAATATATATATGTATATATATAAATACACATATAAATATATATGTACATAGGTATATATGTACGTATATATATATGAATAGTGATTTTACACAGATGAAAGTGACATTTTTTTTTTTTTATTTTTTTTTTATTTTTATTTATTTATGATAGTTACAGAGAGAGAGAGAGAGAGAGGCAGAGACACAGGCAGAGGGAGAGCAGGCTCCATGCACCGGGAGCCTGACGTGGGATTCGATCCCGGGTCCCCAGGATTGCGCCCTGGGCCAAAGGCAGGCGCCAAACTGCTGCGCCACCCAGGGATCCCGAAAGTGACATTTAATTGCAAGTTTCTGGTGGAAAAATATTTAAAGTATAAATACATCCAAATTACATACCTCTTTTATTTGAGGTTTCACAAGATTCACTTTAGGTTAAAATATTGAGAATGAGTGTGAACTATCAGAAATCTGTGGTATTATATGTCTGATGGTTTGACATCTTTGTTTTCTCTATACTGACTCTGCCTCCTATTTGTCATATTTTGATGTTTAATAGTAGTATATTAGATACTTTCCCCTAGTGAATAAAATAAGTTCCCAAATTTTGATGTCTAATTAAAATAAATTTAACTTTGTTACTAAAAAACTAGAACAATCTAATATTGACTTTATTTTTGAAAATCATATTTGAAAATATTCTTTATCCTTGATTAACTGCAGACATCGCTGAAACAACCCATATGACTAGATCCCTTCCAAATTTTCAATATGGAAGCCCAAATGATATGAAACCAAAACATCACAATTTGAGTTTAAGAAATCTCAGCACATGTTTTAAGTAATATCTATTCTGAATGTCTATGCATTTTAAAATTCAATAGTTTTCCTCTTTCCATTATGGCAAATTTATATTTTATTTCTTATTCAGATCTTCCATAGTGAAAAACAGACTTCTAAGTTTGTGAATTCTCAAGTCTATATTTTAAGTGTGTTTATCGACTGTGGGTTTTATGATTCTTCATAGCAGTCTGTTCTCTATGGTATTTTAAAAATACCATTATATTTGGAATAACGAATAAACGAAGAAGTATTGCATTAAAAAGGAAAGAGAAGGGTTGAGAATGGAAGGAAAAGGAAGGGAAAGAAGAAGAAAGGGGAAAAAAGACTGCTCGGAATTACAGGTGGGATGGACGAGAGATGTGTAAGGAAGGGGGGCTGCTCAAGCACTAAATGGGGTAGGATGAAGCAGCTGTGGACCACCGGGTGGGAGGAGCTGCAGGGACTGAGAGCTGCGGCCGCCTCCATCAGTGGTGGGATGTTGGAGAGACGGGGGAGCAGACAAGAGGGCCTTCCTGGAAGCACCCCGGAGCGCTGGACATAGCAGCCCGGAGCAGCCTGCGGACACTCAGTCCTGGCAGGAAACAGTCGTGTTTCCCAAACTCAGGCCCATCTTAGAATCATATGGTGGCTTAGTTAGGCTGTAGTTTTCTGGGGCCTGGCCCCGGAGCTTCTAAGTCAGTAGGCCTGGGGTGAGACTTGAGAACTTGAACTTCTAACATCTTCCCGGGTGACGCTGACCTTGCATCCAGTCCTTTGAAAATCACCACCGTGTCCGTTCTCCCTCTGATGACCCTCCTGCTCTGTTGGTCCTTAAGGACTGATGACGGGGGAAGCAGCTGCCAAATAGTGGGTTTGGATCAACGATGCAATAGGCTGTTGGGGTCATTCGTCAAGAATTCGTTTAACCCCTCAGTCCAGTGTCCTAACACCCACAAGAATCCGGGGAAGCCCAGGCCTCACACTTGAGTCCTCGATCCAGGATGGGTCTGAGGAGTGACTGCTGGGTGGGGTAGGTGGGTGCTCCTGAGCGGTCGGGCACAGGGAGAGGCTCCGTATGCAGAATAGACTTCAGGCTCCCTCGTGACCGTGGCAGCTGCGAGGAGAACGAGCGCCCCATAGAAATGCACCGCTGGCCCACAGTACAGGAGCTGGAGAGATGGACTTTGAGGAGGTGAGGCCACTACTCGGCCTACAGTGGGGTCAATGGTGGTGCCCCAAGAGCTCACGTAGAGAAGAACCAGAAGTAAGATTTACAAAGTGAGATGGGACACAGAGTCCCAGGCAGATAAGGGATTAAAAGTCTAGTTTGGGCAATAACGGAACTAATGTTAGGTGAGTTTCGGTAAAGTGCCCCTGTGGTCCTGGTAGTAGCAGGGTAGCTTTAGGCTTAAGGAGGAACGGAGGGATAAGTGGAAAGCTCTTCGGGGCGCTTGATTATGCCGGGGACCAGCTAGAGGAGCTAAGTGCTTTTTGTAGTTTATGGAGGGAAGAGAAGCTTGGACAGTTTTATCTGCTGAAAGCAAAGATCTAGTAGAGTCAGAGTATGAAGACCCAGGGGGAAGGGGGTAATTAATCCCAGAAGAGGAAGGGGATAATTGATTTTGTTTAGGAAATGGGAGGGGTTCAATATTCAGAGCATCAAGGAGCTATTGAGTGTCAAATGCCGTTCCTAAGGTCTTTCTTGGGATTATTGTCACAGGTATGTGGTAATTCATTTTGATATTTTCATTTTGTCTCAGCTATAATGAGAAATTGAAGTTCGGAGGAGTTTAGGGCAAATTTTTATTTTCTTCTGAACTTACTCAAGGCATTGCTATTTATCATCACTCTCTTTTGTACACCTCCATTCAGTGAATAATTGGTCACCAACTAAGAAGTTTCCCAACACAGACTCTTTTTGTTCATTCGCTTTTGTTCTTGTTGCCTCTTGGGTGGCCTGCTTGATTTTTTTTTTTTCTATAATATAAAAAGCAGTCTTGGAAGTACCTCAAAGTAAAAACGATCAGTTTGGTTCAATATAGTGTGTGTGTGTTGTTTGTATGTTTGTCTCTGCCTTTTTGTTTTGTTTTGTTTTGGTATCTTCTATTTAAGTTAGGATATTGAACTTTAAAAAAAATAGTACCTGCTAACACATTTCGTGTAAAAGAAAGTGCTAATACTTGATCATGGATCCAACGTTAGTTCCATCCTTCAGGAGCACTTTATCGGACACTTTTATATCATGCCTCCTGTTAAGCTGATTCCCCACCCCTCACCCCCGCCCCCGGACATAAATAATAAGCAAAGAAATTCTCTTCAACCACTTGACCATTTTGTAGATAGTTCGTGGAGGTCTGATCAGTCTATCAGATGGGCACGTCCTGGGTGTACCTTGCTTTGCAGGACAAGGATTTAGTTGCTGCCAGAAAAAAGAGAGAAGGGGCTCTATGGGCCCCGACACAGGCGATGTTGTTGTACTTTGTTTTGTTTTTTCCACCTGAAACGGTGTGAGACTCTAAGGGGGAAGAGTCAGGGGTGAGAGAGAAACCAGGGGATGAAAAAGGAAGTTGAAGTAGGTTTCTAATGCTCGGAACAGGTAAAAGCCAACGGGTTTTGTTGACTATATTGCATATGTGGCTTTTTTCATGAGCCGTGTGACAGCTAGGAGTGGTTGGGGGGGGGTGGAAGTGGGCACACTGAGGCTCGCTGAGGTATGGGGACCCGGGAAGGAGATTGCTAACCACTTGAAAGCTGTGTTTTTGAGTATCCCAAGTGGTGCCAACTCAAGGAAACGTCAAGCCTGTCAACGTGTCAGCAATAAGATTTCTTTGCAGACCCTCAGGGTGGACCGACAGGCTTTGTCGTAGGAGCCAATCATTGTACTTAAACGGGGTTGGGAGATAGAAGCTTGCACAACTTTTGCCTGTGTTATCAACACTTTCACCTTTTTTGTTCGTTTGCTTGCTTTTTATCCAAGTATGTAGTAACTAAGGGTAACCAGTCTGCATTTCCAAACTTCTGCTGTGGTTAGATTTATTTTGACTGGGTTACCGCCAACGATATATAAGTGGAAGTAAGTAGTACAACGTCAGGCTTGGGCTCTGGAAGGGAAGGAGGATCACGCCCTCCACGTCTCGTTTCCTTTCCTCCCTGTAACTGAAAATCAGAAGTGATCATTGTGAGAGCATCTTAGACCATGAAATGAAGCCAAGGTGTCGGCGATGACGGGGCAATAGGTTAGAAGCCGCGTAAGTCATCATTGCTGTCCCAGACATACCAGGTCTGTGCTGCCTGCTTGGTCGTGCACATAAAAGAGATAAGGTATTTGTTTGTTCTTTGTTTTTTGGGTTTTTTTTGTTTGTTTGTTTGTTTTGAAGTATTACATTTTGTCTTCTTGTGACAGCAGTGTATATCCTAATCAGGACATTTCTCAAGATCTCTCTCATCGATTCATCCAACAAACATTTATTCAGTGCTACATGTTTGGCCCTTTTCTCGCGACAGTAAATAATAGCCCAAAGAAAATCCCTGCCTTCGCCACGGGTACATTCTAGTGAAGAGATTAACCAGCAAAAGGATAGATTGGGTGAAATAGATAGTCTTTAATTTAGTACTGTGGATAAAATACAGTGGGAGTAAGAGAATATTATGAAAGACAGTATGCTAATAAATTGGAGAATGTAGAAGAAAAGCATAAATTCCTGGAGATAAAACTGAAGCAGGAAGAAACAGAAAATTTGAATACACCAATTAATGGCAATAAAATCGAATCAGTAACAAAAAAAAAAAAAAATCCCAACCAAAAAAGTTCAAGGTTCAAAACCAGATGACTTCACGGGTGATGTCCACCAAACATTTAAAAAAGAGTTTAATAGCTATGCCTGTCAAACTATTTAAAAAAAAATAGAAAAGAAAGGAAAAGGGGCACCTGGGTAGCTTAGTCTGTTAAGCCTCTGCTTTTGGCTCAGGTCATGATCCTGGGGTCCTGAGGTTGACCTCTGCAGAGCCTGCCTCTCCTTCTCCTGCTGCACCCTCTCCCCCACCCTGCTTATGCACACACCCTGTCTCCTCTCTCTCAATCCCAAATGAATAAATAAAATCTTTAAAAAAAAATAAAATGTGGGAAAACATCCAGATTCATTCAATGCAGCCAGCATTATCTTGATATCACCTGGATAAAGACACCAGTAAATAAAGAACCACAGTCCAATGTCCCTAATGAACAGAGATGAAAAAAATCCTAAATTAAATGCTAGCAAACTGGGATCCCTGGGCGGCTCAGTGGTTTAGCATCAGCCTTCAGTCCAGGGCGTGACCCCGGCGTCCTGGGATCGAGTCCTGCATTGGACTCCCTGCAGGGAGCCTGCTTCTCCCTCTGCCTGTGTCTTTGCCTCTCTCTCTGGGTCTCATGAATAAATAAATAAAATCTTTAAAATAAATAAATAAATACTAGCAAACTGAATCCAACAATAAATTTTTAAAGAATCATTCACCTTGATCAAGTGGAATTTATTCCCATTTTGCAAGGTGGTTGGTTCAGGGCTCACAAATCAATCGACATGGTACAGCAGGGATGAAAGAAAGGATAAGAACTATATGATCCTGTCAGGTGCTGTAGAGAAGACATTTGGCAAAGTAAAATATTCATTCATGATAAAAACTCCCAACAAAGTAGGTTTAGAGGGAACACACCTCAATATTAAAAAGGCCATCTATGAAAAACCCACAGCTAACCCATCCTCAATGGGGAAAAACTGAGAGCTTTTCTCCTGGGATCAAGACAAAGATGTCCACTCTCACCATTTTCTTTTTCTTTTTTTAAAAAGATTTTATTTATTTATTTATTCATGAGAGACACGCAGAGAGAGGCAGAGACACAGGCAGAGGGAGAAGCAGGCTCCATGCAGGGAGCCCGACGTGGGACTCGATCCCGGGACCCGGGGTCGTGGCCTGGGCCCAAGGCAGGTGGCCAAGCGCTGAGCCCCCAGGCGCCCCCACGCCGCCCTCTCCTCCCCTCCCCTTCATGTCACCTTTCCAACGCCAGCCTTAATGAGAGCATTTTCTAAAAGCTCTTGTGCTGGTGGTGGGGTGGTTTTCGCCGTCCCCCCTTCCTAACCCCAAGCGTCTCCATCAGTTACTTGGTGCCTGGCCGAGCCCGGGGGCCGCCCTGCAGGCGCTGGCACTGCCAGTGTGAGACACAAGGGGATGGTGTCTGCAGAACGGCCTGTCACGCGGCCACGTGTTAGCGACCTGGTCGTTGTCCTGTAGCACGGCCGGTGTGAAAACACTAAGAATGTCTTCTTTTTTTTTTTAACCTTCTTTTTTTTTTTTAATGTTCTCCAAAAATTGTAAGGAGTCTCACTGTAGCTGTGAGTGCCATGCATGTATCTCATCACGGCGGTCACGTCCCCGTATGATGCCCGCTCAGAGACGGGGGGCCTGGTGGGAAAGGGTGTCCTCCAGCGGCGCACCTCACAGCTGCATTTTATTCAACACAGTCATAATATTTTTATTAAGAACATAGAAATTTGTATGTTATAACTGGGCATATCAGTATCCCACAGGGCACGGCTCCTTTGTTCTCTGGATCCGCGTGTTCCAGGTCCTCCGTTGGGTCCACATGGGCCAGGTCCCTCGGGAGCAGGAGCCTGGCTGTTAGGTGTCCCCTCTCTAACGAGGAGGATGTGTGGGGCCCGTAGGTGGACGTGCACCCACTGATGCCATTTACACCAAATGGGAAATACTCAGCCTGTGGTTGGGTCGCTCAGTCACCGAGGGCGAGGAGTCGGTCACCCTCTGCCCCCACCACCTCTTCCAGGGTTCCCTTCTTACTCTTACTGTTGCTGCTTCTCTCTCCTTTAGCTCTAACGTACAAAATTTAATCTCATCCAATCTTTTTTTTTTTTTTTTTTACTTTCTTAAAAAAATTAAACATGGAAAAAATCTGGGAGAGGCACCAACACAGCCTGGCCCCCCTGCCCCAGCACCGGGACGTGAAACCCCAGGGAAAACATTGTGCAGTGCTGACAGGAAGCAGGACGAGGATCAGCTGCAAGACGTCTCTATGGGGAGGTGACCATCACCCGCCCTGTGATCGCACGGAGAAACATACTATTTACAGGAAAAGCATGAGCTGCATGAGCTTCTTGAGCCTAGAGAAGTCTTGGGCACTAAATGTCAGTATTCCAGAAAAGCACTTTAGGTGTTCATGTATTCATACAACTTGTATATTGCTTAGATATATTCTTAGATTTAGGTATGAGGGTCTTTGATTCATTGTTAAATTCATTTAAATTTTGGGGATCCCTGGGTGGCTCAGCAGTTTGGCTCCTGCCTTTGGCCCAGGGCGCGATCCTGGAGACCCGGGATCGAATCCCACGTCGGGCTCCCGGTGCATGGAGCCTGCTTCTCCCTCTGCCTGTGTCTCTGCCTCTTTCTCTCTCTCTCTCTCTCTCTCTCTGTCTATCATAAATAAATAAATCTTTAATAAATAAATTCATTTAAATTTTAAAAATCCAACTCTGTTGAACTAGTCTATAGTAGTATGGATGTGGGACCTGTGTGAGGGGTACCACAAATCCTGGGGAGAGAGGACTTTTAACTTTTGAGAAAAAAAATAAGATTTGTTACAGTTATGTATTCCTCACGGAAGTGATCTTCATATGACCTAAGACGTTCGTCTGCTGAGATCAATCCAGACGGCAACACTAAGTTCAACAACTCTACACTCCATAGGGCGTGAGTTAAAATAACAGAAATGAACCCTTTCCTTCATGTTTAGCATTCGATTTTTTTTTTATGCATTCGTGTTAAAATGAAAGCAAGTACGACCATATAAAACCACGTTCGGTATTACGTCGTAGGACGATACCCATTAAAACGTATAGCTGATTAGCTGATACTAAACTTAGTCACCAATTCTGAACACCAGGGTGCAAAAAAAAAAAGAAAATATTTTAAAGGTTGATTTATTTATTTGAGAGAGACAGAGAGAGAGAGAGAGAGGGAGTGGGCAGGGGAGACGGAGGGCAGCAGGGTCTCTGCAGAGCAGGGACTGACCGTGGGGGTGGGGGACTTGGGCCTAGGCCCCGAGGTCCTCACCTGAGCTGACAACAAGAGTCAGGTGCCCCGCTGACGGACCCCTTGGCACCCCCAAGGCTCTTGTGCATTATTCACGGACCAGGTGTGCTAAGAGAAATCATGATGCACAGCGGCACAGGCCTTGAGAGTGATTGCGTTACTTGTCTTCAAAGATCATTTTAACAATCGACGTCTGATTGTCAATCCATTATCATTCTACCAAGACAGCCAGAGGCCCCGATGTGGCTTTCCTTGTTTTCATAAATGCTCTTTGGGCATCGGTCTTACTACTGAGTGCACCATCTAAAGTCTGTGTAACGGGGCCTCCCGGGGGGCTCAGTGGGTGAGTGTCTGCCTTTGATCCAGGTCGTGACCCCGGGTCCTGGGATCGAGTTCCGCGTCGGGCTCCCTGCATGGAGCCTGCTTCTCCCTCTGCCTGTGTCTCTGCCTCTCTCTGTGTCTCTCATGAATAAATAAATAAAATCATAAATAAATAAAATCATAAATAAATAAATAAATAAAATCATAAATAAATAAATAAACTTAAAAATATAAATAAAAAAAATAAAGTCTGTACAACAGAATCAGATGCTGTGCTGTGCCCCTGCCAGAGACTGACCAATGCCTTTCCCCAGAACAAACGTCTCAGAACAAAATCGCATCAGCATTTCACACTTAAGGGAATTGAAGCACGATCGCGGATTCCTCTTCAAAGTCACTCACAGCCAGAAGCCGATGGAACGGGAACCTAAACTGCGGCTGCCTGCTTGCAGGGTCGTTTTTGTTCAGCCCATTGCTTGGTGTCCCTCTTAGAACCGGGTGTGACGCGCCTCTTACCGTGCCCGGAGGCCTGTGCACACCTGCCTGAGGCCCGGCCCAGAGCCCTCAGGTGCACTCAGAGTGGCCGGTACCCCTCTGGGCCCGCGGCCCCTGCGTCCGGGCAGCCAGGCCCGCGTCCTGTCTATGCCTGGCTGTTGGCTAAGCCACCGTTCGCCACAAGACCAACAGGAGGGCTACTTGAACCTGGCCCCAGGGTTGCTGTTCTGCATCATTCTCGTGGCCCCCACCGTCCCCTCCCTCCCCGCTGGTTCACAACATGACCCTGCAGCCACCTGCCTCTTGTGCGGTGTAGACCATGGCACCCACTTGCTGGGTGGCCTGCCCAGCTTCCCTCTTCCATCCTGACCACCGGCCTGCGGGTTAATCCACAGGCTGAGCCTGGCAGCAGAGAGGCCAGGGAGGACCTGCCGCCATCTAGGGGTACGCAGCAAGGACCGGGCCTGGGGCAGCAGCAAACGCGTGACACCGACTGGAGAGTCACTGCGGATCATTTTAAATCCCTGCCCCTAGGTTTGCGGGCGACATCTGAGCATTTAGGATGCAAGTAAGAAGACAGCGCAGAGAAACCTGCATTTCGGCTTCCTGGGCGGTGAATGCCGAGTGATCTTTCCAGGTTGGAAGGAAAAAAGAGCTTCGCGTACTTGTGAAACAGGACATAAAGCCACCCCGACGAGGCTTTGACAGAAGTCACCGGCACCTGAAACATGAGCGATTTGTCTACTTGAGACTTAACTAGGGTGGTGCCTGGTGTTCAGAAGGGCTCGGTGACGGGGTCGTAATGAGAACGCTGCATAAGCGGGCACGACGGGGACTCGGCCACGGGGGGACAGTCTCTGAAGGTTGAGCCACTCACAGGAGCACGTCCCCCGTGCCGAGCCTTTCAGAGGGAGTCGCATGGGATTTCTGAGTCTCATTAGAATGAATTTATTAAAAAAAAAAAAAAAGAAGAAGAAGAAAAATAGAATGAATTTACTTAATTAAGAACAAACTTCAGTTATGGGCATTCTCTGCGATCTGAGAGCGCAGCAACCAAAAACAAGCAAGGAAATAATCCCGCTGCCTTTACAGGGCATTACAGAGATGCTCCGACCCAAGCCTTTAACCCGCTCCGGACGCGCCCCCTGTCCTGCAGGCCTTAAGACCCCTTTGAGCAGCTCCTTCCACCCGTCCATGTTTCCGACGAACTGTGATCACATAGATGCAAAAAGGAGGCTTCACACCCCGGTATGTCCCCACTTAGCGTCCAGAAAGGCGGGAGCCAGGCTGCTGCATGTCAGGGCCAGTTGCCCCTGCGGCCAGGCCGGTGGTGCAGCCAGACCCGGCGCCCCGAGAGCACGGTGTGGGCAGGTCAGGGTGCAGGTGAGGGGGTGCTGTGATGTCCGGGGTTCGGGGGCTCCCACCTCCTCCTGGCCCCCTGCTCTGCTCAAAGGCTTCGGTTACTGGGCTCCAGCCTGACGGCGCCTTCTCTAGGCCTGTGTCTCCCTTCCTGCAGGAGTCAGGGCACAGCCAGGCTTCGGGGCAGCCCTGGACCCCTGACACGCTGTGGGGGTGGGGGCCCCGGGGGTCCCTCAGCCTGGCACCTCAGGCCGGCGAGCCCGCGGCCTCCCCACCAGGATGCTCCCAGGGCAGGACACAGGACAGGGCCCCGGGAGGGCCCCCCATGCCGGGGGGAGGGTGCTCCTGTGACCTGACCCTCCCTCCTCTCCATCCCTGGGGAACATGCTCCTGTGACCTGGCCCTCGTCCCCATCCCTGGGGGAGGGTGCTCCTGTGACCTGGCCCTGCCTCCTTCTGTCCATCTCCGGGGAGGGTGCTCCTGTGACCCAGCCCTCCTCTCCATCCCTGGGGAGGGTGCTCCTGTGACCTGACCTTCCTCTCCATCCCTGGGGGGGGTGCTCCTGTGACCTGGCCCTCCTCTCCATCCCCGGGAGAGGGTGCTCACGGTGACTGACCCTCCTCCGCAGTCCCAGCCCCTCTGCCCTGGGAAACGTTTGTCCTCCTGTCAGTTGACACCTTGAGCCTTCCTGAGACCTTTGCCTCTAAAACGGGCTTAAAAACACAAAGACTGTTACAGTTTGACTCCTTCTCGCTCTTAAAGTGCAATGATGGTCTCTTGCTGTTCTCGACATCTTACCTGTAATTAGAAGTAGTGCTCTGAAGGTGCATTTACATTGTTTTCAATTATTAGAAAGTTAAAATTATTATTTTAATAAACTTGATTATCCCTGTCTTTTGGGCTGTGTAAATGCCCTCCACGTGGACCTTTAGGGATGGAGTTCTGGATCATAGGCTCTATGTAGTTCGTGTATTTTAATTTTATATGCATTTTAAAAAAAAATTTTTTTTAAATGCATTTTATACTCTATGAGCTATTGTTTCTGCTTTTAGGGTCGTAATTTACTTATATTTGCCCACATATTTTTTCTTTCCATTACTCTATACCGTAATGATTTTAGTGTTTCTCTCCGTTATCGTATTTTTGTCCTGGAAGAAGTAATTTTAGTAATTCTTTCAAATGAATTCACTCCATTTTATTTTGGTTCGAGAGATTTATTTCGATTCTTCAGTCCAAAAGATACAGATATAAAATTCTGTTTGGCAATCATGTTCTTTCTGGAATTTAAAGGTTATTCCTTTGGCTTCTGGCTTTCATCATTTAAGATGATAATAGTTAACTGGCAATTTTACTGTTACTCCACGAAGGCTAAACTTCGCTTAATGCTCCCCGCCCCCGGCGGCTTTTCAGTTTTTAATTTAATTTTAACTTATATTTTAATATGCTCAGATTCAGATGTCTTCTGCTTATTTGCTTGTTTGTGTTTACCTGCCTGGGATCTATCATTCTTCAATCTATAGATGATGTGTTTTATCATTTTTAGAAAATCTCAGCCATTATTTTTTCAAGTATTATGGTAGTGTCACCTTCTCTCTTCTGTGTTTCTTCGTTTGCAATTACATAAATTAGACTTTATTCCCTATACACACATTTTATCTTTTACTTCCTTCTCCTTGTTCACTTGTAAAAACTCTTCTGGTGCTCTATTCTGGACATTTTCTCCCGAACTTTATTCCAATTCTCCATTCTTCTTTACCTAATCCATGGATGAGTGAATTTATTTATTTATTTATTTATTTATTTATTTATTTATTTATTTGGAGGGGTAAAAGGCTAGAGAGGAAATCTCTTATGCTTTGTAGGACATACAGGTTAGAAAACTGGGCATCCTAATACACAGAGAGTCAGACACATCATGTAACCACGCGGCTATGACCTGTTCCACTACAATATCCATTATCAAGTTGCCGCATTTGGACCGTAGGCTGACATTTGCCAATCCTATGTCTAATAGGACCTTTAGATTTCATAATTTCATTCCTGTATTTTTTTATGTCTAGAGTTTACATTTGACCATTTTCATAGCCTCTAGTTCTCTGGTGAAATTTAACATATTCCCAGCTCTTTCCTGAGCACCTTAGTTGTCATTATTTTGTCATTTGTGTCTGATAATTCCAACGTCTGAATCAACTCTGAGTCTACTTCTACTGCTGTTTTTTGCTCTTAGCCGTATCTCTCGCCGTGTCCGTTAACATCTTATGAAGCCGGAGTCTTAATTAATATGAAACACTCTCAGAGGTCTAGATGGCACCTTATCTTCAGCCCGTGGTCAGCGTATGGACGTATCACCTTAATACAAGTCAGGTCAAGCTCGATCAAGGCTGAGTTTTAGTGCTTTTAAGACCTGGTGTATTTCTGCTTCTCCCTTACTCCCGTGGTTACTTGTTTTCAGAAGTCCTACATGAAGTTCTTGGGAATTTGTGAGGGGCCCTACTCAGTGGCAAGCCCTGCGTGCTGCCGCGGGGCTGGAGCTGCCCACTGCTGCAGGGCCCCCGCCCTCCGGCCTGCGCGACCTCGGGGTCACTGGGCTCCTGGAGGAGCCGTGCTCCCTTGCCCATGGCTCTCTTGCAGGGAGGTCTTGTCACTCAGGCGTAGTGGGCTTAGCATCCTGGGTGTCTGGGTTGCACCTACCAGTCTTCAGAAATGGGGAGAAACTCCATTTAGGGCCTCCGTCCCTTAGCAGCCATCCTGCTCAGCTTCTCAGTTTTGCCCGTTCATCTTAGAAATCGATGTTTGCTTGTCATGAAGAGCAGCATGTGGCACCAGGTCCTCCCCTGCAAGCGTCTCTTCTGCCATCATCACCTTTCAAGCACACACTTACTTGCTAATTTTTGATTGCCTTTATTTTATTTATTTTTTATTTTTTTTTTTGATTGCCTTTAAATAGATGGTTGATTTTCGTTGTCTGCTTGTCTGAATAATTTCTAGTTATTTCCTTAGGTTTTTTGTTTCGAGAGGATGTTATATAGTTTGCTACGAGCTAGTCCATCATTAACGGGGAAATGAAAATTCACCTATTATTTTTTTTAATCTCTCAAAAATAATTCAATGTGATGTTTTCCCCTCTTTTTATCACTTTGAGTTTGCTGTATCGAAGTCATGCGCTGCATGTTTCCTCTCTGCTCAGTGTCTGAGGAGATCCCTCAACCTGTGTTACCCACACTCCCTTGCTGCCTGGCTTCCTATTGGGTTTGGGAGGAAGGGAGCCCAAGCACAGCAGCTCAGAGGCTGAAGAATTCGTTCCCTTTCTTCATGGAAGGAAGCATTCTCCCCCTTTGGCCACAGATTCTTTGCAGAGACTGATCTCACACGGTCTAGCTTCCATTTGGCTAGACCGCCATCCTGCTTTGCCCTTTCCATGCACTTTGGGCTTAAGGGTAGGTGATGGGGTTTCTTGCTTTTGCTGGAAACGTGGTGTTTAACTTGACCTTGGTCATTCCCTTAATAGCCCCTTAGTTACGATTCTTTCAGTTAATCTTTTGAATAGGCCATCTGCTCTGCTTGGACCTTGACTGATACACATTCACATTCTTCATCAGGGTAACGGGAGGGTCTTTTGGGGCTTTATAGCTAGGATGGTTCAGATTTTGCCCCAAACTATGGACCTTTTAACGAATGTAGCCTTGTTTTCAACAGAGTCAAACCTAAAAGAACAAATAGTGGTAATTTCATAAAAACAACTCTCCAAATGCACACGTACACTAATGTAACTTGTGCACCTACAAAACACAAGATTAAAAAACAAAATGTTAGTTATTAAGTAGAACAAGATACATAGAGTTGTTAAGTGAGATTCCAGCTGGCAATGTGCTACAAAGGTAAGTCAGTAATCAAAATGCATTGGGCTGGACAAAAAATGGGGTAGACAAAGCTCAACTGGCTTTAGTTTGTCAGTGTCACTGCCTTTGAGTATTTTTCATTACTACCACAATCAGTCTAAGATTTGCAGTTCTTCCCTTGACATGCTGACCTTTTCACATTGATTCTTTCTACCTGCTGCTAAGATGCAAAATCAATATAATCAAGCAGGCAAATCACTTGATACTGAAATTGCCTGATAATAGAGGAGACAATCTTGTTACCCAGTGTCCTTGGATGTGCTTATGCATCGATAAAGACAGGCCCAGAGGCCTACCTTGAAGGAGACCTGTTACACTCCCACGTGCAACATGTGACCTTGGTGTTTAAAGGTGTGCTGTTGAACAGAATCCAGTGGGCGGACGTGCCCGCTGATGCCTGATGCCGTCTCCCCTTGATGATATCCTATGGTATTTCTTTCTCTTTTACTTTTATGGTAGTTTTGTTAGCTCTCCTCCCATCCCCATTTCCCTCCTGTTTTTCTGCACCTCATCTGACATAGAGCTCGTGGAAACCAGACCTGTAATGGAACAGTTTTAAAGAGGTGATGCAAAGGGATTGTGGACCCTGGTCGTTTTTCTTCCCTCTCCATCCTATCCTTCCACTCCTTTGAGAGACATGCTGGTCATTTGAAATATTAACAGCAGCCCCTTCAGCCCTTGTTTTTTTTTTTTTTTTTTTTTTTTTTTTTTTCTTTTTTTCTTTTTTTCTTTTTCCTGCCAGAGACCTGGATCTTGTTCACAAAAACCGAAAGCAAATTGCTTCCTTACCCTGACACAATTCCTTAAATCATAGTTTGTCAGTAGTCATCCACGTATCAGTTAGCTTTAATATACTACTAATTAATCTGTGTTAAAGAACTAACTGTAGTGCTTATAAAATTTGTAAAAAGTTGTTTTTAGAGCATCTTGCTCTGTTTGGAAAGTTTTTACTATTAACTATTACCGCCTGAGAAAGAAAATCCTATAGGGAGTCCTATGATTCAGGTATTTGCTGGAAATGATATTTTATTTAGCTGTGCTATGTGTTCATCATTGTCAAGAGTGGCAAAGCATATATGCTGATTTAAGGGCACAGTGCATGTCCTTTTGAATATTTTATCAAAGTTAAGTTTCTTAGTTACTTTTTTAAAAGAGTGGTAATGTATTTTATGCCCCATTAGTTTGAATCTAGGAATCAACCTGGTAGCAGGATAATTTTAAAGAATCTACAACACGTTTTTCCCTTTGGAAGCAACTTCACATAACACGTCTATGATAATGATATTACACATTCTCCAAATGTAATGCATTCACGCTAACCGGTGATAAGTTGAGATGTTCATTCTTAATGTCTGGTTGGAAACTAGTCCCAAATTTAAAAAAATTGCTGTTTAAAGAAATAAACAAGTCATATATAGAGAAGTGTATTTTTATAGCTTACTTGTAAGTCATTCCATGAACGGGGCAGATGGGGCTAGTTGGAATCATCATCTCAACTAAGTGCCTTTTATTTGCTGAGATTGGGTCTCATGTCTATAATATAAAAATGCGTTCTGACTAAAGAACAGTTGTTTATCCCAACTTTTACTGGAAAAAAAAAAGCGATCGGTGTTGGGTTTAAATTATGAAAATATTTCAGCATTAAACTGCAATTTAAAAAAATATATTCTCTTTTTAAACTTTATTTTTTAGAGTAATGTAAGCTTCACAGCAGGACTGGGAGGATCATGGAGATTTTCCACGCCTTGCCCACTGCCACACACGCATGGCCTCCTGCGTTATCAGCATCACTCACTAGGTTACCAACGATGAATCTACATTGAACATCAAAATCACCCAAAGTCCAGAATTAACCTCGGGGTTCATGCTTGCTGTTGTGCATTCCATGGGCTTAGACAATCATATAATGACACTTATCCATCATTCTAATATCATATAGAGTAGTTCCACCACCCGAAACATGTGCCCTGTACATTTATCCCTTTTTCTGCCACCATTGATATTTTTACTATCTCCATATTTTTACTTTTTCCAGAATATCATATAGTCGTAATCACGTAGTCTATAATCTTTCCAACTGGCGTCATTCACTTCGTAACATGTACTTAGGGTCTCTCCTTGTCTTTTCATGGCTTGATAGCTGATTTCCTCTTAGCACTGAATAAAATTCCCTTGTCGGATGTACCATAGTTATTTTTCCATTTACCTACTGAAGAATAGATTTAAAAAAAAAGTGATGGATATCTTGGTTGTTACCAAGTTTTGACAATTATGACTTAAAGATCCATGTGTATGTTTTTGTGTGGACACATTTAAAACTTTTTTGAGTAAGTGCCAGGAAGTGTGGTTGCTGGATCAAATGGTGTGTTTAGTTTTATAAGAACCTGTCAAATTGCCTTCCAATATGGCTAGACCATTTTGCATGTCATCAGCAGCGTATGAGCGTGTTCCCATTGCTTCACATCCTCATCAGCAATTGGTGTTGCCAGTGTTCCAGATTTTAGGAATTCTACTAGGTATGTTGTGGTATATTATGCATTTTTCTGTGGGCATATGATGTGGAATATTTTCCATATGCTTGCTTTATATCCGTATATATCTTAAGGTCTTTAGCCCATTATTTTAATTGGGTTATTTTCTTAATTTTATATTTTTATGAGTTCTTTGCATATTTTGGATAGCATCTTTTATCAGATATATTTTTTGCAAATATTTTCTCCTGTTCTATACCTTGTCTTCTAATTCCCTTGACATTGAGTTTCACTGAGCAAAAGCTTTTAATTTTAATGAAGTTCAGCTTATCAATTATTTCTTTCATGGGTTGTGTCTTGTGTTATATCAAAAAGGCATCACCATACCCAAGATTATCTAGGTGTTCTATATTGTCTTCTAGTTCTATGACCCAGTTTTTTCTTTGTTTAAGAATTATTCTAACTACAGGTTTTATATAACCACTTTTTAAAAATATACCATTTATATAAGAGAAAAATGAATGACACATTGTTCTTATATTAGATTATATTTAGATTTTTTTGACTGTATAAGTGGCCAGTTTCATATAAAATAAAATATATTTGCATTTTTTTATATTTGCATTTTTATATTTGTCATTCTGAAAAATGGTTATTATAACTATTTTTAAATGAGAAAAATGATCTCATCTAATGCAGTAAGTTATGCAGTACCATTGATAACACTGATAGAATCATCTTCATTTGGGGGAATAATTACTAATAATTCATAATCTTATGTTGGAATAGCTCTCTTAGAAAAAATGATTATTTAGCTGTTTTATTAAAGGTTTCCTGGTCAAATGATGAGAGACTCTTTAACTCTGGGAAACAAACTGAGGGTTGCTGAAGAAAAGTGGGTGGGGGGGATAGGGTGATGGGGATTAAAGAGGGCATGGGATGTGATGAGCATTGCGTGTTATACTAGATGTCACAAATTTAATTTGTTTATTTTTAAGATTTTATTTATTTACTGAGGGAGAGAGAGAGAGAGAGAGAGAGAGAGAGAGAGAGAGAGAGGAGAATGAGCAGAGGGAAGAGGCAGAGAGTGAGAAGCAGGATCCTTGCTTGAGCAGGAATCCCTGATGTAGGGCTCAATCCCAGGGTCCCAGAATCATGACCTGAGCCTACCCAGACACCCCAGCAAATTGAATTTAAATTAAACAATCAAATAAAAGCTTCCTGGAATTTTGTGCTATGTTTTAGAAACTCCTCCTCCTGGCTCCCTATCAATGCATTCATTTATTCATCCAGCAAATATTTACTCAGTACTTTCATAGACACAACAGGAGTTTAATGGATATTTGTATTATAGGTAAATGATTAAAGATAAATAACACAAATAAGAGTGGCATGCATTCTTTCTTTGACAAATACTTACCTATCATCTTTTATTTTTTGGCTCACTGATCCTTCATTTATGAAGTCTTTCATTTATTTAGCCCTTACACTGGAATCTTGACCTGTAAGTTTTAGATACTGGATTTATATAAATAAGAGATAAGTATCCATTCTGTATATGGGCGTTTTTTAAACAAAATAACATTTTAAAAGACAATTTTGTGCCCAAATCCCTTTCTATACTAATGGGGGGGGGGGGCAAATATGGTGGCAGGAGTTTATGGAACATCTCTTACTTCTTTCTATTTGTTTTCTCTGAGAAATAGGGAAGAATCAGAAGTCATAAACTCAGTAAGGATGGATGAGGATGCATTATTAATTTGAGAAGAGGTCTGGCCTACTCTTCCAGGAATGCAGAAGAGTGAATGGAATAGGAAAAAGATATCGGGTACCATTAAAATCCCACTTGTTGTGAGACTCAAATTATCGCAGAACTCACATGGTGTGTGTTTTTCTTTAGCTGCATGAAACTTTGTGGTTCAGATCCCAAGGAGGAGGAAATTTGTCTTAAACTAGGATTGTGACTTATTCAAGCAAATGCTCTGAAGGGAGCGTTGCATAATGGAGTTACGGGTACATGCCTGAAAGAAATTAAACCTTCCATGGAATTTAAGTTAGTAATACTGAAAAGGAAAGCACAAGGATGAGGTCCTAAAGAACATTGAAAATGCAGTAGAAATGATGGACCGAAAGTCCAAGTGGGTCTGTGGCATTCTTGGAATTCGAGTACTAGAGGAAGTAAGCTGGAAAGATAGGAGCCGGTGATTGGTGAGCTGGGTTCTTAAGGCAGTGGAAATTAGTAATTACAAACATAGGCATGATTATGTGAGTAGCTGAAGCCTGCAGAAGGCCAAATCCACTGGGGAGAAGGATATGGAGTCACTGAGTGAGACACCAGGATCAAAGGTCATCAATGTAGATAATAAAATTATCAAGGATTTTGATAAGAGTTGTGGTTGTAAGGCTTCAAGGAATAAGAGGAAACACAAAGGAGTAATAATAAGCTTATAAGTAGGGAGGAAGATAGTGAGTGCCATAGGGATGGGTAATTCCTCAAGATTATTATCAAAACCATGAAATTTTAGAAAGGAGGAGGGAGAGAGCCTGGTCACAGCAGTGATTAGCAGGTCTTGTGACAATTCCTGAGCCTCCAGAGGAACAACTACACCCCCAGCCCCACCCACCTCTCCCCACCTCCTGCCTCCTGCCTCCTGCCTCCTGCCATCCAGGCATTTGTGGGAAGAATGCAATGGAGGAAATAGCCTTCACTTGAGAGGACTTTAGGGGAAGCGATGTCCTCAGTGGGGAGACAGTTTCAAGTAGGGAAAAATACTGATAAGAATGTTGGGGTAGCGGTTAGAGATACAGGCAGTGTTAGCAAAGCCTGATCACGAATTCTGAACATCACTGTGCAACAGTGTCAGGAGATAGACGTAGGAGTATCACCTAACAGAACGGGAATTTGAGACTGATGTTAACATATTTGGGGATTAGATCCTAGAAAGTCATTATGCAAATGTAAGAAACTAGGAAGATTTGCTTAATGCTGCAGCATGCTCTGTTTCTCAGAAATAAATTTTAGAAATAAATTCCATTGGTTACTTGTTTGGAAATAATTTGGGTTGGGAATAAAATGATTTGATTGATGAATGTGTTGCCTAACTGAGATCATCTCTTTATAAACTAACAAACATTTAAATAATTAGCGTGAATAAATAGAAACATTTAAACTGTTTTGAGAATATTTTCATTTTTCTCTACCAGGGGTACGCTTACTGCTTTTGAGTTGATATATCTTTTTTTAATATATTCTAATTATTGCTGCAGACTCTCAGTGCAGAAGGATTGGGGTGGGTGGGAGGGGACTTAAGGTTGAATTGACATTAACTCTTTATTAAATCCAAGAAATAATTTCTTGAGTAGAGAATGAGGTAGTGTTTGTGTGAGAGAGAGAGACAGAGAAGTAGGGAGGCAGAGAAGTGGAGCGAGATGGCACAGGGAATCTTTCAGAATATTTTTTGGTCACTGAGCTAAGCACGTAGTAGGAAAAGCACTTTTAGCAACAGAGAAGAGAAAGTTGGCAGCTACTTAATAGAAGAAGCTGGTAGGAGGAGGTCAGTAGTCAGAGAGAGAACATCTAACAGTAACTTGCCCAAGTTAAATGGCATTTGAAATTACTGAGATAAGAGACCTTGGTAACAGCACACCTTGGGTCACATTATTTATTGATGGAAATAGAATATTTTATAAGAAGTAAGTTGAGAGTAGGACCTTGGGATTCACTACTTTGAAAAGGACGAGCTTATGTTTCAATAGCACCAACATAAATTGATAGAAAATGTGAGAATAAATGAACTTCCAAACACATAATAAGACAGAAAGTAAGTACTGGGTGGATACTCGTTTGTGCTTATTTTGAGAGCTGAGGCCAAACTACATAATTGAGTGCGATGTAGAAAGAAATTAATACGTTAAATTGTTCTTCAATTTTGACAAGATCTTCAACTCTTTTCCAAAGTGATTTTGAATATACTATTTAATATCGTCTTCTCTGTGAAGTAATACGTGAATTAATCAAAAAGGGGGAAAAAAATAAACCAAGAGCAGAAAATAAATCGCCGGCATTGAGCAGACGTGATTTTGAGTCCATTAAATGCCGTTCAAGATGTTTCTACATTAAAAGAATAGAGTAGACGATATAACACTTTTAATGACCCATGTTTTTTGCAACACTCTGTTGGCTTTAGAGGGCAAGGGTAGGACAAGCCGTGATCAGGAGAAGCTTTAAACTCATGGAGTAAATGCAGAGATGAACCTGAAGTGGTGTTTTTGCGTGTGTGCCATTGATGCTGAGCCCCACGAGGTCCTGTCGGGCAAATATGCGCGCTCCCCCTTGGCTCCCACTCTGCGGGCTAAGGTCCCCACCTGTGGTCGGCTGGGTCAGTGCACACATGCATCCTGTTCTCAAGGACAGAAGTTCTGTTGATACGTCTTTTTTTGTTCTCCTCTCCATTACACATGCCCTTGTATGTGTATATTTTTGTGCCTTTCTAATCACTTCGGTAGGAAATCAGGAAACATATGCTCTGTGGAGGTTGCGATATTCAATTCCAAGTGGTTTTTAAATATATAAGTAAAAATGAATTGAAAATCATAAACCTATTTACTGACAAATGAGGGAAATATTGAAATGTTTCAGTTTGCCGTGGTTTCAATACCTTAACCAAGATTCATGTTCATGATTGTTTATATTAACTATGGCAGGCAGAATGAAAATAAATGGAAATGTTCTCTAAAAAGAATCAAGACCAATTATATTTTTACTCTTTCAGAGCATAATTATTACAGATATTCTATGTGAATTACTTTACTTGATGATTCGGAGATTATAGAAATGGATTAGACACTGGTCCCTAACGTATAGGGGCATACAACTGAGCAAAAGAAATAATTCATGGGATAAATAACCCTAACATTTGATAGGAGAGGACCCATGCATCAGAGTTATGGATAAAAGGTCCTGGGCATTAAAAAAAAAAAAAAAAAAAGAATAAAGCTTTTATTTTCGTTTCTTTGCTTTTTTTCTGAGAGATTTGAAAAGACTCTATGAAAAAGTTGGAATGAGGTTGGTCATCAAAGGACAGCTAAAATACGCAGTTGGTGACAGTAGCAAGGGTAGGAATGGACCTACCAAGAAAAAGACAAGGACGTGAATGTATTAAAATCCTGAAACAGGAGGCTCACCTGAGTGAGAGGGTCACAGATGTAAAACTGAGTGAAAAAATGATGTGGGGAATTGGTTAGGAGCTTTAAAGATTTAAACAAGGCTATGAGGTGATGACAGCTGTGCACTAAGATTAGTCCTGTAACTGTGGAATGCTTTTTTAAAATATATATTTTATTTATTCATGAGAGACACAGAGGCAGAGACACAGGCAGAGGGAGAAGCAGGCTCCACGCAGGGAGTCCGATGAGGGACTCGATCCCAGGACCCCGGGGTCATGCCCTGAGCCAAAGGCAGGCACTAAACCGCTGAGCCACCCAGGCGTCCCTGTTGAATGTTTTAGTAGAGAATTGTTTTACAAAAAATCTGGTAACAAACATAAAAATTTCCTTAAAACAATAAATTTAGTAAGTAAATTTATTTTTAAATAAGTTTATTGATTTAAATACATAACAATTTATCTTCTTACCTGGAGAGAAGCCAGTAAGCCATTAACCAGTAGGAACACTAATAGTAATTGAGACAAAAAAATAAAAAATAAAAAAAAATAGTAATTGAGATAGATTCCTGGAGACTGAGTGAAGACTAGCATAAGGATGGGGTAACACCTATGGGTAGGCTGTCTTAGTAGGAACAAAGTCTTTTTTTTTTTATTTTTTTTTTTTTTACTTATACATCCAGAGTATTCTAACAAAGACATAGTCTTTTTATTATTTATTTATTTATTTATTTATTTATTTATTTGTTTATTTTTATTGGAGTTTGATTTGCCAACATATAGTGTTAACACCGGTGCTCATCCTGCCAAGTGCCCACCTCAGTCCCATCACCCCAACCCCACCTCCCCTTCTACCATCCCTTGTTCATTTCCTAGAGTTAGGAGTCTCTCATGTTGTGTGTCCCTCACTGATATTTTCACTAATTTTCTCCCCTTTCCCCTTTATTCCCTTTCACTATTTCTTATATTCCCCATATGAGTGAGACCATATGTTTGTCCTTCTCCAGTTGACTTACTTCACTCAGCATAATACCCTCCAGGTCCATCCACGTTGAAGCAAATGGTGGGTATTTGTCGTTTCTGATGGCTGAGGAATATTCCATTGTATACATAAACCACATCTTCTTTATCCATCATCTTTCGATGGACACCGAGGCTCCTTCCACAGTTTGGCTATTGTGGACATGGCTGCTATGAACATCGGGGTGCAGGTGTCCCGGCGTTTCATTGCATCTGTATCTTTGGGGTAAATCCCCAACAGTGCAATTGCTGGGTCGTAGGGCAGGTCTATTTTTAATTCTTTGAGGAACCTCCACACAGTTTTCCAGAGTGGCTGCACCAGTTCACATTCCCACCAACAGTGCAAGATGGCTCCCCTTTCTCCGCATCCTCTCCAACATCTGTTGTGTCCTGCCTTGTTAGTTTTCCCCATTCTCACTGGTGGGAGGTGGGATCTCATCGTGGTTTTGATTTGTATTTCCCTGATGGCAAGTGATGCGGAGCATTTTCTCATGTGCATGTTGGCCATGTCTATGTCTTCCTCTGTGAGATTTCTCTTCATGTCCTTTGCCCATTTCAGGATTGGATTGTTTGTTTCTTTGCTGTTGAGTTTAATAAGTTCTTTATAGATGTTGGACACTGGCCCTTTATCGGATATGTCATTTGCAAATATCTTCTCCCATTCTGTAGGTTGTCTTGTAGTTTTGCGGACTGTTTCTTTTGCTGTGCAGAAGCTTTTTCTCTTGATTACGTCCCAATAGTTCATTTTTGCTTTTGTTTCTCTTGCCTTCGTGGATGTATCTTGCAAGAAGTTGCTGTGGCCAAGTTCAAAAAGGGTGTTGCCTGTGTTCTCCTTTAGGATTTTGATGGATTTTGATGGATTCTTATCTCACATTTAGAACTTTCATCCATTTTGAGTTTATCTTTGTGTATGGTGCAAGAGAATGGTCTAGTTTCATTCTTCTGCATGTGGATGTCCAATTTTCCCAGCACCATTTATTGAAGAGACTGACCTTTTTCCAGTGGATACTCTTTCCTGCTTTGTCGAATATTAGTTGACTATGTAGTTGAGGGTCCACTTCTGGATTCTCTATTCTGTTCCATTGATCTTTGTGTCTGTTTTTGCACCAGGACCACACTGTCTTGATGTAGTACAACCTGAAATCCGGCATTGTGATGCCCCCGGCTCTGTTTTTTTTTTTTTTTTTCAATATTCCCCTGGCTATTCGTGGTCTTTCTGATTCCACACAAATCTGTAGTCTTAAGAGAAATTTTTTTTTTACAGATCCTCCTTTCTAGAGCTCTAGGATAAGGCCGTGTCTCCTACTAATGGATCCTCTAGCTTTCCTATGATTTCCTGAAAGGAGAAGAAAAACTACTAGAGAAACGTTTACGAATGTCACAGACTAGAGACACAGGCCACCTGAACGACTGATATTACATCATAAGGTAATAGAGTACATCCCCTCACTGACATTTTACTGACACATGAATGAGGTTGATATAATAGTAATTCATTATAATAGAATGAGGTGCAAGACATGGATGCCAAGGAGGTGAATGGAAGAATTCCATAGCCAACAGGGGAAGAACAGCAAGGACATGAGAGGAGAAGTGTCATTAATATGCAAGAAAAGAAAACAAAAAAGGAATGATTTAGGTGCCCACGTAAAATTAGGGAAGAGAAAGAGGTGTTAAAGAATAAATGAGGGGCACCTGGGTGGGTCACTGGTTAATCGCCTGCCTTCTGCTCGGGCCCTGCTCCCTGCAAGGAGCCTCTCTCTGCCTCTCTGTATCTTTCGTGAATAAATAAGTAAAATCTACAAAAAAAAATTAAAAATGAAGAACAAGTGTAGCAAATAGGTATCATTAGCATAAAATAAAATAAAAACATTAGGATTGTTTTGAGAATATTTTATCTTCCTTTATCAGAAGTAAATTTATTGGTTTTGAGTTGAAATATATATCCTATTAATTCTGTTCCTTTAAAGAACCCCAATACACTGTGTGTATTCGTAGATGACAACGCTAAGTAGAAATCCCAGTAAATGGACAAGAAGTTTTCCAGCATAGTAAGCAAAGGTACGAGATGATGTAGATTACAAGAATCATACACAAAAGTTAGCTGCTTTCTCCTCTACCTCAAGGAGCAACTACAGTTTGGCTTCAAAGAAACAAAGTCATTTACAGTCTGCAGTCATATGAAACACTTAGGCATGAATCTAACAAAATATTTACAGAATCAATATAAGTGAAAAGAATACAACTTAAATGAAAACAACAGAGCGATCTCAATAAACGGAGAAGGAGGCCAGGTAGCTAGGAAGACTCCATATTGTTTAGGTGTTACTCTTAGTTTTATCTACAGATTCATTGTAAACCCAATCAAAATCTAAGCAACCTGTTGTTGTTGTTAGTGGTGGTGGTGGTGTTTTATTTTTATTTTTATTTTTATTTTTATATTTATTTTTTTTTAATAGAGTTCATTTTCTGGAGAAGTTGGAGGTTCCCAGAAAAATTTAGCAGAAGATGCTGAGACCTCTCATATACCTTTGCCTTCACACATGCAGAGCCTCCCCCATTGTTAAAGTCCTGGACGACAGTGGCACATGTGTTATAATGGATGAACCTACATTGACTCATCGTAATCACCTAAAATCCATAGTTTACCCTCCTGACGCTGCACATCCTATAGGTGTGGACAAATGTGTAATTACCCTGTGTCTACCACTAGGGTATCACACAGAATAGTTCTGATGACCTAAAGATGATCTCTGCCCATTCACCCTCCCTTCCCACTCACCCTGGTTGCTCATTGACGTTCTTTATTAATTCCGTAGTTTGTCTTCTTCCAGGATATCCTATAGCTGGAATCATACGGTAGAAGCCTTTTCAGATCGGCTTCTTTCACTTAGTGACGTGCATTTAAGACTCTCCCGTGTATGTTTATAGCTTGATAACGCATCTCTTTTTAGTGCCGAATAATACGCAGGTATCTAGATGCACCACAGTTTATTCACCCGCTAAAGGACATCTTGGTTCTAAGTTGTCACCAGTATGAATATATTTCCCATAAACAGTCATGTGTAGTTTTGTTTATGTGGATATAAATTTTCAACTCCTTTGGGTACATCCCAAGGACAGCAGTTGCTGGATCACAGGTAAAAATGTATTTAGTTTTTTATAAAACTCACACACTGTCTGCCAAAATGTCTCTACCATTTTGCATTCCCGTCGGCAGGGAAGGAGAGTTCCTGTTGCTTCACAGTCTTGCCAGCAGGTGATGTTGTCATTGTTTTGGGCTTTGGCCATTATGACGGATTTGTAGTGGTGTCTTGTTTTAACCTGTAATTCTCTGACTACAAATGATGTGGAGCAGTTTTTCATTTGCTTATTTCCTGACTATATACCCTTTTTAGTGATATGTCTATTCAGATCTTTTGCCCATTTTTTCAAAAAAGATTTTATTTATTTATCCATGAGAGACACACGGAGAGAGAGGCAGAGACACAGGCAGAGGGAGGAGCAGGCTCCCTGCAGGGAGCCTGATGTGGGACTCGATCCCGGGACCCCAGGATCACGCCCTGAGCTGAAGGCAAAGGTTCAACCGCCGAGCCACCCAGGCGTTCCTCTTTTGCCAACTTTTAAATTAATTTGTTTCTTATTGAGTCTTAAGAGATTTCTTATTTCCCCCCCCCCTTTTTTTTTGGATATGTTTTGGATATAGCCCTTTGCCAGATATGTATTTTGCAAGTATTTTCTTCCAGGCTGTGGCTTGTTTTCTCATTTCCTTAAGAAAACTTTTTTTTTTTTTTTTTTTTTTTTTTTTTTTTTTTTTTTTTTTTTACTATATAGAAAAACAGATTCTGAACTTCTAAGCTTTATATAGAAAGGTAAAGCACTTAAAAGGGTCAACACAATACTGAAGAAGGAAAACAAACTCGGAAGACTTCCACCACCATAGTAGAGGAATTGCTGCATCGCCCGTGTAGCGAAGACAGTGTGATAGTGGCTAAACAGTACATCCCTAGGGGTCTCCCTGCACG
This sequence comes from Nyctereutes procyonoides, assembly GCF_905146905.1. Lineage (NCBI taxonomy): Eukaryota > Metazoa > Chordata > Mammalia > Carnivora > Canidae > Nyctereutes > Nyctereutes procyonoides. The sequence goes on from NW_026575122.1 coordinate 1,519,783, forward strand.
CTGGCTGCTGTAACAAGCAGACCAGGGAGATGGTAAACAACAGAAATTCGTTTCTGCCCATTCTGGAAGTCCAAGACCAGGGTGCCATTCTGCGGAGCACCCCCTTCCAGCTTCAGAGCTGGTGCCTTCTCTCCACGTCACCACATAATGAAAGGAGGCAAAGCATCTTTCCGGACCATTTTTGATGAGGGACTAATCCTACTCATGAGGGCTCCACTTTCATCACCTAAGCAACTCCCAACACTCCACCTTCTGATACCATAGTTTTGTGGGGTTAGGATTCCAGCGTATGAATTGTGGGAGTGAGAAACATTCAGAACATTGCAGGAGGTCAAGGAAATGCAATAGAGAGTCCGGATGCAGAACAACACAAATATAACCAGCTGATCTATGACAAAGTGACAAAGGACCAGAGTCAGTTTAATGGAGAAAGGAATAGTATTTTCAACAAATAATGCTGGAGCAATTGGATGCCTAAGCGCAAAAAGTAAATAACAAAAAATTTATTGACCATTAACAATTAACTATTAAATATAACTATTTACAATTTACTATTTAACTAAGTTAAATTTAACTATTTATTTACAATTTAAAGGGATCATAGGCCTAAATGCAAAAGCACAACTCTAAAGCTTCTTAAAGATATTGTAGGAAAAAAAAGGACCTTGGGCTTGGTGATCAAGTTTTATTTTTTTTATTTTTTTATTTTTTTTTATTTTTATTTTATTTATTTATTTATTTTGGTGATCAAGTTTTAAATACAGCACTGAAAACAATCTATGGAAGAAAAAAAATGATAAAGTGCACTCTACTAAAATGAGAAAAACACTGCCCTGTCAAACACACTAAGAAGAAGAAGGATAAGCTGCACATTAGTAGGAAATACTATAAAACCTATATCTACTAAAGGACTTGTATCCATAATTAACAAAGGACTATTAAAACTCAACTGTTAGAAAACAGATCCGCTTAAAAAATGAACAAAAAATGTGAACAGACACTTCAGCAAAAATGATGAAGAGTTGCCAATTAATCATGGGAAAAGAAGCTCAACATCATTTGTCGGTAGGTAATTTAAAATTAAATGAGCAATTAAATACCATCTATACGCCTATTAGAATGGCTGAAGTTTGAAATAACTGACATCAACTGTTGGTAAGGGTGCAGAGAATAATAGTAGTAATTCTCATCCATTTGCCGTTGGGAATGCCAAGTGTTGCAGCCACTTTGAAGGAGCGTTGGGCGCTTCTTACTAAGTGAACCGTATCGTGGGATCCCGTCAGTCACATCCCCAGGTATTCACTCAACTTATTTGAAAACGTATCTCCACACAAACACTGCACATGAATGTTTATGGCAGCTTTATTCATAATCATCAAAAGCCAGAAAAAACCACGATGTCCTTCAATAGATGAATGTATGAATAAAGAGTGTGCACATATATAGTGGAGTATTATTCAGCAATAAAAGGAAATGGACCATCAGAGCAAGACATAGGTGATTGGAAATGCGTAGCGCTGAGGCTCTGTGAGATGTTAAAGATAATGGTAACTAGATATGGGGTGGACAGGAACGATCTGTACTAGGTGCTTGATTTCCTATGAATCTAAAACTATTTTACAATAGAAATTTTATTTATTTGTTTATTTTTAAATATTTTGTTTATTTATTCATAAGAGACACACAGAGAGAGGCAGAGACACAGGCAGAGGGAGAAGCAGGCTCCATGCAGGGAGCCCGACGGGGGACTCGATCCCAGGACCCCGGGGTCACGCCCTAGGCCAAAGGCAGATGCTCAACTGCTGAGCCACCCAAGCATCCCAGAAATTTTATTTTAAAAGTTAAAAATAGTAGAGGCTATCTGAGTGTATTTTGGAATCATGAGTTAGGTCTAACCATAGAAATTTCATGATGTACTGTCCTCTGTTTCCCTCAAAATTAAAAGAAGAAAGTAAAAACAGAAATTAGCATAATATCCAGATTCTTCGCATCATCATGTCACTGAAGTCCCCATGCTTCTCAGGCTCATCTTGTGAATTAAGTGGAGAAAACTCACATAGTTATTGAAGTCTAAGCTTTTCAAATTTCACCGTGTCCTGATAGCTTACCTTTCTAAGCAGAATTTTCAGAGGCAGAATTATCTTCACTATGAAGAGGGTTTTCTTTTTTTTTTTTTTTTTTTTTCATATTTGGTCAGATCAGCAAAACTTCCCTGGTTTTAAATCTGGTAAGTTGAATTACCTGATAATTATACACATATTAATATTACACAGAAACAATTTAAATAAGTACCTCTTGTGTCTTCGTGAGGTATAATATGGTACCTAATAGTTGAAGGGGCGGATGGGTGTTATTCTTTGAGTTCCTGTAATCATATGCTCCATTGATTTAGGAGGATGATAGCCTAGATTCATATTTCAGGGCAATAAATATTGCTAATTGTTGCTTTTCCTCTATACTGTCTGCGTACTGTCAAGGAGAATAGTTGATCCAGTTTATATTCGAGATTTACAATGAGTGATGATGTGACATCTCGCGAGTCAGTCACTTAGACTGATTATGACATCAGTGTTTGCATTTTTTATGGATGCTTAAAACGAAGTGCTTTCATTTCTGTGGAATTTTGAAGAATTTTTTTCAGATTTTTCCTTGTTTATTGCACTACTCTTATAGCTGTTATTAAGCAGAATCCAGGAGCTGACAATTTTATTGTGACTATTGATTATATGTATACATTTTTTCTGAGCTTTAAAATTTATCCTATAAACATTATATTTCAAACCCAAGTTTAGCATTTATATTAACACTATTTGAAGAAAATACATATTTACTGCCTATTTTGTTACTAGAAAATTCAAGGTAAAACTTCCTTTTCAGCAGGGTGTGTTATATTCTTTACTCATTTTCCAAATAGATTTTTGTGGAAAATAATTGAGGAGATATTGAAAAAGGGATAATGTCTTGGTTAGTCTGTTTATAATTACATTTGCATATACTTTATACCTTAAGAAATTCATCACAATTTTTTTTTCACACATGTCTTAGATCGAACTTTTACTTATTAAAAGACTATGGTGAATAAATGTACACCATTTTGCTTATGTAAATAATCACTTTTGATTATAATTTACAAAGAGAAAAGTAGAAATGAAGAGTTCCCATTTTATGGAATCTGTGTAATCTCTAATCTTAAGGGTTTCCCCCGTAGTATCATAAGCAGATCCCCTTTGATGTGCCTTCTGGGTCACTTCCTTCTATTTTCCTTGTGTAACAGCCCCCGGCTCTTCCCTGATCCTCACATGCTCCTGGGAAGCATTCTCTTTATTTTAATGGCTTCCAGTGAGTTATCCTCAAAATTACTGCATTGATCTTATTTGTTAAAGTGCTTTTGAAACCTTCAGTGATTTGGTTTTGATCTTCCTTTTAATTTAGATAGCTCTTAATTCTTCATGGAAATGGGACCAGTGATAGCTTGGAGAATAAATTACCAGAATATTCTAAAGACTAACTTTAGCCAGATCTTTCAATGTCTTTGTCACTAGTTTTGTAAATTTCCTATTCTGTTCTATGCAGTTGGTGAAGTTCTGCATCTTTTTTTTTACTTCATTTTTCTACATACTGAGGGAGATGCTGATAAGCAGTACAATGTCCAACAGTGAAGAATACTGGAGAGAATTTTTCATTCAAAAGCTTGAGTAATCCATATATTTAATGGCCAACTCCTAAAATGATTACCTTTACCAACCCTGAGATTTCTCCAATCCGTAACGTGGTCTCTTTTTCAATTTTCATAGACCTCATGGTGTCAAGTACACAATCGGAGTTTTTGTTTGTGCATTTAATTTTTTTTTACCTTGCCAAGTAATTTGTAAGTTTTATAAGATCTTATATATAAATGATAGAGATAGTCCAAAAGATATTGATTTGGTGGTTATGATTCTGCTCAATATTTCTGTATTTTTCTACCATCAACATCATCCATCTTAGTTCTTAAGTCCTAAAATGTTGAGACGTTGCCTAGCACAATGGAAAAATGTGTTATTCACTTTGTTTTATTGCACCTGCCTTATGGTATCATAATCGTATTAAAAATCTGAGATGGGATATTTTTTGTTTGTTCCGGTGATTGGGTCCAATTTGTATTGTGAATCATCAGCGAATATTATAAGCAGTTAAAATAATATATTCCTCACTTTTATGTCTATTTTATTTTATTACATCCTAAAGGCCAAGTAAATAAATGTGTAATATAATTTCAAGTATAAATACTGTCTGGAAAGTGAAATCAGTCTAACTGGGTAGAGTGATGGGACGGTTTCCGTAAGGGTGGGAGAAAGTACATTCTGAGATGACACTTTAGTGAGGTCTAATCGAGGAGCGTAAAGCTCTGGGAATAGGAACAATTATTATTTGGTCACGAGTGTCTCCAGTGTGGATGAAGAAAATGAATAGAGATGAGCTCCAAAAGGAAGGCAAGGGGCAGACTATTTAGGACCTGGTACAACAGGTATAGACCATTCATAGAAACCACTGAATAATAAAACCAATGAAAATCCACTTCTCACATGACATCAAGGACAGTTTCTGGTGAATGAGAATCTATAAATGAAATGTTTAAGAATTCAATAAATTAGTGACAGTACATAAAAGGGGGGGATAATCCTTGAGAATCATTTCAAGCACTCCCTCTCTCCCTCCTGCTACTGCTGCTCCTTGTTATCCTCCTCCTGCTCCTCCTTTTTCCTCTTCGCTAAGAAGATGAAAGCTCTTGAAGTTTTGAGGTTATTTTCACTTACTTGTAGGTTCCCAAATTCAGCGCACTCTCTAATTTACAACTACAAACTCAAATGGAAATTTATAGTTGGAAAATTATTTGTAGGACCTAAGCCTCGTATGCTCGATGCCACTTAACACCTCAAAAACCCTTAGATAACCAAGTCTTCCAATGAACACATTTTATTTTCACTTTTATTGCTTTTCTAATGGAGCATACGTATCTTCAGGTTTTCCTGCTATCCAGGGTCTGAGGCACTGAATATTAATTATTCATTTTAAACATCTTTTGTGGAGGTTCAAGTGGTTAGAATAGAATAAGAAGCTTGAAACTTAGATACTTAGACTTTTTAAAACTATTTTTGATGTCTGAGGACTTTGTCTTAATCGATAACAATGCAGCTCAAGAACATACAGAATGACACTGAATATTGAAGAAATGGTCTAAGTCAGCAATCCCGTATCTTATGAGTGCACCTGGGTGTCTACAAACTCCCATCCTGCAAACAGTGGTCCTCTCGGCTTTCACAATCCCCTTGGCCTGCTCCTATATTTCATGCTTCTCATTACCTCCTAGCAGGGGCCTACTGTGATCCTGTAACTAATCTAGTGGAAAAAACTTTGTAGTCTGTCTCATTCCCACCATAATAGAGGCTCCACAAAGGTAAGAAGGTCTGTCTGTAACGTTCCATGATGTACACCCTTCACAAAGAGAAGTGTCACTAAGTAGTTAATAAATGTTTGGATGAATAAAAAAGTGAACATATACATGAAATCGTTGCTTGAATTTTCAAGTAATAGTGAAAATGAAAAAAAAAACTTTGCATATTCTAGAGACATAATTCTAGTAAATCTATTAGTAGGAATCTATCATATTTTATATTCTATACTGTAGTGTGGTGAAGTATTCATTCACTAAAACACCATACATCCATGATAAGTAATAAAAAAAAACCCATTGTATCTCATGGAATGTGCATACCGTCACATTTAAAAATGTGACAGCCCTGAATAATGAGAATTCTGTCTATCCCAACACTTGGCATTATCAACATAAAATAAATCAATAAAAGCCAGTTTACTGGGCTTCCACTGGTATATCATGTGGTTTGCGTTTTCCCGATTTAATAACTTTGACATTTTTTTTTTTTTAAGATTGATTTTTGGCCACTGGTACATTCTGTTCCCTGAAATATCTATTTGTATTAAGCTATTTTATTTATTTTTTATTTTCTGGTTTTCTTAAGTTATCACTTAAAAAAATTAATATCCTTTTGTTGCTCTTAATTCTATATTTCACAAATCATTTCTCTTGCTCGGTGGCTGCTTTTTATACTTTTATTAATGGGTGACTTTGATGACATAGCTTTGAATTTTTAATGTGTTTAAATTAGTAAATATACCTTTTTGGTGGGGGTTTCTTCTTTCCGATTAAAGAAATTTTACCCAGTTTTGAGGTCACAGTGACAGTCTTCTAAATGCAGTACAAAATTTTTCAATATTTGCTTTTAACTTAGAAAGTATTTTGGTGTATGTAAAATATGAGATCATGATTCAATTTGATTTACTTCTTTATGGAGAACCTGTTCTGAAGCCTATTCACATAGTAATGTATTGAAAAGCAATCTTGAGTGAACAACCTGTCTTATGTAAAGTTTCCTTATATGTGTGTATCTGTTTCTGGGCTCTCTAATCTCTTCAAATTATCTGTTCCTACTAACATCAAACTACTGAATTACTGTGTGCTTAAAAGCCTTTATAATAAATCTTGATATCCATCAAGATAAATCGTTCCCACTTGGTTCTTAGATATTCTTGATTTTTCTACTTCCAGAAGATTTTTGATATCAAACTGTTAAATTTCATCAATAAATCATGTTGGGGCTTTAGAAGTTGAACTATCAATTTAGAAAGAACTGATATATTTCTCCAAGTTTTATTTCATTTTCTTTTCTCTAAATATATTGTAGTTACCCATCTATTGAGGTTTCCTGAATGGCTTGTAGTTTACTAATTTTTGCTGAAGTGTTTCTAATCAGTTATTTAACATAGTCTATCAGATTTTAATGTTCACAATTATTTATTTCAAGAAATTCTATTGGTTCTTTTTCATTCTTTGTAACCCTCCTTAGTTGCTTGTTTTTTTTTTTGTATATTTATCTTTACTTCTTTAATACATAGAAATTTTGTATTATTAATCTCATAACCTAATATGTGAAACTTTGGGTCTTGAAGACTTTTAAACTCTATTGTTAGTTATGAATCATATTTTCTTTGTCTTAGCCTTGCTTGGCTTTTTTTGGCTTGTTTCTTCACGATTGGTTATGTAATTATGAATTTGTTAAACCTAGTTTCCGGAATACTGAGGAACTTGCTGTGGTCATGCTTTTATCTTCAAGAAGATTTCCTGCAGATTCACTATCTGAATCTACTTTAATTGGCTATCTCAGTTTAGGGGTTCCTAGGAAGTGTTAGTAGGACGTATTAATGTGTGGGGTGCTTAGGGCCCATGTGAGAGAAGCTCTATGGTAACAAATTACAGCAGAGACTATTACTATTGCTGTTTTTTTATATTTTTTAATAAAGGGTATTTCTTATTGGTTCTTTTTGCCTGTAACTAGAGTCTTTATAGCTCAACCTTTGATAATATGTAATTACTCAACTTAAATATCTTGACTTTTTTTTTTTTTTTAAGAGCCTTAAGCGCAACTGCTCTAAGTAACGTAAACACAGAGTTTAGACTACTATATCCCTTATGTGGCCAAAAAATCCTGAGATTCTGGGCTCCCAATACTTGTCAATTCTTCCAAAGTAGCCTAAATTTTGTTTTCCTTCAGTGTATTGATTTAACATTGTGTGTGTGTGTGTGTATTTGCCTTTGGAGATTTCTTGCAAACTCAGTAATACATTTAACAGTATGTTGCTTATGGTTTATCCATCAACTGGATATTTTATGGAAACAAGATCTCTCAGACTATCTGGTGTTCTCATAGATACATGCAGGTTTTATCATGTTAATTCCTATTACTTTTAAAGTTGATGGCTCATAATTAGTATTTGATGGATGTTTACTGTAACAGGATAAGTTTAAGATTTTAAATATTTTCAGTAACTTTTTGTAGAAAAATTTTCTAATTCCTTCTTTGGTCTCTTACTCTATCATTTTGTTCTTCAAATTCATCCTTCCTCCTACTGTCTTACTATTCTCATTACAGGGAAAATTTTATATAATTTCATTTTGTAATTATTCAGCAAAGCATGAGGTTAGAAATTGTTCTCATAAGAACATAAGTAATTAGGAAATGGGAAGGGAGAAATGGATAGATGAAAGATTTTCATACCTTTATTCCTTAGATTTTCATTATTATTTGCCCATAGTATCACAAAAATTAGTGCTTTTATGTTATTCTCTGTGATTCATAAGACAGTGCACGTGTTCCTGATGGAAATGCTGTGTGTAACTCACAGAACTTTGTGTCCACTATTCCATTAAACAAAACTACATCCTAGCCAGGGATGTGAATTTCATACTTTTAATAATATATGAATAGAAATAGTATTAATATTTAAGTATCAAATTTAGTCTAGAGAGTGATTTTACATTTTAAATAACCCTATGAGGTAGATATTGATGTAAATATTTGGCAAATGAAGAAATCAAGCCCTGAGAGTCTATGTAAGCTTATCACATAATTAATAATTTACAAGGGCATAATTCCATGCTGACTTTCAATATCTCTGATTCTATAGACATTTAGTATTTGATATCAAATAATAACTTGGTATCTGATTATTGCTTGTAATCAGTTCATTGCCAAAAATATATTTTTTTATTTGTGATATTATGTAGGTATTTAAACATTTCAGTATTTAATAAGAGAGGAATACATTTTTTTTAGCTGTTTGGGGAGAAAGAAAGTGAGAGAGGCTTTCCAGGTCAGTCCTTGAGGGAACAGTTGTAGAAGTTTAGTGTGAAATGCTTGAAACACATGATGTTTTTAACTGTCATATTTAATTCTTATACATGTTTGACCAAGTATGAAGTAATAGAAATTGGAGGCATTTTTTTTTTTTTTGTGGTTGGAAACTGGCTGATTTTTATTCGTCATGAAAGTTTTAAAGGTAGTGACTCTTGATCTCTGAGATATATCTTCATTTCTACCGTAACCTTTTAAACTTTAGATACGAATTATTTGTTGCAAAAATGTAATGTCAATTATGAGGTTATTACTTTTGGATTTTAAAACACTGGAGTTTACTTATACCCCAGTGTAAAAAACATTTAAAGTGTTTTTTAAAATATCCATATTTACTTATAATTCCTCAGGAATTAAAAATATTACATAATAAAATGTACTTAAAGGATTTCATCAAAGAGGAGATATGGATAGCAAAAAAGGACATGAAAAGTTGATTGGCTTTATTAGTCCTTATGGATATGCGAATTATAACTAAAATTAAATACCATTATATACCATTGAATACCATTAAATACCATTAAATATCATTATTATTAGAGTAACAAGGAAAAGACATCCTAAGTGCTGATGAAAATGCAAAACAACTGTAACTCTCATACATTGCTAGTGGGAATATAAAATGGTTCAACCAACATGGAAAACAATTTCTCAGTTTCTTTTTTTTTTTTTTTTAAGATTTTATTTATTTATTCCTGAGAGAAACAGAGACACACAGAGAGGCAGAGACCCAGGCAGAGGGAGAACCAGGCCCCCTGCAGGGAGCCCTACTTGGGATCCAGCATCTCCAGGATCACACCCTGGTCTGAAGGCAAATGCTAAACCACTGAGCCACCTGGGGATCCTTTTTTTTTGTTTGTTTTTTTCTTTTTTCACTCAATAAACATTCATTGACCATTTACAATGTGCCAGACACTAGGCACTGTGCACACAGACAAAAGGCTCACTGACTACCCCCAAGGAGTTCATTACCTAGTTGGGGCCACAGCTAAATAAATAGTTAAAATATGATGCGATCAAAGCCATTCACCATGAAGGAGCCCCTTTACCTTAGTCTTGGAAGACTTTACTGTATGATTATGAAGAACTTTTTAGTCAAATACATCAAATCTCAGCTCAATCACTTGTCTAACATTGTATCTTTAGGCAAATTAGTCATTGCTCTAAGCCTCAGTTCCCTTGTGTATAAAATAGGGATAATCATAATTCCTAGCTAACTTATGCATAGTCTTATTTTTATTGAAGTATAATTGACCTACAATAGTATATTGGTTCATGCCTACAACCCACTGGTTTCATGTTTGCATACATTGCAAGATGTTACCACAGGCCTGGTTACCGTGGGTCACCATATGAAATTAAACGCAATAATATCTGTTGTATCCCACGCTGTACTTTGCATCCCGATGACTTACTTATTTTATAACTGGACATTTGTGCCTCTTGATCCCCTTCACCCATCCCAACTGTCTTCCCCTCTGACAATCACCACTCTGTTCTTGTATTTATGAGCCTGGGTTTCGTTTTCGTTTTCTTTTGTTTATTGTTTTTTCACACAAAAGTGCAATCACATAGTATTTGTCCCAATCTAACATATCTCAGAAGGTCCATCATGTTGTTACAAGTGGCAAGATCATTTATGTTTATATGCCTGAGTTGTGTGTGTGTATATATATTTATATATATCACATTTTCTTTGTCCATTCATCTATCAGTGGACATGTAGGTTGGTTCCATATCTTGGTTATTATAAATAATGCTGCGATGAACATAGGGATCCCTGTATCTTTTTGATTTAATGTTTGTTTTCTTTGAATAGATATCTAGAAGTGTGATTGCTGCCTCATATGGTAGTTCTAAACTGATGTTTTTAAAAATCAGAAAAAAAAATATTGGCAAACTGAAATTCAAAAAGTAAGATGAAACTCATGAGGCCTTAACTCATCACTTTCTGTGGAAAGCCTTCCCTAGACATCTTATCTGAAATTGCAACATCCCAGACATTTCTTATTTCCTTTCTGTTTTTTTAATCTGCTTTACCAAATATGCTTTCTCAAATATTATATTATATCATATCATATTATTATATTATATTATATTATGTCATATCATATTTTTAAGATTGTACTTATTTATGAGAGAAAGCGAGTGCAATGGGCAGGAGGAGGGGCAGAGGGAGAAGCAGACTCCCTGGTGAGGAGGGAACCCAAAGCCCCAGGGCTCCATCCCAGGACCCTGAGATCATGACCTGAGCTGAAGGCAGATGCTTAATGGACTGAGCCACCCAGGCACTCTTCGATTATGTTTTCAAGTTATTTTTAATCTTTATTGTGAATTATACTTGAAAAAGTTTTATTTATTATTTTTTGACTCCTATGAAACTAGCACCTAATAACTAAGTACAAGATTAATTTGTATTTATTGAATGAATTAAGCAAATCATTGAACAGAATTAATAAGCTTGGTTTTTGAGATACAAATAATAACCACAAAAACAAACAATTCATACTTTAGTGCATTGGAACATATTTAAATGACCAAAACTAAACCGAATATTTACAACCTGCTTCATACAACTGCAAGAGCTGTGAAGGCATGAATTTATCAAATGTAGTTAACAGCTACTATAAAATGAATTTAAAAAAATGTGAAGAATTATAATGCCTGAATTGACCTTAAAAATGCAAATGATTCACTCAGATAATATAAATATTTCAAAGGTCTTATTTGCAAGACAGCCTACATGGTTTCCTTCATAGTCATTTTTTTTTTTTTTTTTTTTAGTTTTCTGGTTTTTCCTCATCAGAGTTTCAAGATAAGATTGAGCTCTAAAATCTTAAAGCAGAGACTCTCAAAGTGAGATCACAGACAGGAGCATCAGCATCACCTGGAAACTTACAAGAAATATAAATTGTCAAGCCCCACCCAAGACCAGTTTAATCTGAACCATCGAGGGTTGACGCCAGAAATGTGTTATACTATAAATTATAGTATATATAATCATATATATATATAAAATATATTATACAAATTATAACTATAATCCTCCAGGTGATTTCATATGAACTAAAGTTCACTTTAGTTCATATGAAAGTTCATATGAACTTTAGTTCATATGAAATATAGCCATATGAATGTCTTAAGCCATAATATAGCCATATGAATGTCTTAAGGCACCCACTGCATGTTAATTTTCCTGCAACACATTTTGAATGGTACTTGTTATATGTCATCCTTAGGGGAAAGTAAGAAAACAGTCACCTTTCATTTTGCTTCTGGAATAGATCTTTTGGAACAAAATTGCCTTCCTCTCGATTGATATCATTCAAAAATGCCCTTAGTGCCTCTGTGTTGGTGGTATGTAGTATGAGCCTTTGATGCCATAAAAATCCAACAGAAATGAGAAAGAAAGAAAAAAGAAAAAGAGACAATGTATATTTACATCACTGATTTTGCCAAGTGCCGTTGTGGTAGCTAAAAACATAAAGCTTTTATTTGGATTATAAGTAAGTAATGTTCTGAAGCAGGTGTTCCAGGATCCTATCCTGAAACACCAGGTAGCTTCCTGGTATGTGGAAAGTAAATGAACCATGAGAAAATGAAGCATCTCCCATGTCAATAATGGTGTTTACTTTATATATGATAACTTGAAATAAAGTCAATAACCCGGGGCGACTTACGGCCGGCGCCGGCGCAGGTGGCCTGCTCTCACCATTGAGCAGTTCTAATGAGACCGAATGGTTCCCAACGTGGATTTTGTGAGAAATGCAGTAAGATTTGTTTAAGCACCAAAGGGAGAAGGAACAGGGATGCTCTTGGGATAAGATTTGTGGATGGAGTATGTCCTGTTGCCACCGGAAGTGGAATAAGTAAATTTCCTTATTATATGTATTCCAAATATCCGAAGAATTACACTCTGTAGTTTGAGAGGGTAGTGATGATACATTTGTTTTGAAATACTGCATCAAAATATAACGGTTACGAAAGCAGAAACCGAAGATCCTAAATTTGGATTCCGGCCCTGAAATAAAGCTCTGTGATCTTGGGAATGATATTTATTTAATCTCTATGTTGCAGTTTTCTCATCCATAGAACAGTAATAATAGTAACACCCATACCTTCTAGGTTTGTTATGATTACTAAATGAGTTAAAATATCAAGTCAAAATATTAAGTTAAAACTTAAAATGGTAAGTTACTTCAAATACCCTTGGGTCAGAGTAGGCATTACGTAAGAAATAAACAAAATGATGTGTAAATAGCTTCCCTGGATGGATTTGTTTACGAAGATGTCTCTTAACTGTATACCTGTATATGCAAGTAGGTCAAATATTTTGTCCTTGTTGCATCGTTATCATAATCTGGGTAGTTTTATTTCAACAGTGAACATTTATTATTAAGCGCTCACAACATCTACCAATTTCTGAGGTTGTTAAAAGTCATCCCTGATACGGTTTCCATTTGTTATACCTTTCCCTAACTCGGCGATCAAATATCTCTTAATCAACCGTGTGTGTGTGACGTTATGAGTGTAGAGGCTATGAAAATGGGTTAGTCTTTCGGGGCTTTTCATGTGATAAATTAGATACAGATGCAACATAGCAGATGACTAACACGTGCGGAAGGTGGGTCCTTCCATCTTAAACAGGAATAATAGTAACGATTTTCATGACATTTTCTCAGTGCTTGGGAGGAAAAAAGACAACCGATTCTCACAAACACCCTGTGCTATAAAAAAGGGGGGTGGTTATTCCCATTTAATGGTTGTAAGCATGACAGATCAGAAATTGTAAGGGAACTTCCCAAGTTACAGAGCCTGGCACAGTTGACAAAACTCAGGACAGTGTCCAGACTGATTTGATTCCAAAGCCAGATCCTTTTCTGTCTACTTTGCGTGTAAGAGGTTGACAGAAATAAAATCAGTTTCAACTTTCACTGTGTCATCCTCTTGCTTTAACCTCTGTTACATCTTATTGGATGATCTTCAGTGACTGGAGAGGACTAAGGTCTCACTTCAGTAAATGAACGTATTATGTGGAACTGTGACGCAATTAATGTTGCTCATTTTGAAATGACAAAGCAAAAACTGAAATTAAACTCTTCTGACGTGCTTTTAGGGTAAAGTGTCTTATTTCCTATGCGCAGGGCACCTGAGTGGCTCAGTCAGTTAAACATCTGTTTTGCTCAGGTCACGATCCCAGGGTTCTGGGATCGAGCCCCACGTGAGGCTACGAGTCCAGTGGGGAGTCTGCTTCTCCCTCTCCCTCTGCTCCTCCCCCTGCTGTGTGCTCTCTCTCACTGTCTCTCTCTCTCTCCTAATCTGTGTCAAATAAATAAAATCTTTTAAGAAAGTATCTTATTTCCTATAGTCTTTGAGAATCAAATATTAAAAACAGAGAGCTACGTATTAACTTTACCATTATATTATGATTTTTAAAGAAGAGGTAAAATGAGCTTTAAAAAAAATTTCACTTAAATGCATTGGTGAAGAAATGTAAAAATAAAGTTGCCAATGAGAATTTAAATAATTTCTAATAAAAAATAAATAAATAAATAAATACTTTCTAACATCCAGGAAGGCCAAATATCCTCTTCTGTCCTTCCTTTCTGCATTATCATTATAATTGGAATAGTTTATTTATCCTAACAATGGATTTTTTTTAATTAAGCATCTGTAGTACATTGCATGTCATGACGTATTTGACATAAACATCTACATTATAATGAGATGTAGTTTGTGTTCTGGGAATATACTGAAGAAATATATCAGTTCTACATTGCTGTAGTATGGACTTAGCATGATGCCAAAGGAGTCGGGATGTCCCCGAGTAAGAGAAGGCTTTTTTGGGACTCAATACGGCACAAAATGAAAGTCCACGCTGTGTGCTGGCATTTATATACGTATTCCTTCTTTTCTGACAATGACACATCTTCAACCCTGTTGATTTATCTTTGTAAAGCATGAATTTCACCATATTTCTTTTTGTCCATTATGAGAAAAAATAACCTCTAATTAGATACAAAATAAAACCCACAGCTTTAGAATTGTGACGAAGATAATATCAGCTCTGAAGGTTTAGAAAAGTCTCCCATGCCCGAAACAAAAAGTTGGCCTATAATGTCTGGGATATCCTAGTTCTGGACCATATACTGATGTGGTGATCGCTGCATCGTTATCATCATCATCAGTAACTATAATTAAATAATTCTACTCTCTGTCATGCCTTGGAATTGGAATTTTACATAAATTATTCTATGCCATTTAATCCTTACCTCCATCTTCCAGGTTGACTATCACACTTTTTGGCAAATGAGGAAATTGATACACAGTGATTAAGTCCTCATCTAGAGTCCAATCGCTCTTAAGTTAGGATGCATTTATTTCAATTTAGGATTGCTTGATTTTATTTATTTATTTATTTATTTATTTATTTATTTATTTATAGATTTTATTTGAATTCAGTAAATTAATATATAATGTATTTATTGGTTTCAGAGGTAGAGCTCAGTGATTCATCAGTCTTATATAACACCCAGTGCTCATTACATCAATACCCTCCTTCATATCCATCACCTGGTTACCCCACCCCACTAACTCTTCCCCTCCAGTGACCCTCAATTTGTTTCCTATGATTAAGAGTCTCTTATGGTTTGATTTTAAAACCATCATACATCTGGGATATGGCAGCAGAAAGAACATTGAAACTGAATATAGAAGTCTTGGTCTAAATTTAACTCTTGCCTTTTAATAGTTGATACAACCTTTCTGGGTACTTGTCATAGTTTTATGCAGTTTGATAAGCAATTTAAGAATGAATGAAACTGTCTTTTGGGTGTTTTCTCTCTCTTTTTTTTTAAAAGATGTATTGATTTGAGAGATAGAGTGTGTGCAAGAGGGAGAGGGGGACAGAAACTCAAGCAGACTCCATACTGAGCCGGGAGCCCAATATAGAGCTCGTCTCAAGGCCCTGAGATGAGACCTGAGCCAAAACCAACAGTCAGTCACTTTAACGGACTGAGCCACACAAGGGCTCCTCCTTCTCTTTCAAAGCCTTTTTTTCTTTCAAGATAAGCATCCAAATTCATAGTGTCATTCTTCAAAGGACAGGTTTTTCTAGATTCTACAATTTTGAGACCAGGAAAGAAGGAGCTGTGGCTATTACTTCCGCTAATCCTGACAGTTTGGTTCCTTGCATTAGATGGCATTTGAGTTTTTACGGAGATTGGCTTATATAAGCTTACAGTCAAGGAAACTAATCACCCTGGACGGAACCCCATGGACAAAAGCAATGGAAGAGAAGCAAAAAAGCGTTCTTTAATCTAAAGACCCTCACTGCCCACCAAATGCCCAAGGGCTATTGTACCTACAAGATATCATTATGTAATAGGCTCCTATTTATGATTATCCTCATTGTTGATCTATTTATAACTCCACTATCACAATTTAACATTTTAGTATGAGACTTTCAAAAATATGATTTTTTGCTTATTACTGCTAATAAATGTGTAATATATATATATATATATATATATATATATATATATACACTACATATGTATTTTATTCTGACTTTCCCCAAAGATACCAAGACCTGGAGAGAATTATCAGGAGGGTAGGCATTTCAAGGCACTTCGTATGCTGCTTTAATATGGGTCAACGTAAGATTTCCTGCTTCCTATGAAAGGCAATTTAGGACAATTTCAAGACCAAAATCCATACTAGTAATTATTATGACATTTTTGGCTACACAGTCCACATAGGTAAAGGTGATTGTAAAAGCAGCTGTCAAGATAATCCTTCTGGACTGTGCAAGTTCTACGCAGATTTGAGTTGACATCAGTGTACTAACCTCAGGGCTGTGCAGTGAGACAGTACCAATAGTGGGCTTTTTCTCAGAGAGGGAAGACATATAAATGAGAGAGAGAGAGAGAGAGAGAGAGAGATAAAAAAAAGGGAAGTATTACAAAAAAAAATCAATATTAAAAGGGAGGAAAATGACAGGGAATGGTAAATATATAGCAGTTTCTCATGATAGAACCAACGTTATCGGTCTCTCCCATCGGAGGTGGGTAGAAGATTGTAATTTCCAACATATTCAAATAATTCTTGCCTCTATCTTTTAACAACTTTTAGTTAAACTGAAAATTTAGAAACCTAACACTGAGGTCTTGTGCAAGTGTATTAACAGCACATGAGACTCGAACCCAATGATCCGACCATGATAATCTTCATAAGCCCCAAATTTGGGGGAGATTTGTTTTCCATACTTGAGGTGACCTTGGAATACATCAGACTCTGCCTGTTGAATAAGTCACCCAAGTTATAGACCTTTCATATCAATAAAAACTCAGCCTCACGTGATGTATTATTATTTAATACTTAATGATTTTAGCTGAAAAAAAATGTGGCAATTTAGATTTAAATGCCCTGCTGTGAAAGAAATTAACCTCTGGGACCCCAGTATTATAACTGATAATCAGAAAAATATGAACAAGGAAAACCACAAATTTGTAGCATTACTATTATTCTTTTTTGATTATTGTTCTCTTTCTGAAATTGATGTTCATTTTGTTAATAGACCTTCACGTCATTTATGCAGACTCATTAATACTCGGCTGAATCATATAACTCAGTTTGACTAGAGCGTTTCAAGTAGGCAGCTTCGCTAACGGGAGCCCTAAGCTAGGCCTGCCTTGCAAACAAGTGTACGATGGATTTGAAATGAAGGGCTTGTCTTATCATATAAAGAAAATGGTCCTACAGGGCTTCCCTGAGTTTAACAGGGTCTGCCGGACAGAGACCAAGTCATAAGCTTAACTGCCCTGCAGAGGGGGGTACGGAGAACACACTGGCAGGGGGCTTCGTCCACGTACCGTCAGGGACACCAGCAGTTGAACAGGTTGGGTTGATTAGTCATTACAGCCAGGGGGCATTCGCACCCCGAGGAACCCTTGGCTATTTCAGTAAAGGGGTGTCATAGGCTACTGGTCTGGATTTGACTTTGATCAGCGATCTTAGGATCTAAGGAAGGGGAGATTCACTTTGGATTGGGTATCCTCAGGAGGTCGGGGTGGCTCTGTGGTTCTCCACCTCAACAGATCTTACTACAGGGAGAATCCTGTAGTCCCTTCCCTTCCCTTCCCTTCCCTTCCCTTCCCTTCCCTTCCCTTCCCTTCCCTTCCCTTCCCTTCCCTTCCCCTTTTCTCTTCTCTTCTTCCCTTCTCTTTCCTCCTCTCCTCTCCTCTCCTCTCCTCTCCTCTCCTCTCCTCTCCTCTCCTCTCCTCTCCTCTCCTCTCCTCTCTTTTTTCTCTTTCTCTCTTTCTCTCTCTCTCTCACCTTCCTTCCTTCCTTCCTTCCTTCCTTCCTTCCTTCCTTCCTTTCTTCCTCTCACCCTCTCTTCCTTTCTCTCTCTTTACCTCTCTTAACAGAAGAAGAAAAAAAAAAAAAGCTGTCTTAGTCTGGCACTCTTTTGGGCTTGGTGTTTCAACTGTTAAAAACTTGTTATAGGGCAATATAGGCCCCAGCTCCCTCAACGTCACCAAGATGTGAGAACAAAAAAGTCTTAAGCGATAATCTGCCAAATGTACCAAATTCATCTTAGTTTGCAGGCACAGAAACTGTCATACAACCTGTTAGGTGCTTGGAAAACCTTTGCCTCCTCAGTCCTCAGGCTCTGACCGGCTCCTTACAGGAGAGGGTCCCACTGAGGGGAACACAGTGATGTAAAACACAGCTCAGAAAACTTTTATGTTAGGTTTTCTGGGCTATGTGGTCTCCGTCACAACAACCAGACTCCGACGTTGACATCCCCAAAGATGCCATCAGACAATATGTAAGCAGATGAGCTGCGTTCCAATATAACTTGAGTCACAAACCCGTCCTGGGACCTTTTTTGTGGCCTGTGGACCATAGTTTTCAGAACCCTGAGGAAGAGGCGAAGTCAGCCCGTCTTCAGGTTGTATGGTGCTGCTTCCTGTGTGAAAAGAGATGATACACAACCAAACAGACCTCACAAGGGCTTTAGAGCTCATGCACTTAAAAAAAATATATATTTATTTGAGATAGAAAGAGAGAGAATGAGTGTGGGGAGGGGCGGGGCAGAGGGAAAAAGAATCTACAAGCAGACTCCCTGCTACGCAGGGTCTGGATCCGGGCTGAATTCTAGGATCATGACCTGAGCAGAAATCAACAGTCAGGGCCTTAATGGACTGAGCCACTCAAACACCTCTCTTTTTCAAATGTTTATTTACTTATTTGAGGGAGAGAGAGAGAGAGAGAGAGAGAGAGCAGTGGGGAGGGACCAAGGGAGAAGAAGAGAGAAACACAAACACCACTGAGCACAGAGCCTGATGCGGGGCTGGATCCCACGACCCCTAGACCATGACCTGAGCTGAAACCAAGAGTAGGACGCTCTACCCACCTTACCTGTGCCACCCAGGTGCCCCAAGGCTCTTCACTGCCTATCTGCCATATGAATATCTCATGGTAATTAATGAACTATCTTGTGTAGATTTTCACCGTGAAATCTCTGGTGACTCCACAGCAGTCCCTACAATGTTGATTCTTGTTTGGGGTGATTCCAATTCTAACTAATCATCCCCAGGGTTTAGGCAAGAGTTATCTGTGATTCAGACTGTTCTTACCAAAGAATCTTAAATACGTTCCATTCACATGATTTATCTATTAGACTTTTGTTAGGATAGAACTTTCAGACTTCAAGTATTAGATGTTGAGTGTAGAGATGCACGTATTGATGAGGGAGACACACAGGGAGTTCCTGGGAGGAGCAAGACCTGGACAACATTTGTCTTTAGAAGGCTGGTTGGAGAGAAAGGAGTGTCGTTCAGGATGAGACAGGAGCTGGTCAATTTGTCTGTTTCCTATCATTTAATAGGATTCAGTTCTGCTCTTCTCTGATCGTACTGCTTTGTCTATTGAGCACATACCCTTTGGCTTGTTACATCAGCCACAGGGTTTGCTTATGTGTCCTTCTGGCTTTCTCTTAACTTCGGCTCTGTCTTTCCTCTGTCAGGATTCCCGCTGCTGTCCCTGCCTCCAAATGTTTAGTTCTCCACACAGTTCCCATTCGTAGTCTCCAACGTGCAGTTGTGTTGAAAGAACTTTTCTGCTCTTATTTTTTTTTTGACTTTGTAAACGTTTAAAACGTTTTTAACATTTTTTTTTGAATTTATTTTTGGGGTGGAGGCTCCATATATTATACAATGTTATATATAATAACATATATATGGATATGTTATATACATATATATGATATAATGTATAATGTTGTCTTTTTCCCCATATTAACTAATCATTCACACCTTACATATTAATAAACCAAATTACAATTTCATGGATGAGTGAGTGAGTGAGTGAGTGAGCCAGTGAGTGAATGAATGAAGTATGAGTTGAAGCTATGAAAAGTATTAACTTTCATATTCAGGGGAGTGCTGACAATTTTTAAGTTAAAATTATTTGGGAGTCCAAAAGAAAGCAGCAAAGCTTTGTTCATTGGAGAGCTCATTAAATGCAGGGGCTGAGCTTGGTATATTTTCAGGTTCCTTCATTTAACATCCACAAAGCCCCGTAAAGGTGATATGATCCAGAGTTTTTCACTTGAAGACATCGAAGCTAACAGTGCGTAGCTTTTTCAGTGTCCTTCACTAGTTCATTATGGAACTAGACATTTTATCCACATCCATGTTATTCCTGAACCTTCCACCATGTTGCCGCAAAAGCCAGAACTGGTGGCGGAAACGGGGATCTACGGGATGAGCTTCAGAATATTGCCCTAGAACACGGGCGTGCTCCTCAAGACGAGACCCGACTGGCACGGAGCTCAGCCACACCAGCGCTCTCCACTTCCCACCGCCTGCTGCTGCCTCTCCTTGCTGACAGAAGTGATCACAGCTCAGTTTTCAGTGTCCTGTAGGAGGAGATAAATGGCCTGGTTTTGTTCCCAAATCCTGAGATAAAATCGCATGGCCGATGATAAGATTTTTTGCCATTTCACTTAGGCTTCTACATCTCCTGTTTAACCCAAGCCCTTCACGCTGCCCTGTGGATCTCCACACACTCTGCTTAGGCTCTGCTCTCCTAGAATGACTCATGAAATCCTCTTGCCCTTTTTATTTCTCTTTGTTGCCAGCATGGGAGGAAAGGTCATTCCCATTACTGAGAATCCAGGACTACTAAGCTACTGTAATTGCTTTGAGGGAATGACTGATTGAGTGCGCTCAGGGCACATTTGCAATATAAAAGGAGACTTTATCAGTCCAAGTAGCAAATTACTGGGAGTGCTAGGAACTTGTTTGCAGGTGGCATTCCCAGGGTCAGCTGACCTCCTTAGACCCTCTCACCCTCCTTAACTCCTTGTACAACATATAGCAGGTCACTAGATCGGGCCATACGGGTAGGAAACTGCCTTTGCCCACTTAGGAATGTGGAATATCTTACATTAAGGAGTTGAGTATTAGGGACAAGTATAGTCATCGCTAAGGGGAAACACGTGAGTGATAGTCCGGTTTAGGAAATTGTAGGAGTGGAGAGGAGAATTTGTCATCGATGGGCTTCGAGAGAGCGCTTCTAGGTGAGGGATTACCTGCTCCCCCATGAGGGTTGTCTTACATCATTAATTACAGTGACTTTTAACTATTCACTGTGTTTTCAACCGTCTGGATCCTTCTGTCTTTGTAGCATGTGTGCCCCCCCCCACCCTGATGCTGACCCAGCTCTGACCTAGGTCAGTACCTACGCTAGAGCGTGCTTTAGGCATCAGGCCACGAGGCCCACGACCACCTGTGCGCCTGCACGAAGTCGCTCGGCGCCGCTCAGGACACACCACTGGGCCAACACCGGGAGACCCTCATTACTTCTGCTTAAAAGTGTTTGACACTGAGTTTGCCTTCCCCTGGACTGTAATTAACAGCATTCTCAACCGCTTCCAAGACCCGATTGACTGGTGATATTAATCACACAACACAGAGAAATTGGCTATTGCATTTGATTTTTTTTTTTCTTATGTGTTCTTGGCATCTAATCACTGATTAAAGCTGAGGAAATGGCTCTTTTCCCCGTGCTCTGTGGACATTTATTTTCTTGGTTTGTTAAGTCTGTGAAGATCTCTCCTCCCTCCGTGTTGGATCTTGCTTCTAGATTTCTATAGACGTGGAATAAAACCAAGAAACAGTATTTCTTGTCAAGGGGAACAGTTTATTCCAGATAATTAAATCCAAGCGTGTTCAAAGAAAACGCAGCAAGGAGCATAAATTAGGTTCCATCAAGGGATATAGGTCGTTCCTCATGAATGGATACTGACAAAACAATTTTGTGGGAAGCTTTGAAAAGTCATTAATAGTTTTGAAACTTTTGAAAACTAGCACATTTTGTAGAAGAAAACGACAGGGTTTAGTTTTGTGTTTTTAAAATGTGCTTCAGACATTCACAGATGTTTCTTCTTTACATTTGACAGTATTTCTCAGCTTGCATCTGAGATTTCTGCACATACACTCTCAGGACACCTAGGGTAGATTTTTCTTTTTTTTTCTTTTTTTTTTTTCCTCACATTTGCCCAAATGCCATTTGGAGAAACAAAAAATACAGTGTAAATATCAAAATAGAATAAATTTAGAAAAACAAAACGTATCTTTCCAATGATTATATGACCTCTCTGTTAACTCATGAGTATCATATCGACCTGAACCGCATCATAGCACCAACGTCAGACTCTATAAACTCCGGGAAGACAATGACACTTTCTTATATTTATTCACTGCTGTTACCTTCTTCCTTAGAACTGGAGAATAATAAATATATCCAGACTGGAATTCCTAAATTATTTTGCTCCCTGATTTATTTATTATTAGGTTGGAATTCCTTAATCATTTTGCATAGCAGATTGCTCTTTGCATTTGGAAATGAAGTAACAGAATCGAAACTTAGGAAATTGGAGAATAATAAAAATGATTTAGAGGATGGACTTGAGAAGCGGGTGGTTTGAGCTTGAGGCTCGTGTCTGATGGTCCCTGGATGGGAGACTGATCTCATGGCCTTTCCTCCTAAGTAAATTGAAGTAGAGAACTATACCTATATCACGGGGTAATTGCAGTGTTTGAAAAGTGACTGGTATAGAGATTATGATGAACAGTATTGTCATTGCTCTATGATTCAGGACTCTATGTGGGTATTGAGTGTTCTTGCTCATAACCCAACGTCTTAACATCTCTAGAAGCCATGTGACAGTAAGACATTCGGAACAGCTTTGGGTCTCCAAGTAAAGGGAAGCATATTTTCTTGCAGCAGCAGATCTGGTTTTGAGGGTGCCTCCCTGCCCAGCCACCTTACCTATCACTGCGACCACCACCCTCATCACCATTCCTTTCTAACCTACTTGACCCTCCTGTACCCGCGTGTGCGCACACTCACACGCACACTCACAGAATGATGATTGAGTGACTGGCACACGTGCACGTACACTTTCATTATGATCCCATGTTCTGAATGACTTGTAGTCTGTGCTCTCTTGTGCCTACCTGCATGTCATTTAATTTGCTGGAGGGCTCAGCGGTTGAGCCTCTGCCTTTGGCCCAGGGCCTGACCCCAGCGTCCCAGGATCGAGTCCCATGTCGGGCTCCCTGCATGGAGCCTGCTTCTCCCTCTGCCTGGGTCTCTGCCTCTCTCTCTGGGTCTCTCATAAGTAAATAAATAAAATCTTAAAAAAAAATAATTTGCTGGTGCTTCTGCATGAAACACCTCTCTTGCCATTTCTCAAGGTAGTTTTTAGGCTATGTACTCCGACTCCGATTATGGCAGGATGAGGCAGGTACCACTCCGTATGTGCCTCCATTATGCTCCCGCCCTGACTGTGTCTCTATAGACTGTAAGTTGCATGAGAAGAGAGGCGGTGTGCGTGTACTCTCACCTGCTCGTGGCCAGAGTCTAACACGGCACCCGGCAAATAAAAAGCGTTACAAGAATACTTGCCTAAAAGCAGACTTCCTCCCCTCCCTTATTTCCTTACTTCCTCTGCTTTCCATTTTTTCCCCTCTCTTCCTTCTGTAAGTGGACTCCATACAATAATGAAGCGCAGTAAAAAATGAAAACAAATACATGAATATATTTCAGTGGTTACTAATACTAACCATTTCTTCCATAATATTTAAAACTTACTAACATTCAGACCGTATTAAAGGACAAATGAGGAGCACAGAGCACCAATAAAACCAATAGATATTATATGTTAAACATTACCATTGAGCCATATTTAAAAAATTCACTTTTGCATACATTCAGAATGAAAAAGGAAGCAGAATTGTATGTTCTGTATCTTAGATATGTGGAGCTTTCTCTTTTTTTCAACTTAAAACACGTGTAATATGATATTTCTTGCTTTGCATCAGATTATTCTAAGTGGAATCTTGTTCCCTTAAAAATGTTCTGGTAATTTCCACTACAGGGTGCAATTAGGTGAGAACATCTTGTGCATTTACTTGAGTTTCATTTCTGTACTCCTTACTCGAGCGATAGCTCTTTGTGTCTTTTTTTTTTAAGGATGAGATAGCTATAGTGAAAAATAGTAGGCATTGGAGGATTATTTGCAAATCTGAAGAACTGTGAAAAGTGTCTGTGTTTGTGCATACATATACTCATACTTCTTGAGAATGGTTCTCATTTCAGAATTTATTTTTGTCAGGTCATAAAATAAATACAGAGGATCATCCTATTTTATTATTTAAAGTGCATATATTATTCAGGGACTCACTTAATATAAAATAAAGCAGGCGAATTTCAACCATAGAACTTTTTGGTTTTTCTTTTGATTTCGGTGGATACATTTTAATGCGATTTCCTGACTATCGAGTCCATTCCATGAATACTTTTACATGTAAGTGTCAGATTTTACTTCACTCTGTTATGTGGACTTGCTATAACTGTGGTAAATTGATCTTACTGGTATGGTTCTAAAAGGGTGTGAAATAGCAAATCTAAATCATTAAAAGACTCTAAGTTTGACATTTTTAAGTTTCGGCTGCTGGTATCTGAAGTCAGCTTTCTCTGACTTCCTAATTATGTATTTTGTTTGTTATATTGTTTAATGGAAAAAAAGTCTCACGGTGAAGCATAAGCTTAATCAATTAGCAGACACTTCGTAAAAGCAGTTTGCACTGTTTTAAAAAATTGTTTATTCTGTAGATTGCTTATGGTGCAAGAGTCTATTAGCAGGCATGCAGATTATAATTTTTGCATTGGTTTCTTTTATGTGTAGTTTAAGAGTGATTTAAAGTTTTCTATTGTGTGTAGCTTATTTTAATTCGAGCTATAAAAGACACAACTCTTTATATGATTACCGGTGTCATAAAATTCGACTGTGATTTATTTTAATGTAAGTTTTAATGTGCAAACACATTTTCCCATGGTTACATTTGTTGATAGTTCTTGCTTTTTGACAATTACAGTATAAGGGAAGACAGAAGGAACTGATGTGTGTCCTAAATCATATGCAAAGTAGGAGCAAAATTTCGTTATTGCTTTTATCTCTCTCCTTTGTCATAAGGAAAATACTATTTTAATATGATCTTTATGACTACCAAAGTAGCTAGAAATTTTCAAGCATTTGGAGTTGCGACATTTTATTATTCCTTGGATTCACACCATTTTAGCAGAAAAAAACTGCAAACAGGGATGCATGAAGTTTGGGAGGTGTGTCTAAGTACATCCCCCATATGATATCGACCACTGTGGTTCAAGGTGAGGTCCACAGGTGGACGCTGATCTACAACCTGTGTGCAAGAGGTACAGAGATTGGGAGTGAGGATTGAGAAAAATTGCCATAGCAATTTGAGAGAGAAAAGAATCATATCGATGAACTCTAGTAGTAATGAATTTGGGTTTGCATTTTTTGAGTCTGTTTTTATTTCATTTTTCAAATAATTCATCTTATTGACTTTTACAAAAGGTTTGCTGTGCAGTAGATTTCGAGAAGTAAAACATTCTTAAGTCCAGATAGTTTTTGAAGCACTGCTCTGTAGCACACGCATACACAGAGAGGTTTACTGAATCCTGAAACTAAAGAATGATTTGAATTTCCCTTTCTTGAAAATTTTGACAATAGAATAAGGAAATGTCACTTGAGGAGAAGAGTTTCCAGCACCCTGTTGTGGTATAGCACCTCTGCGATGGCCTCCAGCAACTTCCCGTAGCCGATACTCATGCCTGCCTGCTTACATTTGGGCTGGGCTTGGTGACTCACGTCCAAGAAATGAAACAGCACAACAGTGAGGGGGCACCGCCCTGAAATGAGCTTTAAAGAGGCCACTTTCTCTATTAGGCGTCTTCATTCATTCTCTGAGCGAGTCCTCAGTGCAAGGGAAGCCCTGGTGTGAGCTGCCTGGTGAGAGGCCCGTGTGCCCAGAACTGGACTAGCCAGGCTGTGACTGAGGCTCTCAGCCCGGAAGTTAGGAAAGAAAGAAAATTTGGTAAAAAATCACGTGAAAGATCAGATGATCCCGCCTCGGTCAAACCTTCAGAAGAGAATGCGGCCCTGGTTTGCACCCTGACTGTACCTTGGGACGGATTCTTGACCTTTGGAAATTGTCAGAATCAACAGCCGCTAAACTGTGGTAGGCAGCCGTCGACAGCTCAGATTCCTGTCTTAAAGAAGATGGGAGTGAGCCTGGGTGACTCTGTTAATCATGTGTCTTCAGTTTAGGTCATGGTTCTGGGTTCTGGGGTCCTGGGTCCTGGGGTCCTGGGTCCCGGGGTCCTGGGATCCTGGGGTCCTGGGATCCTGCAGTCCTGGGTCCTGGGGTCCTGGGGTCCTGGGTCCTGGGATCCTGGGGTCCTGGGATTCTGGGTCCTGGGGTCATGGGGTCCTGGGATCCTGGGGTCCTGGGTCCTGGGGTCCTTGGGTCCTGGGATCCTGGGTCCTGGGATCCTGGGGTCCTGGGCCCTGGGATTGAGTCCTGCTTTGGCTTCATGTTCCATGCAGGGAGGAATGATGGATCTGCTTCTCCCTCTCCCTTGCTCATCTCTGCTCTCTCTCTCTCTCTCTCTCTCTCTCAGGTAAATAAATAAAATCTTTAAAGGAAAATAAAAAAGGGCAGGAAGTGTCTCACTCACTACCAGCACACAGATAATCAAGTAGTTCCCTAAGGACTGTGTTTTGGCCACTGTCTCCATATAATCAGTTACTACTGACTGTAAATACCTATGAGCTGGACTAGTTTTTCGAAAATGACTGTGTTGATGTTTTTGATGCTATTATCGTTAGATCAGTCTTTTAAGACACCTGAAATCTGAAACTTAAATATTGGGACAAACCCGAAGATAGATACATTACACTAGACTTTGAAATTGGACCAAAGAATCTTTTTTCCAGAAAGTTTTCTATCTCTGTAATGCTGAAAAAGAAAGAAGATAATATTCACAAAGCAAAGCTGGTAGGGCCAGAATAAATCGTACTTTAGGTCAAAGATTTTGCAAACCAGCAAGCTATGAATATAAACACTCTTACCATAAATAATAGCAACTGTGCAGTAGAATCTCCATGTATATATGACATCAAATGATAATAATAATAGTAAACACAAATAACAAATCGCCCTCAAAACAAAAATGAAGGGGTGCCTGGGTGGCTCAGTAGGTTACGCTCGGTCATGATCACAGGATGATCACATGAATAAATAGAAATAAAATATTTTCAAAATAGGTATTTTCAGAAAGATATTCACAGGTATTAACCGTGATAAAGGATGTAGTTGAAATATTTGCAGTTAGGTTACAAGAATTACAAACTCCCTATTATTTAGTCTGAAGAACATATTTTTACTGTGAGAGAAAAAACACAGAAATAGATTCTTGACTCAATAATGAAATGACTAACATTTCTGTTTCTTAAGATAGCACATTCTATAAATAATAGTCTGCTTTCACTTATGATTAACATATATTTTACGCAGTGTTTTGCCTGTATTTTGAGTAGTTCTACATTTTCATTGACTCGATGCTACGGATTCATAACAGACTGATAATGTGTTTAACATATTCATATTGTATAAATTTATTTTTTATCTCTTTTAAGGATTTATTTAATTTAGTTATTCATGAGTGAGAGAGAGGCAGAGACACAGGCAGAGGGAGAAGCAGGCTCCTTGCGGGGAGCCCGATGCGGGACTTGATCCCAGGACCCCAGGGTCATGACCTGAGCTGAAGGCAGATGCTCAACCGCTGAGCCACCCGAGTGTCTAGTATAAATTTATTTTTATTTACATTTGATATGATGAACCATTCTCATATTTTTACTATAGTCAGTATTTAGTTAAGTAGTTTTTTACTCACAAATTACCGACACTCAGAAAATGCTGTTGTAAATACCAAAAGTATATGAATTAAGTAGGGAAATATTAAATTTTTAAATTTATATTATTTGCTAATTATTGTTTTATTATTATTTTACTATCTTGATCCAATAAGCAAACAATAGCTACAGTTTTGATTTAATCTGAGAAGTGTTCTATTATTAGAAGCACTGTTACAATACCTACAGGCATTTTACCTTTATCCCTTTGTTTTCACTCTAAATTGAAGATCACAATGTCACATCTATTACACATTTGCAACCTGCTCCTAAAACATTTTTTTTAGATAACATATCATCATGATTTTGAGAGTCACATCCTTACTTGGTTCTAAATTATCTATCTTGATTTCTTGTGCTAAAAATTTGGAACAGTCACCCGTGGATTACACGCAAAGCCAGATGAGGTGTTTATGGTCAGAAGGAGGAATGAAATACTTGGAAAACTTATAAGCTTTAAGATTTGAGGATCAAATCACACAGATTCAGAATGCTAAACACCATAAATACATTTTCTTCCTTCAAAACATTTTATTTCCCTACGTGGAAGGAGATATCCCATTAAATATTATTTCCTCATTTTTATTTTATTTATTATTTATTTATTATATTTATTTTTTTTAAAGATTTTATTTATTTATTCTTGAGAGAGGCAGAGACAGGCAGAGGGAGAAGCAGGCTCCATGCAGGGAGCCCGACGAGGGACTCGATCCTGGGACCCCAGGGTCACAACCTGGGCCAAAGGCAGACGCTCAACCACTGAGGCCCCCCTGGCGTCCCTGTTCCCTCACGTTTAAGTGGTTGTTTTGGGTGGGGGGCAAGCACAGAATGGGGTGTGGTGTGGGGTCTTTCCTAGTGTGTGAGCAGCTTGGCATGACCTCACAGGCTTTGGCCTCTGGTCCACACTGGGCCTGGTGTGCGCTGGGGCCCACAGACAGTGTGGACCAGGATGTGTGCAGGGTGGTCAGGGCTGGCTTCCCAGGACACTTGGTATAGACCAGCTGGGCCTGGCCCACGGCCGCTGCGGCCGGTCTGGGGCGGGGGGTGAGGTGTCCAAGTGTGTGGCCTCCAGGCCCTACTTCTGGCCTTCAGGTCCCCCCTCTGCTTCTCACCTGCTGAGTAAGACTTTGGGGATACTTCCTCCATCCACCATCATTTTCCTTATCTGCCACATAGAAGTGATGTTAGAAACACCTCCCACGGGGCCTGGAGGCCAGTGCCCGCCACAGCTCTTGGTGCAGTGACGCCAGGCGCTGTTGGACTCCACCCCTCCCGTGCGCTAGTGTCCTCAGGGCTACACGGGGTCCCCAGCACTCAACTGCCCTTGTTTTCTTTAGTAAGACAAAGTATGTTTTGTGTCTTTCCCTGATATCAGTGGATCACAAGTTTTGTTTATTGATGTAGAAGTGACTATATATGGAAGGAGTTTGACATCAACTTGTAGAGATTTCAGGGACAGTTGAGGGATTCACTCCATGGCGCTGCCCTTTGACACAATTCATTTTATTTATGTGTTTAATCTGTGGTGAGTCCGGGAGCATAAAGTGCTTTCTAAGAAATAAAGGGTTCTCCAAAGTGTTAAAAATGAATTCTTTCAGGGTCCTACGACATCACTTGGAAAAAATGAGTGGTGCTTGGGGAATAAATGTGACATTTGGGGGCCTGAAGCAGATAGGTCGTCTCAAATAGATAATTCCTTTATATCTAGACAAAGCTTAATTACTCTATCTTGTGATCAAATCAAGTGCTAAGTATTTCTATACTTTGAGAAATGTAGTGGCTTAACCATGAGACAAGGCATTCTTCCCATTATACGGTGAGATGTGTGAATCGGTCGTAATATATAACATATTTTTAAAGAGTCAGAGTTCCATTGTTATTTTAAAAATATTTTATATTTACATATTATATATAATATATTAATATCAATATTAATTACATATAATATATTTTCAGATATTATATATTTTTATATTTTATGAATGTATTTATATATTTACATATAATTAATATTTTTATATTATATATAAATTATATATATTTTATATATAAATATATATGTTATATAATATATATAATATATAATATATTTCTCATTGCTTATAGAAGTCGCAGTGCCTCCTGATTCAGCTTAGCTATTGAAACTCGTAGGCAACACAAGTTAATGCTCGTAGGGAAATTCTGAAGTTTTGTACAAGAGGGTTTCAGAACATACAAAACACCAAAATCCTAGGAAATGTATCTTTTACTCCTTAACATAGATTCACATGGTTGTCATCAGAGTGTCCTCAATTCTGTGGACATGTAAAAAGGCTCACCAAGTTTTTGTTAATAAGTGGAGCTTATTATACTTACTTTTGCTTTGATTCTAGAGATTTGAAACAAACAACAAAATCGTTGTGAAAAGGTTAAAAGTCAGGGATCTTCCTGTCTTTTGTATTTCCCCTAAATATAGACATTTTGCTGATTTACTTGCTCCTTGGGAATAAATGGAGTCTTTCAGTGGGACTTTTGGCCCAGGCTCTCCTCCCACGAAAAGGTCTAGGGGCGGGAGACACTCTAATTCCCAATGTGATTTTGTCACCTGAACCTGAATTTCTCCAACTGCAGGCGTTTCTTGCCGTTGTTTTCTGAATCCCAGGTTGGCTTTTTTTTGTTTGTTTTTTTGTTTTTGTTTTATCCAAATTGAAGCTTGAGAACAACCAACATTCACACAAAGCTTTTTGAGACAAAAGAAATTGTGCCTGAATGAATGAACACTTATGTGAAAATACTTTTTTTTGGCAAAATTCCTCTAATGAGGTGAAACCATTTTCAGAAAAAAAAAAAAAAAAAGCCTAGTGATGTGAGAACACAAAGAAAAATATCTAAAAATAGTTAATCGGCTACTTTGTTTCACTATCCGAGTCAGATCCCCACCGTGGCCAGACAAGGACTTAACCAGAACAACCAGGTCATGTTTTGCATTGATCACACGTTCTCAGACAGCTACGGCCCCAAAGCAGCCCAGCGTGATCGTGAGGTTCTTTATCCCCCCAAGATTTCGATTTCTTATTTGGAAAGCAATCTTAGAAAATCAAGATTGGTCACTTCCAATAAGATAAAACCCGTTCCTTTTCAACATCTTGATTCCAGTGTCGCTAACACAGAGTGACATGTTGCTTTCGGGTGCGCAATACAGGGATTCAACAGTTTCACCCGCTGCCCCGTGCTCATCATGAGGTCACTCAGTCCCCTTCACCTGCCCCCACCGCCCACCCTAGAACCATCCTTTTGTTCTCTGGAGTGAAGACTCTGTTTCTTGGTTTTGTTTTGTTTTGTTTTTTGTTTTCTCTTTTTCCCTTCATTCATTTGTTTTGTTTTTTAAATCATACATACGAGTGGAATCCTATGGTATTTGTCTCTCTCTCTGACTTATTTTGCTTCGCCTTATACTGTCTGGCTCCACCCGTATCGTAAATGGCAAGATTTCACGCTTCCCTGTGGCTGAGCACTACTCCTCTGCACACATGCACCGCGGCCTCTTTATCAGGGGGCACCTGGCTGCTCCCCTAAGTTGGCTGCCGTAAATGCTTCTGCAATAAACATAGGGGGGCGTCGGTCCTTTCCCATTGGCGTTTTTGTATTATTTGGGTAAACACCCGAGAGTGCAATTACTGAATCATAGGGTAGTTGTGTTCTTAGATCTTCCTGCAGTGGCTGCACCGCCAGGAGCATTCCTGGCAGGCAGGAGGGTGCCCTCTCCTTCACAGCCTCGCTCACACTTGTTGTTTTAGGCCTTGATTTTAGCCAACGTGACAGGTGTGATGGGTGTGTTATTCTGAAGGAAGTTATTTAATATGGTTGAGGTCATGTTGTCTGTCTGTCTACCCACCTCCACTTGATCCCTGCCCGTCTGTCTAGAGGCTGGTGTTTCAAACACTGTGTGTGGCATGACACATGTTGCTTTCAGGGGCACCCGGGGGGCTCAGCGGGTGAGCACCTGCCTTGGGACCAGGCCGTGACCCCAGGTCCTGGGATCGAGTTCTGCATTGGGCTCCCCGCAGGGAGCCTGCTTCTCCCTCTGCCTGGGTCTCTGCCTCTCTCTCTGGGGCTCCCCTGAATGAATAATAAAATCCTAAACAACCCCAAGCACATTGCTTCCCCGTGGCTGAGCGTCAGTGCTGAAGGTGCCAGGAGCTCAGCGCGGCTGAGTGCAGGGAGCCTGATGCCGGGGCACTGGCGGCCTCGCTGCATGGGAGGCCCGGCTGGAAGCGGAGGCCTGGCCTCCTGGCACTGACCCTGGTGATGAGTGGCCGGCTTTCGGGGAGCTCGCCGTGTCTGCTGCTGGTCATTTTGTGGGGCACTCGCGGTCCAGGCGTTCCAGGGTGCTCGGGGCCGGTGCCTCTGTGGAGCAGGGAGGCCTTGGCAGCCCCTTCATGCACACACGGCCAGACCCCACCTACGCTGTCTGCAACTAACCACAGGCACCTTGCTCAGAGGCGCTGGTATTTTTTCCCAACTTCAGTCCAGGATCTGAGGTCTACATAATTTTCTTTCTTTCTTTTTTTCTTTTTTAAGACTTTACTTATTTATTTGAGAGAGGTGGGGATGGAGAGAGACAGAGGGGAGAGCACAGGGGCCGGGAGCGGGGAGGGAGCAGAGGGAAAGGGGGAAGCAGAGCAGCCTCCCTGCAGAGCCCAGCAGGTGCCGCAGCAGGTGCCTGGTTGCACCACTTGCGAAAGGGATGCACCCACCACGTGGTAAAGTCAGCCTTAAATTTACATTTTCCTTTCTCCAGATCCACCATGTATTCTCATCATCTAGGTCAGTTTTCTTGTGCTTCATGTTTTGTTTTGTTTGGTCATGCTTCACGAGAAATCCCGACTCCTCTCCTTGCTGGGAGTGAGCGCTTCTAGGGTGGTAAAACAGCAAATACAATAGTCAGTAAACGTTTTTTTTTTTTTTTTTCTTTCTAAAAAATCTTTTCAGTTTACATCGCCCCTCCGTGGTGTCGTATACTCATATTTATTAAGTGTATATGTAGTAAGTATATTGTAATGATTCTTTTCAATATTAAAGAGTTAAACTTCAGGCAAGATTTAATTAGGTCTGTATTTTTTTTTTCAAGCTTCCAATTGCATTTTGATGAACTCCTTAGATATTCAATTATCATGTGACTGATTTGCAAAGTCTATTTATACTGTACGGACTAGTGCAGACCCCCTGGTATTTCGCTGCCATGTTATACCAGTGGAAAATGAAGTTGTGTAACTAGACACTGGTGACATACTTTTGTACTTTATTAGCTTAGGGTAATTACCTGCATGTTCTACTGCACATTGAATTGCAATTGAAGGTGTTGCATTATAATATTTAGGTGACGCGGCAACCAAATATAATTGAATTATCATAGTAAACTTTGACTTGCAATGAAAATGAAGACATTTATTGAAAAACATTTCTATGACATGTAAGCAATGTGTTCCCTTTTGATAACTATTGTTTTTCTCTTGTTCCTTTTTTTTTATTTTTTTATTTATTTATTTTTATAATTCGCTGCTTGCCATTGCAGGAAGTAGAGGTTTGTATTCGGCTTCTGTATTTCATATTTTATTCTAGATTTTATATGAATCTTTACAATCGAATTATTCACATCCACTCAATTTACGTTATTTTCCTTCTTAGGATGATTATTTCCACACTTGGAGTCCAGGAAAGGCCTTCGATCAGGGTAAGAATCTATTTTAAATAAAAATCTTTACATGTTTATAATCACTATACTTTAAGTTGGTATTTATTGTTTGTTAGATTCTTCCAGTACTAAATAGGAGAGCTTAGATCAGGAAAGGTTCATACAGGGGATCCCTGGGTGGCGCAGCGGTTTGGCGCCTGCCTTTGGCCCAGGGCGCGATCCTGGAGACCCGG
Source organism: Nyctereutes procyonoides (assembly GCF_905146905.1). Taxonomy (NCBI): domain Eukaryota; kingdom Metazoa; phylum Chordata; class Mammalia; order Carnivora; family Canidae; genus Nyctereutes; species Nyctereutes procyonoides. The sequence continues at coordinate 1,553,794 of NW_026575122.1, forward strand.
GATCGAATCCCACATCGGGCTCCCGGTGCATGGAGCCTGCTTCTCCCTCTGCCTGTGTCTCTGCCTCTCTCTCTCTCTCTCTCTCTCTCTCTCTGTGACTATAATAAATAAATAAATAAATAAATTAAAAAAGAAAGGTTCATACAACAATTAATTTCATTACTAGAATAGCGTAGTCAGGAATAAGCGAATTAGATGCCTTGATTATGTCAGGACGTCTTTCATTTTTAGATACATATCTTAGATTGCCTGATCCAGGCTTCTGAGCTTCATCATGCCCATTTTTATTACCTGATATGAATCGCTTCATCCAGTTCTCAAATACACTCAGGCGCATTCACCAGGAAATAGACTCATTTGTGCAAAATTTCAAAACAAATGACTTTGCAGTCTGTGTTTCAGTTACTAAAAGCTTTCATTTAAAACAGCGCAGACTGGTAATTAGACTCAGTCCGGGTCTTAGTAAGACCCCAAAGAAGAAGTCGTGGATGAAACCAAGGTTCTCTCACCTCCATGCACAGTTTGCCCTTGAGAAGGGAAAGCAGAAAAGATGCTTGGGAAAGGGAGACGCGCATGAGAATAGAAACATCCGGCACAATGCAATCATAATGAGGGGGACAATTAAGCACACTTGTTTGTGAAATTCTGCAGCATTAGGGACTCCTCCTTCTAGAGACTAGTACAAAAGAATTTTCTACTTTACGTTAACTATGGCAAAACTTACAGAAGATAGGACTTACTGAGGTGGGACCATTTAAAAATAGAAGCTTTTAAGTATGACTTGTAATAAGTCATTAGAGGAATCTTAGGGGATTTTGCTGTCTCCCATTTTTTTGTGTGTGTGTGTGTGTGTGTGTGTGTGTGTGTGTGTCCCAGTTTTTGACTTCACATGCTCAAGGTCTGCTGCAACAGCCAACCTTGCCAAGTGAGACCGACCGGAGCGGCCCTAGCTAGGGAGGCCCATCAACGCTGATGTTGGCGTGCGCTCTCAGTCGCTCACATCCAGTGCCCTCGTTCATATTAGTTTCTCTCTGCTATACCCGATTTCACTAGTAATATCTAGAGTGTTTGTGGAATCTGCATTTTATAATTCTGAAAAGTATTTTTGATTTTGCTAACAATATATAAATCAAGCCCAAATGTACTAAAAGACAGGTAATAAGGAAATAATGAGATATAGGCTGAGATACGTTTGCAAACTTTCTTGGGAAGTGAATTTTTATGATGGAATGACAAACCTCGGAAAAGCCAGAATTATCCATGAAATGGATCTTAACACTTAAATTTGCCATAATCTGGATGCATCCGATTACGATAAAGATTGTTTGTGGTGTGTGTGTGTGTGTGTGTGCGTGTATGTGTGATAATTTGTTGAATTACTATTTATCTCCTGTTTAAAAAAGAAAAAAAAAAAGAGGAAAAAAAAGATTATTATAAGGAGGCTTCCAAACCCTGGTGAGATTGGTTTACTTTAATTTTTCAAAGATGATTTTAACCTACTAATTTGCCAAAAATATCCTATTTATTGGGCAGAGAGAAGCTCCCGACATAATAATAGCTAATAGTTGCGTCCGGTCACTATTCTAAGTACTCAGTATACGAGTCCATTGAATCTCGGCGGTAACCCTGTCAAGTAGAGGAGGAAAGTGAGGCACCGAAGAGGCTCAAGCTCCTGCTCAAGTTCATAGTCCTGCAAAGTGTCAGAGTCAGGATTTGGGTCCAGGCAACCCGACCCCTGAGCCCCATTTCCTAACTACTGTGTGACACCGTCACTCCTACGATAGCATTAAAATGAAATAATGACATCCTGCTGGTATTTTGAGGTTTATGCTTTAAAAATGAGTATCTGCTTGAGTGAACATTAGAAATAGAGCTAGTAGCTGTGTTTCTATATTTTAAAAGAATATTTTTGGATTTTCAGGCCCGGGGTTCTGATTGATTGAACATGCATAGTTGATAAACATATATGGGGAAGTTTTTTTTTTTTTTTTGTATCAAAAGAAAAAAAAAGAAAAATGCAAAAAAACCTAGACTGATATGCATATATTTGTTTTGGTTTTGAGTCATACTAACCCATTGGTAGACCCTGGGTTACTCCCTGAGGGCTGAGACAAATTGTCCTCTTCTCATCTGTCTCTGACTAAGATAGATGGCGGGCATCACTCGGATAGAAGAGGCTTGAGATTTGATGATTTGTAATGTATCTTGTGTTTTTATGATGAAAGAATCTTGCTAAGTACCATTTTCAAAATCTGAACTTTTGGACGTAATTTATGACTTTTTAGGAGTATTTATAATTTTTAATATACTCTCATGGTATGTGGACATCCATGTCACATCTCAGTATCAGTTGATTTTCTCCAGTCTCTTGGGGACTGTTTGCATATTTCTTTTTTTTTTTTTTTTAAGAATTTATTTATTCACGAGAGACACAGAGAGAGAGTCAGAGATGCAGGCAGAGGGAGAAGCAGGCTCCACCCAGGGAACCCGACGTGGGACTCGATCCCAGGTCTCCAGAATCACGCCCCAGACTGAAGGCGACGCTAAACTGCTGAGCCCCCGGGGCTGCCCTGCCTGCATATTTCTTGAAAGAAATGAAGAAAATATTGCCTTAGCATAACATCTTTTTAGCACTACATTTTTTCATGCCGATATTTATACCATTTAAACCATCCACGTTGTGAATTATATCTTCCTTTTCTACAGAATGGTCCACAAAATATGCAGAAATTAAAATATTACTAATGGAGAAAATAATTTTTCATGACAAATGGTGCAATTTCTCATCACCAAATCCTTTCTACATATATGCATAAATATGCACAAGTGTACATACGTAAGCATATACATCATTCACACGTGTGTAGACACACACGTATTTGCTTCTATAAACTTTCTTCTATCTGACTAGGACCCAACTGATTGTTCATATAGAGCTTATCTACCTCGCGGTTTACCTGTGAAAAAAGTTTTTCCTCTTCTGAGTTACTTTTCATAAATCACAATATATCAGCATTGTTTTGTTTTTTTTTTTTTGTTGTTGTTATTGTTGTTTTACCAGTAAGAGTTTTAGTAAGAGTTTTAGGAAAATATAATAGTCTCAAATAACTTCAAATAAGACTATTTCGGTGTGATAAAATCTGCTTTATGATAAAGGAAAGCATACTGATGCCAAAAATAGACTTCTTTGTATTTCCCCACGTAGGGTCTTCTGTGCCACTGCTTCTGTTCATTAGTGCAGCTAATCATGAGTTGAGACAACAGAAATTGACTGAAAGAGAGTTTTAATGACAACAGGCATCTTCTTGAATATGACATGAAAATTTAATGTTTACTATGACAAATTTAGAGGGTAGATGCACAAATGAAACTATACAGTGGTGGCATGATCAAGATTTCAAACAATTTAATGAGCTTTAGATAGGCTGTAACTTTGGAAAAAATCACTTTTTGGGCACCTGGGTCCATTAGGGGTCTGACCTTGGCTCAGATCGTGATCCCAGGTCCTGGGATGGAGCCCCAGGTCAGGCTCCTCGCTCAGCTGGGAGCCGCCGTCTCCCTCCCTCTGCCTGCCACCCCCCTGCTTATTATACTCTCTCTCTCAAATAAATGAGTATCTTTGTAAAAAAAAAAAATAAAAAATTAATTCAAAAAAAATCACTGTTTTCCTTTTCATTTCATTAACCCTGCCTTGTTTTAAGTCATGGACTTTTTTTTAAAGATTTTATTTATTCATGAGACTCAGAGAGAGAGAGGCAGAGACACAGGCAGAGGGAGAAGCAGGCTCCATGCAGGGAGCCCAACGTGGGACTCGATCCCGGGACCCCGGGGTCACGACCTGAGCCCAAGGCAGGCGCTCAACCGCTGAGCCACCAGGCGTGCAGGTCATGGATTAATTTGGGTTTATAACGGATAAGGCATTGACATTCCGAGCAGGAATTCCTATCAGCTGTTTAGATAGTCTGCAGGTGCTGCAGTGCTATGTGTACAAGGAATACCTTCTATTGAAAAGTTCTCATCCCCAGGGTGTGATATCCAGGCCCCCAGACGACGTGGTTGGGGCAGCGGGGGCTCTGTCCGCGTCTCCCTGACCGTGCTGTGCCCCCGGGGTCTCCCGTGGCAGTGGATCAGTCAGCGGCCTAGTGAGAACGAAGCTGCATCTAAACAGATGCTGAGAGGTCACGGCAGGTCCACCCGGCAGTGCTGGTGTGTCCCACGGGTGTGCTGGGGACACCGCAGGGCTCGGCTGGCCGTGGCCACGAAGGCAGGTGCGCGCTGGCTGTGGGCCCAGGGTGGCGGCCCTGAGGCCAGGGCTGCACCTGCAAGGACGGTGGGGTCCCGGGATGGGCTGAGTCACCCCTACCTCTGTGGGGCCCTGGGCCAACCCCGCCAGCCCCCCTCTGCCGCACGCCCCTCACCACCAGCAGGCCTGTGGGCCCTGGCCTTGACCTCTGGCCATGACCTCTGGCCACCGGGGAGGAGCTGAGCAGGCCCCTCCGGAGCCCGTGCTCCCCAGTGAGCAGAGCTGCTTGCTGCTCCCGCCTCTGCTCGTTCTCAAAACTGAAAAGGACCAGGGTTGAGCACAACAGCCCTAACTTCGCTTTCCCTTTGAGCAACACACAGGCGCTGCCTGTCCTGTGCATGACTTGGATCCCCACTTGTTGACGGGGGCCTTATGAATTTTTTCCTGTCCTTAGAGGGTGGCGATGGTAGTGGGGGGACAGCGGTCGGGGCTGTGCCTGCTCCACAGCAAGGGCCTGGGCTCCCACAGCGCTGCCCTGGGCCGGTGCTGGGCCTCCCGGCGCCTCTGCAGTGGGAAACTGGGTTTCTCCCAACTGAAGCTCAGTGAGGACATGTGCAAAGATAGGAGGTGATCCCAATATTTTCTAAAAATGCTTTCAACCACTCAAAATGTAAATTCTGACCCCTTATGTGATTTGAACTATCATCTGATCAACTCACAAGAATGGATTTTGTATTTTTGTATCATCTGGGATAAATTACTTGTCAGGTATTCAGATGACACCAGCCATGTCAGTTTGCACCGTATGTTAGACCATCCAGGGTGGCAACCCCTGCAAAAAAATAGCATTCAAATTAGAATCAAACAGCGCGTGTTAATTTATTCCGTGTCAAGTTTAGTGCACAAGAACTATCTAGGGTTTGTACATGGGAAACGTATTTTCCCTTCCTATCCAATTCTGATTTCTTATACAAGAATGATATTTAATGTGTTTTATCCCACAATCTAGAAAAAAAAATAGGACTATTCCATAAAATGTAGGAATCAGAAATCTTGCATTGCCCTATTTTATGTCAGTGCTATTTCTTCCGTTGAGTAATAAATATTGGATAAAGGTTTGCATTTTTAATGTAAGAGATAAAGTCAAGATTAACAATGCTTCATTTGGTGCGTATCACGGTAGCCCACATACATGTGTAGGAAGGCAAATTGTATTTATTTCCTTTCAGTGACCTTGTGTGTTACTAAATTGTGAATTGAATTTATAGAGCAGGAGATTGATTAAATATGCTTCAAAGGTCTTCAGATTTCAAGACGTAAGATCCTTATCTCAGACTTTGATAACCTAACGTAGTAATACGTTGTGAAGATCGAAAAAAAATGTAGATAGGTATCTAGGAAGTCATAGTTTTTAATAGGAATCCTCCACTGCTTGCAGAGGTGATGTCCTGTCCTGCCTACACGTGAAACTTCCTACGCATTCATGTTAAAAGCACGGTCGCTAATCTGGGCTAGATTCTGGGCACTTGTGTGTGTGTGTGTCTTTGTGTGTTTTAATTTTTAAGAGTCGTGGGAAAATTCACATAGCATGAAATCTCACTATTTTAACCATTTTTATGTATATGGTTCAATGGTATTAATTCACATTGTCGTGAAATTTCCACCCTGTCTCTCCCCAGAACTCTCTTTTATCTTCCGAAACTGAGATACTATGGCCATGAAACCCAGATTCCCTACTTCCCAGTTCTTGGCAACCAGCATTCTGTGTTCCACCTCCATGAATTTGAGTATTGGAAGTATGTCACATAAGTGGAATCATACAGAATTGGTCCTTTTGTGGCTCTGCTTATTGCACCTGGCATCGTGACCGTGTTGTCGCGTGTGTCACAATTCCTCTCTTCCTAAAGGCTGAATCACGTTCTAGCGTGTGTATACACTACATTTTTTTTTCGACTCACGTTGATGGGTACTTGGGTTGCTTCCACACTTTGGTTACTTGAAAAACGAATACTGGCTCACAGATGTCTGAATCTAGGTTTTCAGTTCTCCTAAATACACGCTCATAGGGGATCCCTGGGTGGCTCAGCGGTTTGGCGCCTGCCTTTGGCCCAGGGCACGATCCTGGAGACCCGGGATCGAACCCCACATCGGGCTCCCGGTGCATGGAGCCTGCTTCTCCCTCTGCCTGTGTCTCTGCATCTCTCTCTCTCTCTCTGTAACTATCATAAATAACTAAAAAAAATAAAAAAAATACACGCTCATAAGTGGAATTGTTGGATCACATAGTAATTCTGCGTTTATTATTTGAGAACCATCATATTATTCTCCATAGAGTCCGTACCATTTTACATCCCCACCGGCAATACGGAAAAGTTCCAATTTCTCCACATCATCACAACACTTGTCACTTTGATGTGTGTGTGTTAATAATATCCATCCCGATGGGTGTGAATGCGTTTGTCTTTTAAACTACAGTTTGTTATTTATGCAGATACAGTGGAAAATCATAGAGAATAAGCAATGACTTATCAGAATAATTCTCCTCGGTGCTGTCTTGCAATGCAAATAGCTTTTTGTTGTTGTTGTTCAGATAGTTGTTTTTCTAATGCAACCACAAATCTCAGGGAATTTTAAATAACCTATTCGACGTTTTAGATTTGATTCCAGAAACAGGTGCTAAAAGGGTTTGAGAATGGATTGTGGGAATCAAGGAAACTCCCCAGAGATTAAAAAACAAAAACAAAAACAAAACATCATTTCTATTGAACAAGTACTTCTGTGTGTCAGGTATTATAAATAAGCCAACCATCGTACTAATCTTAAGTAGATAAATTCCTTAATTTGCGACAGAAATTGAAACTGAGGGATGTCGATACAGGTGACGGGGCTGGCAAGTGTTGAAGCTAGGTTCGAAATCTGGTTATTAGTGGGTTAGAAGTCCATTTGCTCTTTCATTACACAATGTGGTTTTAGATTTAGCTCATCTGTATGCACATTTTTTTGGTCTGTTTCTCAACTCAGAGATCCATCTTTTGATGAAAAGACATGGGAGGAATGTCACAGGGGAACATAGGTAGCTAAAGGTTGACATCAGGCACACGTTGGATCACATTTAGAATTGCTCCACCACCGCGGTAAGGAAGTGCTTGGAACCTGTATTCTCATTTTCGGGATGGAGGGGTATAGATTTTTAAACTCAGTTGCATAATCGTCGTCTAATAAGTACGAGGGTTGTTGCACTGAGTTGTGTTCCCATCGCTTGGGAGTAACTCACAGCATATCTGTGAGACAAGAAAGTGTTTCAAGGATGAGCAGGAGCTTCTGAGGAATACCTTCTTGGAAGCTACTTTTCACTGGAGTGTCCTGGCCACAGTTCTCACCCTCACTTCCTTATATGAAATGTGGAAAAAAACATATGCATGTCTTAGTATATTAAGGTATTGGCATTCAAACCTGGAGGCAGTTTTGACCCAGCCGCTAATACATTCAAGGGACTTTGGCCTCTTACCTGTCTCCGAGGTCCAGGCTTGACTTTCTACTTGGCTACGCCATTCCATCTTCACATGGCACTTACTGTTCGAATATCTGCTTCTTAAAGTACAATCTGTTTTCTCGTACCTACTTCTTGGTCCTATATCCCTGGTCAACAGGGAGTAAATTCATCCTTCTACATGAAAATTGTGTGAATACTTAAAAGTAGCTAGTATGGTACTCTTCCCGGAAGATTTTTAAATTAATCATTTAATTTTAAAATAAGTGAAAGACTTTAATTAGAATACTCTGCTGCTCATCATACAGACAACTGGGACGTCCTGAACACGTTCTCTTCTAGTTCTAACATTTCATATTTTTTTTTAAGAAGATTGCTAATTTTGCTATTTAGCACTAGATATTTGTTTTTTTCTTTCCTCTTGGTATATTTCTTGATGATTCTACCAAGATCTCCTCGTCTGTGCTTAAATATTGTATTGAGATAGCTCAAATAAACGGTTAATCGATGGGATAGTTAAGTAGGCATTTGGTTGGATCGTCTAGACAGGAGTTTAAATCACAATTATGGCCATACCGACTGTATTGCCCCACGCAAGTAACGTAACCATTCTAGAGTTGTTTTCAACTAAATATGAATAAGTTCCAAATTTACAAAGTTGTGAGACTGAGTAAAAAAGTATGTAAAACCTATGCACAATATATGAAATGTTCAGGGATGATTTTTCCTTCTCTCTCATATTTCTTCTGAAGACAATTAGTGAACTTCCACTACTCGTATGTATTTGAAAGCAATGTTTTAGTCCTGGCATAATAATTTGTTCTTTCTACTCAATATTTCAATAATCAGAGTGGCCATGCAAATTGTTGGACTTAATACTGTTAAACAACAGTTATTTTGAGAGTTTCTTTTTTTTTTTATTTTGAGAGTTTTTATGAAAAATCATCTTCCTTGACACATTTGAAGAAATTTGTGATTTTCAAGACTTTGGGTTGAACAAATTGTTACTCTATTACATTAAAGCAGGGTACATCGCAATGTTGTCATTAATACAATGGGAAGTCGTAGGTTTATAAAGCCCATATGGTATGGTAAAAAAGAATACCAGTGTTGGGGTCAGTAAGTCAGGTTTTGTTTTTGCAGCTTTCCTAGTTGCTAACATAAAAATCAATTTTATACAATTTAAAAAATAGACTTTTTAGAGAGTAATATTGGAAAAGCTCCCCTGCCTTACGACTTTCCTTTAACTTTAAATAGTACAGATATTACTAAGCCTCTTTTTAATAGACTCTATTTTTTCAGAGCCATTTTAAATTGATAGCAAAATTGAGCAGAAGGTGCAGCAACTCCCACACACATGCACAGTCTCCCCCATCATCAGCATCTCCCACCAGCATGTTGCACCTACACAGACGCAGCGTCATCACCCGGTGTCCCCAGTTGACATCATGGTTCGCTCTTGGTGTTGTACAGCTTATAGGTTTGGACGGACATATAAAGACCCCAGGCTGTCATTATGGGATCCTATAGACAACATTTCCTGCCCTGCCTCTTCATCTCCCCCGGCCCCTAACCTCCAGCAATCACTGATATTTTTATTGTTTCTATAATTTTGCCTGGTCTAGGATGTTATATTGTTGGAGCCATGCAGTGTGTAGCCTTTTCAGGTCGACTTAATTCATTTCCAGTTTGCACTTAAGTTTCCTCCATGTGTTTCCCTGGCTTGATAATTCGTTTCATTTTAGCATTGAATAATATTCCCTTATCTGGATGTACCACAGTTTATTTACTCAGGCACCTACTAGAAGACTTCTGGGTTTTTCCTAAGTCTTGGCAATTATGAATAAAGCTGCTATAAACAACCGTGTGCAGGTTTTCTTTTCTTTCTTTCTTTTTTTTTTTTTTTGGACATAAGTTTTCAACTCAATTGGATAAATACCGAGAAGTGTGATTGCTGAAACATATGGTAAGAGTATGTTTATTTATGTAAGAAACCGCCAAAGTGTCTTCCAAAGTGGCTGTACCATTTTGCATTCCCTCTAGCAGTAAATGAGAATTCCTGTTGCTCCACATCCTCACACCATTTATTTGCATAATTTACTTGCCCCTTAGGTATTTCAGAGTGTAGCCCTTTCAAAGCATCTGGAAATAGACGATCAACGATTTTTCTATTTTATCTAGTAAAGCTGTGTACACGTTCAGAGCCACTTGATTATTTTTGATTATATGCTAGCCTAAGTCTTTCTAATCTTAAGAATTTATTATTTCACTTTATGGAAGGGGTTTCAAGCATGAAAAGCTCTTGAGGATGGATTATTTTCCTTCCTACATATTAATTTTCAGTATGTTGGTAGATCAGGGATCTTATAATCAAGCTACTCATCAAACTCACGTGGGCAGTGTTTGTATACATGGCCCCGTACCCTACCCGCTGCAGCAACAACTCAGGGCATGGAGCCCTCTACTTTCTACTTTTCACAAACTCTCCAACAAATGCATCTGTCCTAGACCTGTTTGAGGTTAAGTTAAAAAAAAAAAAAAGTTACATGACTCCTTACTCTACCTTTTTCATTCTTTTAACTCAAAGCTCTATGCAGCAAATACACTGCATTATCTGTTATTTTGGTATATTTCTTAGCACATTTGACATATCTAACTAAAGGACTGAGTAAAAGCCTCAACGAGTAGAAGAATGGAATTTTGAGTGTGATTTTGCTTCCTTCAAATACAAGCAGATGAATTTGACTATTTGATACAATGCTGAGGAAGTTATGCTTTATTGTATTTAAGTTATAATTTACATTTACTCTTGTTTATTGATAGTAATTTGGCTTCTCTATGGAGGAGCATTTTCCTAGCATTTTCACATATGTTGTTTCATTTGACCTTCACACACACCAAATCTTTCAAAGTTTTATTTAAGGGGAGTGAGATTGTTGTTCATTGCAATGTATGAAGAAACAATAATTTGGATTTTGATTTGCTCACAAATACAGATAAATGCAATTGAAATTAGTAGTCAGATTTCCTAGATACTGACCTTGTTGTTTTCCAAGATATAATGCAGCTTCTGTTAAGTTACTGATGGCTTAAAAGCAAAACAACCTATTTATTTATCTCATTTTGTTAAAGCATAATTTTTAAGAGTCCAGAAAAAATCTGTCATTTGTTGAATACTTTAATACATAGCATGAGCATTTAGCTTTTATCTCATTCAGTTCTCAATACCAACTTTCATCTTTCTTGCTTTTATTTTGCTCACATTTTTATTCCTTTCATTGCTCCCATTACAACGAGAAGAAAAATTGATGTTCAGTGAATGCAAATAATTTGCCTATGATCATGCAGCTATTTGGAGTAAGAACGAGGATTCATATATATCTCATTTGATTCCAAATTCTGAGGCTTCTCCAAATCATGACCTGGGTCGGCATTTCCGCTGGGGACCCAGCTATTTTCATAATCATTCATTGCAACTTCCAGTTAGACTTCTTAGGGAAGTTGTTGTTGCTACTAGGAAAAGGATGGAATTATTTCCACTTACTGTAACTTTGTCTAAAATCATTTAATCAATGCATTTAGCTTCTAATTTCTGATCTTTAGAATGAGAAGTCTGCAGAGAATGCTTTCTAAACTTCCCATCTCCTGTTTTGTCCTTCTAGTGTTCTGCGAGCCCTGTGAATGGCAGGCTCTTGAATACATCTTTAATCATAAAGGTTGAAATGTTGTCACACTTAACTCTGCCAATAATTTTTATTTATATGATTTGAAAAAGAGCAGTAGTTTGTCATTAGAAGGATGACTTTGATTTTCAGGAGGACTTTGCAAAAGTAACATTTTAAAATAATATTTGGAGAAAACTTTGTTAGCAACTTAGTTTATCAAATTTATTTTGAAATATTTTATCAACATCCATACAGTCAGCTGATCATCAGTTCGTATGCATTAGGCCTGTAATATTTCATGATATTCTTGCAGGTTTAATAGGATTCAGTTTCATATGATTGGAAGAGCAGGGCTTGCTCTTCCTTAACTTTGCAGCTACTCAGTCAGACAGTTAAGGGACTTGCCCAGAGTTACATTAAAGAGCCTATAATGTTAACCATTTATATTAAGTGGCACATCTGGAACTAGGCTTTATGTCATTTATCACCTAGCCCTGTGCCTCTCACTACACTATATCCTCCACAATTCTTACCTGCTACTTTTAACCATCATCCTAAAGACAAGCCAGTTACTGCTGTGCTGCAGTAGAGGTGGTTGTCTCTTCAGGTAAGGACAGAGCATTTAGAAATTAAAATTAATTGTAGTGCAAGGTGGGCAACGACATGTTTAAAATTTCAGACTTTAATGCAAGAAAGGAGGTAGCATTGTTTTAGGAAATTTTGTGGGAATTTTCTTGAGAATCAGATAGTACGAGGTTTGAGTCTGCGCTGTACTATTCATTAGCCCTTCTAACTTGGAAAAATTAATTAACCCAAAGCCAAAGGTAACATTTGCAGATTAACAATTAACTAAAGCCCTGAGAGCTTTCAGGAGATAGTTAATAAAGAAGCAAGGGGAGAGATGTAGGGAAACTAATAGGCTGTCATTTAGGCTCAAAGCATCTTACTGTTTTACACAATAATATATATATTATATATATATATAATTTCACACATTTAAAAATGTTTTTTTCGAGAGCGCTTAAACTATGCACAGAAGCTTGTATTCTAAAATATTGATAATTCCTATCAAAAAAGAGACAGACTCTTAATTATAGAGAACAAATTAATGGTTATTAGAGGGGAAGTGCAGGGGGTGGGTGAACTAGGTGAAGGGGATTAGGAGCACACTTATGATGAGCACTGACTAATGTATGGAAGTGTTGAATCACCATATTATACACTTGAAGCTAGTATAACAGCTAACTATATGGGAATTAGTAAAAGAATTCCTATCAAAAAAGGAACTAAAGGGCAGCCCCGGTGGCACAGCGGTTTAGAACCGCCTACAGCCCGGGGTGTGATCCAGGAGACCCGGGATCAAGTCCCACGTGGGGCTCCCTGCATGGAGCCTGCTTCTCCCTCTGCCTGTGTCTCTGCCTCTCTCTCTCTCTCTCTCTGTGTGTGTCTCTCATGAATAAATAAATAAAATCTTAAAAAAAAAGGAACTAAAGAACATACAGACTTCCACTTAGTTTTGACACACTATATTGTAAATTTTGTGTAGATTTTGAACACTCTTTCTTAGTAAATGGAGGTCAGAACTGCACCTATGCACAGACTTCTATTCCCTACCCATTTTGAATTGAAAACATTAGGAAATAAAATAGAGATTATATATAACTCAAAAAATGAAAGTTAAAAAAAAAAGACATATATAGTCAGCTAAGTGTCAGTCCTGGATTTAAATTATTTCTATTAAATGGGCTCTAATTACTAGATTTTAATCACTATTTTCTCTTATAAGGTAAAAGTCAGTATTATGGGTTGAATTGTGTCCCCAAAAAAGATACATGTTGAAATCCTAGCCCCTCACACTTGTATTTGTGACGTTATTTGAAAATAGGGTCTTCATAGATATACTGAAATTAAGATGAGATCGTACCAGTTTCGAGTAAGCTGTGATCCAGTATGATTGTTGTGTTTATATAAAGAAGAACAAGGTGACAGATGGACATAAAGGAGAGGGCCATGCGGCCACAATGGCAGAGATGAGCGTCATGCTGCCACAAACCAAGGTGCGCCCAGGATTCCAACAGTCTCAGAAGCTGGGAGAGAGCCATGGGGTAGGGTCTCCTCCTGAGTATGCAAGAAAGTCCCAGGACCCATTGTCCTTGATGGCACACTTCAAGTTTCAGAAACGTGAGAGGATAAATTTCTGTTTGCTTAAGCCGCCCAGTTCGTAGTACTTTGTTAGGGCAGCTCTAGGAAGTCAGTACAGTCACTGCCATCAAAATGATGTTTAAATAATTCCTGTAGGGCCCCTGGGTGGCTCAGTCAGTTAAGCATCTGCCTTGGGCTCAGGTCACGATCTCAGGGTCCCCGGATCGAGCCCCTGTCGGGCTCCTCACTCAGCAGGGAACCTGCTTCTCCCTCTCCTTCTGCTCCTGCTTTCTTGCTTTCTCTCCCTCAGAAAAAAAAAAAAAAAAAAAGATAAAATTAAAAAAAATAATTCCTATGATTACTAAATTGAGCATAAGAGTTGATGTACAAATAGACATAATGTCTTTCTTTGATCTGAATATTAAAAATACTATATATTATAATTTAAACTCATGAATTTTTGAGTATATAACATTTTATATCGTGTGTGTGTGTGTGTGTGTGTGTGTGTGTGTTAAATCGATGTTCTTTTTTAAGCACCATCTGTTTTCTGGCTTCAGCACCCTGATTTTCTTTTAGAAAAACGTGCCTCACTCCACAGATTTTCATAGGTTGGTGTCACCCACAACCTGGAAGTACTTATGTGACCTACATCTGACTAAATAGAGTCTCCCTGGCCCCTGTTCTCAGCCAGTAGTTTAGGGATGAGAACGCGACCCAAATCAGGCCACTTAGATTTGGGGGATATGCAGGGGAATTATTTTTTGTCATATTTATTTTTGTTACTTTATTTTTTTGTCATATTTTGTTGTATTATGTAGTTCCACCTGCAAAAAGAGAGAGAGAGAGAGAGAGAGAGAGAGAGAGAGAGAGAGTCTCTTTCCTATAGTTCCCCCACACATCCCCCAAATCAGAGCGGCCTGATTTGGGTCATATTCTCATCCCTAAAATCTGGAAAGTCATATTGGTTTTTTGTAGACTATAGAATGATATAAACAATGTATGACTCCATTACTATGTTTAGGCCTTAGCTGTATATTTTCATTGTAATGGATTATACTTGGTAGAGAAGGGTAAAAAAGCCAATGTAATTTAAAAGTAGATCCTTCTACGTAAGAAGTTCTGTATTTTAAAGGCCTTGTTTTGAAGGCATCACCACAAGTCTTTTGAGAGCCCATCTGAAATCATCCCAAATAACTGTATTAGCAAGAATATTTTAGTTTTTTTTTTTTTTTTATCTTCTTCTGCACCTGGCTTACAGTGGGACTGAAAATTATTTCTGGTTGAAGCTGGAGCTCGACACAGGACTCCAATAGGGATAAAAATAAAAAAATGAGGTCAAGGAAGACAAGTGGCATGCTTAAAGAAGAAACTCTCAAACTTTGGGTACTTTCCACCTAATTTAGAACACAATAGAAAAACAGATAAAGTCAACTGTGAAGCTGAACAATCGGCCCTAAATATCCAGGGATATTTGATATTTTGGTATATCATAAGGTATACTACAGAGAACTCAAATAGTTGAGGCAATTTGTCTTATTAGGAATTGTCATCTATCAGTGGGTATCAGGACGGAGATTCCGACTGAAATTTTTTGACAAGATATGTTAAATGGTCTTTTTTAAATATTTAACACATGAAGGTGAAAAACAGGATTATTTTATTGGGATTTTCTTCAACAGAGGGTCAAATACAATAATCTTTAATGACTTTATTTAAGCTGTGGGGAGGAATTTAATTCAATTCTAACTTATAAGAGATGGGGGAAGGGTCAGTTATTAAGGTAGCTGCCTTCATCACAATTGCCTACACAGAATGATGTGGGGTTGCAGAGATCTGGGGGAAAAAAGTTCTATTTGCAGAAAAGCATATGTTTAAAGACAGGATGTCTAACCCATGGGGAAGAGAGTGAAGATTTGGCTTAAACTAGGAGAGATTCAGTTCTAGAGCCAGGAAACTAGGAAGAGTCTCATAATAAGGATTCTGGCAGAGAAAAAAGGAAAAAGGATGGAGAACTAATTACCAGGACAAAGGAAATTACCGCCTAGGCCTCAGGGTCATAGAGCCGGGTGATATAGCATGAGAGACAGGGCCAGGGGTGGGTTTGCAGAAGTAGGTGTAGGTGGTGTTCACCTGGACCCCTAGGGAAGTATGTCCTATAGGGACTTCTGTTGAGCTGGCTGGCAGGTGATAGTTCTATTTTATACCCTATGGTATATTTTTCGTCCTCTTCTACATAATTTCATCTGCTAATCATGATACTTAAACCTGCCGCTCTTCAGTCCAAACATGGAGTCACACTTAGGTGTCATGATAACCATAACGGAAGGCGAAAGGCACAACACCCCAAACAAAAATCTACTGATATATCAGGTCTATATCATAGGGATTTATAATCTGTATTAAAAATGTTTTTTTTTTGTCTTTTTTACCTTAATCCTCAAGACTTTACTCATACTTGTATTTTTTTTTTAATTTAAAGATGATCTGTGCTGAACTTGACACTCAGCCCTCTCTCACTTAATAATCACTAGTTTACTTTTTAACCTACACGGAATGGGTTCCTACGGAGTATTAAACTAATTTATGGAAACAGTATATTTTATCAACAGGTAGATGTTAATTTGGAAATTAATACATTACTTAAAATATGCTTAAGTACAAATGTGCTTGTTGATAAAATAATCGATTGATATATGAAGTTTCAAGATGTAAAAATTTTTTATGGAGATAAATTACCTTTTTAGTCAAGTGCCCTGACATTTTTTTTCACCCTGAAAACTACATTACTGTTGATTAGTTTAAAATATCTATGCCTTTTCAAATAAATTCACCATTGCTTTATATGCAGTATATTTAACGCCAATATTTTTCTAGCTAGAGCATTATTAAGTTAAATTGAAATTCTCACCAGATTTAAATCTCACAGGCCATATTTTATCTTTATTAAAAAGTTTCCTATTGACAGTCCACATGTGAGAGCTATAGTTTTAATCACAGAACATGACTTAAGTCTTGCTGAGCTGATAAAAACCGAATCACCATGCTGCCAAGTTAGGTTCCATATTGCAGCCCTGTTTTTAATTAGAAGGCTAAATTGCTGTCAGACGGTGTTTTTGAACCTTATCTTCATCTTTCTATTAAGCAAAAGACATTCAGCATCTCATCCTGAGAAGTACAAGAATGAGTTTTTTTTTTTTTTTTTAATCAGTTATTCCTTTTCCATACCTAATTTCTTTGTTTTTTTAGCAGGTTTTTTTTTCATGTTTGTTGTTGTCGTCGTTGATGTTGTTTATTTTTTGGATAAAGCTTGAGTATTTGGATCCAAATTTCAGTCCTAATTTCTCAGTTGGTTATCTCTTTCAAGAATGACATTTTGGGCATGAAATAAATAAATATTATTTTATATATGGATTTTTCTGCCTCTTGATCCTTGGTTGATTATACTTTAATAGCTTTCTAGAATTCAAGAGAATTCAGAAGTTTTTCAGAATGTGGAAATCATTTAATTCTTATATTCAGATTCTTTCTTAAAGTTATCTCTTATAAGACCTTTCAGAAAGAAGATAGTAGCTACTTCTATTACTATTTACTCTTTTATATTGCATTAACTTCTGCTTGGATGGAAGGGAATTCTCAAGTCTAGTAGTATATAGTTCAGTAGTATGTAATAAAATTATAATTA
The DNA here is from genome assembly GCF_905146905.1 of Nyctereutes procyonoides. Lineage (NCBI taxonomy): Eukaryota > Metazoa > Chordata > Mammalia > Carnivora > Canidae > Nyctereutes > Nyctereutes procyonoides. Next base: position 1,571,019 of record NW_026575122.1, read on the forward strand.
ATATATGACACTTTTATTGAGCTGGAAAAGCTGATGAATATGAAATAAAATTATTGGAAGAAAGCAAATAACTGATTGTAATTTTATACAGGACAGACTTCAGATAAGTAAGTTTGAATAGAGAATTAAAAGTTTACTGATAACAGCAACCGTAAATTCATCTTAAATTCATATAAATATTTTTGGTAATATGGACAGAGGCAGGCAAGGGATATTGCATTAGCATCCTTGGTAATCTTGTGCCATCATGTTGAGGATTACTCTGAGACATCCAATGAATGGGGCGAGGACCTACATGCCGTGCGTTTGCTGATTCACCTTATGTTTTTCATTTTATAAGGGTTTGCTTCTTCCCACTCAATTTCACTTTCCCGTTCCTATCTGAAAACGAGCAATAATTCTTTTGTCATAAGTCTTGTGTGAGGATTAAATCATGTGTATGAAGGTTTGAGGACTGTACTCAGCCCATATAAACATTTTTAATAATGATAGCAATAATATAATATAATTATAATAAGACGGCTAATTATATAATTATAATGGCTAATAGCATATGTTAGTAGGTAATTATAGCTCTTGACTTACAATTTCAAAGTACAAATATATCTTTTTTTTTCCCCCAAACATCAAGTTACCTTGAGCATTTTGTAATAATACAAACCCTCAAAAATACCCAAAGGTAAATAACTTTAGCAGTAGGCAAGGATTCTTTTTAGTTTTAAAAAGTCATGTATTAAAGCTTGGCACTCCAGATTTCCTACTGCTAAATTAGCGGTAATGTTTATGATGATGATGATGTCATGATACCATGATATTATGACTAACACATCCTGCCAATGACTCTGAACTAAATTGAATCACAGTGGTAATAATGGGTAATCCTGCTGAGTATCTCTGCTGAGCATGGACAATTAAGAAAGAAAACCATTAGTTGTAATTGAAGAATTCATGTTTGTATCTAGTAGTTTTTCACAGGAAACTAAAGAAGATGAATCCAAATAAGCCCCAAATAATGCAATAATCAGTCCTCATTGCCTCATTAGCATTTTAAGAGATAATGACAATTGAGCCCTTTAGTGTGTTTTCCAGAACCTAATTAAAAATGCAATTTATAATTTTTAGAATTGGACGTGGAACCAAGTATTTGTCAAAATGTCATTTAAGTAGAGCTCTTTTCTTCTAAGGTTTTTTTTTTTTTTTTTACTTTTTCCCTATGATAATTAATATAATTTGGATGAAATAAACTCCTGTCTCTTAACACTATTTCCCTTCCTTCTCAAGCTGAGCTGTTTCACAAGTTATGTTTGTAGGTGGTAAGGTCTCAACAATCAGCAAGCGTTGACGGACCATATAGTACTTGTTGTGGGTCATATGATATGGTCTGTATGGCCTTAGGAGCTGTACAAATCAATTCTATGGCTTTATGTTGAGGAAGCCCGAGTCCCTCACTGCTGTGCCATGTTAACCTCGAGCCCTGTGAACCACCTTTTCTGAAGGCTTCATTCCTCAGTTTCCTTCGTCCTCAGGGCTAGCCTGCGTGGTAGGCCTGGAAGTATTGTCCCTTTCACTTTTGCCTCTGAAACTCCCGCCCATAATTGAACATCAGTAGGTTAAGTAATTAAATCACATATCAAAATCGGACGCTTTACGTTTGCCTCACATACTCGCCCCACCCCCAACAAGGGCCCAACCTCTTGAGTAATAAATGGTATTTAGGCTATTGATTTCCCAGTCTTTTAGGTTTGGACTGTCTCTTAGCCCTTCCCTTTTCACTCAGGTTTGCCATTAATTTGTTGAAGTGATTTAGCCAATTCTGCCTCTATAGTAAGTCTATGTAAATTTCGATCTTTTATTTATTTAGTTTTGGAGAAGGAGGGGGAGGCTGGGGCAGAGGGGCAGAGGGAGAGGGTGAGGGAGTCTTACCCGGTCTCCCCTCAGCGCCCAAGGCGGGGCTCAGTCTCACAACCTGCAGATGGAGACTTAGCCAAGGTCAGGAGTCCTAGCTGGGACCGCGTCCGACCAGGTGGCCCAGTTTTATCTCAGTGGCAGGTGAGATGAACCAGCGCTGGCTAAGAGCTGTGCGAAGGCCTGGCTAGAGGGGGTCTGAAGGTCAAGGTGAGGGCTCAGGTCAGCAGCCTCACGTGTGGCCCCAAGACAAGGCCTTGAGACAGCAGGTCACAGAAGGTCAAGGTAAGGGCTCAGGTCAGCAGCCTCATGTGTGGCCCTGAGACAAGGCCCTGAGACAGCGGTCGCTGAAGGTCAAGGTGAGGGCTCAGGTCAGCAGCCCATGTGAGGCCCCAAGACAAGGCCCTGAGACAGCAGGTCGCTGGTCAAGGTTGAGTCGGGGCTCCCCTCCTGGTCCGGGACCCGCGGGTCTCCGCTGGTGGGGCCGCCCTGACCCGGGCACCCCCCCCCCCCAGGAGGAGGGCGCTGCGGGCTGATGCACAAGCAGAGGCTTTTGCCTTCTCGCTTCATTCTTCCATAATAATACTGAGCTTCGGGTCTAATCTCTGTCTCTGGGCTGTTTCTGCTCCGATCTGTAACCCGCGGAGGGGAGCAGCCATCGCCAGGCTAAGGTGACGGTTCTCTGAACTACCTGCCTCCTACTCTTTCTTCTCTGCCACACTTTCTCTTAAAGTGTGTGATGCTCTCGTGTCACTCATCACTGGTGATAGTGATATTATGAAGTGTCCCTAAGTACTTTGGTCACGGACACTGTGATTTTCAGGACCTTATATTGTTGGTAGAGAATAAAATACTTCAGTGAAGGGAAGGCGTGCTTATATTTGCTGAAGATAATAATAGATCAGATTTATCCCCTCCACCCTCAGAGAATGTGAATATCCCTTTAGTAAAATAGTCATAGAATAAAATAATTTAAAATATGTAGAATACTGTAAATGTGTCTATTCTATTCATCTTTGTTTTTTTTAAGGCCTCTAATAGAATCCATATCTTTTGACAGAATAGGAGTCGATAAATATGAAAATATTTTTAGACCAGATGTTGATCAAACGGGTTCTACTAATATGAATATTAAAACATATGGATAGATGCATTCATAGAGGTGTGAACATATAAATTCATAAGGATAAACAGGTAAAGCTGAAAATTGCGCTCAAATTATCGTTTTATGATGTTTGCTTTTAAAATGTATTTTGTTAATCATGCTTCAAAAATTCTACAAATAACATGTGGAAAAAGAAAAATGAAAGAGACACAGTCTTATTGAATACAAGACAAACATCTCATGGACGAAAATGGAGCCATGAGCCTGGTGGGAGCTCTAGGCTCCTGGGCTTTAGGTCTGACATTGTGCAGAGCAGGTCAGGAGTTCGATTTATTGGGTAAATGGCGTAAAAGTGCCCTTGCACAGAACTTTATTTAACTATTAAAATTACTATTTGGAAACAGGGGTGAGAATAGGATAACTTCCTACAAGGTAGGGGGTGGATGGAGGGATTCAGTGTCTCTTTGCAACTACCTCATGCTTGAAGCTCAGGATGACATAAAGCTGCAGATTTAATCAAGAAAGAGACTTGTGGCCAGGATGGGAGCAACACTTCCGGGGCTGCGAGCTCAGGGACTAGATTGGTTCGACCACTAATAGTATCACTGGATGGAAGCTGGACCAGCAATTTTAACTATGATCCTTGTTTGGGAGTCTTGGAAGTCCAAATGGAAGCAACTGCTCAAAGAATAAAGGAAAGCAGGGAGGGAGATGGGATGACAGAGATTTTTACCAGACAAGATAAACCTCAAAGATCTAAAGGAGATTTGGAAAAAAAATAAAGCAGAGAGACACTAACAAAGTTAATTAGCAAAATCAGATACTAAAATATATGCTTCAAAAGAATAATCAAAATCTGGGAATAGAATAGAATGCAAAAGTAAATGAGTTTGGAGACATTACCAGAAATTGATAAACTGTGCTGGTAAATTGGACTCTAAAGATAAAAGGTCAGGGACGCCTGGGTGGCTCTGAGGTTGAGCGTCAACCTGACCCCGGGGTCCTGGATCGAGTCCCACGTCGGGCCCCTGCATGGAGCCTGCTTCTCCCTCTGCCTGTGTCTCTGCCTCTCTCTCTCTCTCTGTGTCTCTCTCATGGATAAATAAATAAAATCTTAAAAAAAAAAAAAACAAAACAAAAGGTCAGGGACTAATTTTATATTGCTTAAATTTTTGACCAAAATGTTAGAAAACAATAATTAGTTTAGACGGTGGTGGTTGGTAAGTGATTAAAGATTGCTGAGAGCCTAGTGTTGTTTGGGACACTAGTTAATGAAAACTTAACGTTTTTGTCAATGGAAATGTGGAGTCAACTCAGTTTGTGACGCGTGGGGACTGTCTGTGACGGAAGCTGCCACGGCCAGCAGTGCTTGTGCCCCGTTCCCCTGTGGCAGCCTTCCATGGAGCTGGAACCTCATGTGCCTGCCGGGCACGTCGCAGCCCAAACTGCAGATGACATCTGCCACGTCCTGGGAAGCTAGGTCTGGCTGCATGGCTGAGCTCGGGCCCAGTGCAAAAGGATTAAAAATGGCATAAGTGACATTTGGAAATTGCACGCGGATAGGCCTGAGGAGGTCACGGTGGAGCAGGAGCAGAGAGCCAGGTGCCAGGGGCCACGGACAGCAGCGCAGACCGGCTCGGTCTGTCCCCGTGGAGCATCGGGAGCGGCCCAGGCCACCTGGGGAGAGCGTGGGCTTCTCTGCTTCAGCCGCTGTTGGCTTGTGCTTCGACCATACGTGGGCAGACTTTTCTCTTAAGTGATGCATCTTATTAGAGAAATGCAAAGCGAGGGAAGAACAAAGAGATCATCGCCAGCCCAACAGAGAAGGCAGAGAAAAACAGAGGCCTGGGAGAGCAACAGCTACTAGGAAGATGAGGAGGTCGAGCGTGTCAGGGATGACGATAAACATGAAGGTAGGAATGTCACCGTGACAATGAAGCAACCAGAGGACGAAATCTGAATGTGTTAAAAACAAGATCATGTCACGTTTTATTTTTTATTATTATTTATTTATTTATTTATTTATTTATTTATTTATTTTTCATGCCGTTTTAAAAGCATACAGCACTTTTTGTAACAGAGGGGTGACATATACATCCCAGGCCAAGAAAAAAAATAAATAAGAAGAAACAACAAAAACAAAAAAAGAAACAAAGCACAAGACAGAGGACACTGCCTAATGATGAAGGGAATTTTGCTGGAGGAGACATCAGGTGTCCGCGTGTTGCATGCACCAAGCCTCACAGCCCTTAACAGGCACCCATTGGCGGGATTAGTAGAAAAATGCATGAAAGCTACGAGTATGGGAGAGAACGTAACACGTTCCTACGAGAAACGGCTCAGAGCAAGTGGGTAACAGGCCAAAAGCTGTCAAAGACCGTATTATAAAGGAAGTTTTTCAGGGTGCGAGGACTCCTATAAGAAGGAAATCTGATCTACTCTCTCTGGCAGTTGCTAAAGACTTCTCTGAAGACGGACATCTCAAAAAATACGTCAAGAATGATTAAGAACTAATGGAGGGGACAGGATGGCCAAATTCCAGGCAAAGGAAGCACGAAAGAAAAGGTGTGGAGACCTCGTCTCTCAAGGAGAGCCTGAGGGAGACAGTGATGGGATGGGGGGGGGGATGCTGCACAGACCATAGTATACAGAGTCTTCTCTCATTTTTCTCCAGATCACCTCACGATGCCGCATTATGCGAAGGAAGGTACCCTTCCGTTTAAGACTAAAGGCCAGGAAATTTGAAGGGAAAAAAAAAAAAAAAAAAAACAAAACCCTGCACATGCAAGGATTCATTTTCAATTAGTTCTGTGCATTTCAAATGAAAATAATAAATTTAAACTCAGTAAACAGTATGGATTACATTCATAGTGCCTACAACATCTAAATGTAAAAATAATGCATGGTCGTGAGGTGTTTGCGCCTTAACAATTCATAGAAAATCTTATAGTAAAAAAAGAAAAAGAAAAAGAAAATCTTATAGTCTGCTTTCATGTCAGCGTCAACGGTAGCAAACAGCTGATTTCAGAATGTAACGAGCCATTTGCTACTGTGTGTGTCTTAGACGTGGATATCTGCAGTGTGTCTAGAGGTATTATCAGAATTGTTCAGAGATCTAGTCCAAATATTTTTATGGGCCAAAGGGACCACTTCGATTATCTTTCTCTGTCTCAGGTGGAATTTCCAATGGTCAGAAAAACTGCGGATTTTTTCCCTTGTGTTGCTGTCTTTTTTTTTTTTTTTTTTTGGAGATATAGAGTGAGCACGTGCATAGGGATGAGGGAGATGGAGAATCCCAAGGGGGCCCCACGCCCAGCTCAGGGAGGAGGAGCAGCTTCTTCTTCTTCTTCTTCTTCTTCTTCTTCTTCTTCTTCTTCTTCTCCTCCTCCTCCTCCTCCTCCTCCTCCTCCTTCTTCTTCTTCTTCTTCTTTCTTCTCTTCTTCTTCTTCTCCTCCTCCTCCTCCTTCTTCCCCTCCTCCTTCTTCCTCCTCCTCCTCCTCCTCCTCTCCTCCTCCTTCTTCTTCTTCTTCTTCTTCTTCTTCTTCTTCTTCTTCTTTTCTTTCTTCTTTCTTCTTCTTCTCCCTCCTCCTCCTCTCCTCCTCCTTCTTCTCCCTCCTCCTTCTTCCTCCTCCTCCTCCTCTCCTCCTCCTCCTCTTTCTTCCCCCTCCTCCTTCTTCTTCCTCCTCCTCCTCTTTCTCCTTCCTCCTCCTCCTCTTTCTCCTTCCTCCTCCTCCTCCTCCTTCTTTCTTTTCTTTCTTTCTTTCTTTCTTTCTTTCTTTCTTTCTTTCTTCTTTCTTTCCTTTCTTTCTTCTTCTTTCTTCTTCTTCTCCCTCCTCCTCCTCCTCTCCTCCTCCTCCTCCTTCTTCCCCCTCCTCCTTCTTCCTCCTCCTCCTCCTCCTCTCTGGTGGGGTGACTCAAATCTCAATTCCCACAGGATCTAAATCATCACACCCTCCTTTATGTGGTACTTTCAATATACGAGTGGCCAATGCTGTCAGACATAGGAGTACAGAGAGGCACCCAAATGGATTTTCTGGTTTTCAGGCACAGTCTCCTGGCCATGAATAAGGTCCTTTTTCTTAGTTTATGAAACATTGTCAAGGAGAAGCATTTTGGGTTCACAGGAGCTAAATGGTCCTCCTGAAGAATGGTACCGTATTGAGGCCTTAGCAGTGACTTCTGCTCCAGGCAGTTTCTGCAGATGGCAGTGATAGTAGCCAAGAAATCCTTGTGAGAGAAAGACTGTTAATCAACATGGACTAAACGTAATCCCATTTAGTCCAGAGCTTTCCTGTGCATAGTCCCTATGCATGTTACCATGGCCATTTTGTATACATGGGATTCTTGAACAAAAAGTGGGAAGGATGGAGGAAAAATCTCGAGAAGCTAGAGGAATGGCTGGCTGACGTCACAGAATGGAGAGCTTCCTCAGGGTGGCACTGATAAGGAGCATCCGTATCTATTACTCTGTGTCTACTCCTAAGACTATTGATTTGTCTCTTCCACTGACCTCTTGCCACCATCCATTCCGTCTTGTTCTTTCCATATCTATAACCAAATACCCAGCATATTAGCCACTCCCCATGATTCAGTATCTAATTGTAACTCAAGCTATCCCTTCCCTCACATGACGTAGGTGATGTGATGCTCTGCTGCCTAATGGGATTTGCCTTTATCACTGTATTTCAAGGTTCTCCCCGAGTAGGACTATAGTGCTTGAAATTCACATCTGACCTATCCATAAACCTGGGCCATACTTCTGATCTTATCTTTATCATCACACGAAGTTATGGTTGGGGGTTGGAAGAAATTTGGTGCAGCAGTAAGGCCAAGTACCACGGGTATCCGAGTCACTCCCTCACTTACCTTATTTTGTTATCCTACTCAGACCTGCCCTCACATTTACAATTTTTATTTAATAACAGAATGTGGCTACGCATTAGAAATTATCCATTTTATAAAGGGCCAATCGGGCTACCTTCTTGTTTGGTTTCTTCTAATCAGGCCTTGGCGATAGGCTATAGAATATTTTTCAAGTGGAGAATAGTTGACAGCAAAAGATTTGCCTCCTGTGGAAATCCTAGGGTTTTGTAGTATGAGTCTCCTATTTGATCTTACAAGGCTCAGTACAATACTGCTTGACCTGGGTCTGATACAGATCCTTCCTTTGCTCCAGGTCCTCCGTAGACAAGCAGCATTGTGGGTTATTCAGTACACGGATAGGGACAGCGCACTCAGATGATGTGGGGATAGCACACTGTGCTCCCAGCTGCTAGAACCATAACTTTGACCAATCTGAGAAGCCCCAGAACGTCTGCAGCATTTATCTCCTGTCCTCTGACAACTAAACGGATGACTAAGACCTAAAGATAGTGTTACAGTACTCCAGGTATTATTTCTGATTTTCTGTGGGAAAGCCCCTCCATATAACAAGTGGGGTCCAAAATACGTAAAATGTCCTCTTTTTTTTTTTTTTTTTGGTATCATTTAAGGGATTAAGGAACTACCTAGGCTTGTCTGCGTGTCTGGTTGTCTGATGGCTGGTGGGCCTACCTGCATAGAGCTGACGGATCATTCTGGATCACATGGCTTGTTGAGGTCTGGACAGTGGTTGTAATTCTAGGAATCTCCCGGTTAGCTGGTGCCAATTTTGTCATCCTCATCTGGGGAAATGGAGCTGAGCAAGTAGTGGGGATGTGAGAGCTCCCTTGCTTCTTGACATTTATTTCCCTGCTTTGGCTTTCTTCCCTAAGTTCGCTTCCCTAGGTAAGAATTTTAGGAACCTGCTTTGGAAATCTTGACTGAGGAGAAATAAGTGTAAACTGCCTGTCACTGTTTATGTCTACACTGAAAGGATGGATAGGTGGGCTACAAAGAGATTTTAATAGAATTGTTTTTCCTAATATTTTTTCTCCCATTAGGACCGACTAGCAAGAAATGGCAGCAATGAAATTTGGGTGACTTTCTTTAAAAGTAAATTATTTAAGATGACTTAAAAAAAAAAAAAAACAGTGACTAAGAATATGTTAATTTTTAAAATGTTTCTGGAATACTGTTTGCTCTTAAAAATAAAATATTTGATTTATTATTTCAAAACTCATTTTTTCTCTAAATATTTGTTTTGAGATGAATCTTTTTCAAGTTCCAACATTCTTACCACTTACACTTCATAAACTACATAGGGTTTTAATATTTTATTAATCTGGTTTTTATGTAACCCAATTTAACAAATGTTTCTTCAATTATGTGTTCAAGAGTAGTCATTAGTTTAATGAATCTAACAAATTGTGAGATGTTTTCAATTAGGATTCAGAACTGACTTTTCCTCTCTTTTTATTCCGACTCAAGTAACTAATGCATCCCAAGTTATTCCACTCCCCTTCTCCACACTTCCAGAACCAATTTTGCTTTGATTGCTGTTCTGCTTGTTTTAGTGGTTATTAGAGATGAGATTGTTTTTCCTAATGGGACACAGGGAGGTGACTATTTTTGTGGAAAAACAACTTAAACAATGCCATTAAAAACAATGTGCCTTAAAGTCACTTTTCATATTCCTGCAAACTTGGAGACTGGGATGTGCTAGAGAAACTTGGAAACTGTGTAGTTATTGTTTTTGGAAAACTGGGGAAAAAAAAGAAAAGAAAACTGCAAGTACTCATCCAAAAGCTCCCCTTAGAGGCTAAGGAAACATTTTATCTGCCTTAAAAGTCATAACATATGACTTGTACAAAATATTTTCTTACTTGCATGACGTGGGTCTCCATTTTCCAAATGGCTATATTTCCAAACTACCTGGTACCTGACCAATAAGGTGATGCCACCCATTTTAGGTTTCTGTTGGGTTGGCACCCCACTTTGATATATCAAGATCTGTGTCAGGGAGGTTATTCTAGGCTGTGGTAGCCAACGGTAAGAGAGTTAATATCTCCATTTAATTAAAGTTCCACTCGTGTAATATCCAAAAGCATTTCCAGGTTGTGGGGACTTGTGCTCCAATTAGTGATACGGGACTTACACATGCAGCATCGCCCTCTTCGGTGTCTGATTTTCCAAAACCACGGGAAGTAACCATCTCAGTTGCGATGGAAATATGCCATGGAGGACGGTGAATGAGAGGTATTTGTGGGAGAAGGCTGAGATTCATACACATGCCTTTCCTTCATATTCTACTGATTAAATTCAGTCACACAGTTACAATTATGGGGTAGAGAAAATAAAAGAATGAGGTTGAATAATGTATTCAGGAGAGGAAGAAACGGAATTTGGAGAATGGCTACTATTCCCTAACATGTATATTTTAATAGTGTGTGAATCAATAACTTTTCTGTCTATAAGTACAGAGAAGTGAAGAATACATGGATTTGTTTTATTTAATGCTTTTCTATTTAAAACCCAAATGCAAATTATTTAAAATAGAAATGAATATACCATTAATATATTTATTAACTATTAAATATATAGTCACATGATTGTATACATTTAACACTATATAAATGATACACAAATATAAATGTAGACATGATTCATACATATTAAGTATATATGGAAAAGTAGAAAAATCACAGGAACCATGTATTTGGGTCATTTTACCACAACCCTGAAGCTTTTCTGAAAACTTAAGCTTTTTATTCCTAAGAAGATATAACAGAAGTTAGTTTCATCTCTTCTTCTTGTTCAGGGGTTTCGTTGGAGTCCCCGAAGGCCATACACAGTAGAAGGGGTGATAAAGACTCGGAAGATTTAAAGAATGACCCGAGTGTGACACTACTTATTTGGGAGGTGCAAAGGGATTATGAAACGGGTTTTGTCAACGTGTTAAATGGAAAGGGAAGGTTGTCAGAAAGAGTCGCATTCCCCTGGGAAGAGCTGCTAGTGTGTGGCCCACCCCCACGCCCCACGCCTGGTGGAGAGAGAGAGCGATTCCTGTTGGTTGAAGTGGCTCCATAGTGACAACGTGAAGGGCCTCCTGTTCTTTAGTTTATCCTGAGGGAGTTGACGCCTGGCATTAACCTGGACCTGAGTATTTTAATGATGAAATCCCTGATAGTTGCTGCTCCTGTTCATCATAGGGTCACACTGAGGTGGCTCCACTGGGAGGAGCAGCTGTTCCACCAAAGTCAGGGCTAATGCTTGTATTGCGGGTCACTCTGCTGACAAGAGTCCATCATAAAGATGTTTGAAAAGGACTAAACAGACCACCTGAAGAGGGGTGGGATCAAAACTGGGAGACAGCGTCATCCCAGCTTCTGGCAACCACCAATCTGTTCTCTGGATCTATGAGCTTATTTTAGTTTTCTTTGTTGTTGTTGTTGTTGTTTTTAAGATTCCACATATGAGTAACATCATCCGGTATTTGTCTTTATATGCCTGATTTTATTTCACTTAGCATAATGCCCTCCAGTTGCAGTCACGTGGTCAAAATATTAAGATCTCATTCTTCTTTCTATGGCTGAAGAGTATTCCATTGCATATCTATCTATCATCTATCTATCCTGATATTTCTATATGTATGTGTGTATTTATATGTGTAACTGTATACTCTATATCTGCAGGTGTCTATATATGTGCATATATTTGTATTTGTGTGTCTGTCTATTTAGAGAGAGATCCATATATATATGTATACACACACACATTTATTTGCATTTTCTTTATCCATTCATCCATCAGTGGACACTTAAGATTGTTCCCATATCTTGACCATTGTAAGTAATATTACAGTGAACATGGGGGTGCATGTATCTTTTTGAATTAATGTCCTCGTTTTCCTTAAATACCCAGAAGTAGAATGGCTACATCGTATGGTATCCCTATTTTTAATTTTTTTTTAAGGAATCTCCATACTCTTTTCCACATTACATTCCTACCAACACTGCACAAGAGCTCTCTTCCCTCCATACCCTCCCGACACTCCTTTCATATCTTTTTGGTCATGGCCATTCTAAAAGAGGTGAGATGATATCTCATTGTGATTTTGACTTGATTTCCCCGAAGACTAGTGATTTTGTCATCTTTTTATGTACCTGTTGGCCCATGTTCTTTCAGAAAGTGTCTATTCACATCCTCTGTCCATTTTTAAATCAGTTTGTTAGGGTTTCTTTGTTGCCGTTGACTTGTATGAGTTCTTCACATATTTTGGATATTAACCACTCAGATATATCATTTGTAAATATTGATTCCCATTCAGCAGGCTGCCTTTCCATTTTGTTGATGGCTTCTTTCGTTATGTAGAAACTTTTTAGTTTGACGTGCTCTCACTTCTTTATTATTGCTTTTGGAGTCAGATCCAAAAAATCATCACCAGGACCAATATCAAGGAGTTTACTACGTATGTCTTCTAAGAATTTTATGGTTTCAGGTCTTGTATTCAAGTTTTTAATCCATGTTGAATTGCTGTTCATATGTGGTACAATAGTAGTTTAGCTTCATTCCTGTGCATGTGGCGGTCCAGTTTTCTCCACATCATTCATTGAAAACACTATCCTAAAAAAAAAAAAAAAAAACAAAAAAAACAAAAAAAAAAACACTATCCTTTCCCCATTATATATCCTAGACTTCTTTATTATAAATGATAAATTAATAAAGTTCATAAATGTATTATAAATTATAAACCCACCATATATGCTTTTTTTTTTTTTACTGAGTTCTCTATTCTGTTCCATGGATCCATGTGTCTATTATTGTTTTAATATTATATTCTCTTAAGTAATCTCTACCCCCCAGTGTGGGGCTCAGACTTAAAGTCCCAGATCAAGAGTTGTGTGTGCTCCACTGACCGAGCCAGCCAAGAGCACCTGTTGAGGCTTTTTATACTAAAATCATACCATTTTGATTATTATAGCTTTGTAGTATAGTGTGAAATCAGGGAGCATGATATTTCCAGTTTTGGCCTTCTTTCTCAAGATTTCTTTGGCTATGTGGGATTTTTTTTTTTCTGGTTCTATGCAAATTTTAGGATTATTTGTTGCATTAATGTGAAAAATGTCATTGGCTTTTGGCAGGGATTACATTGAAGCTATGGATTGATTTGAGTATTAGTATGGAAATTAACAATATTAATTCTTCCAGTCCATGAGCATAGAATACCTTCCACATTTTGTGTCTTTAATTTCATTTTTTAAATATTTTATTTATTTATTCATGAGAGAGACACAGAGAGAAAGAGGCAGAGGTGCAGGCAGAGGGAGAAGCAGGCTCCATGCAGGGAGCCCGATGCTGGACTTGATCCCAGGACTCCAGGGTCACGCCCTGGGCCCAAGGCCGATGCTCAACCACAGAGCCCCCCAGGCGCCCCATGACCCCTTTATATACTATGTTTGTTTTTTTCCTATACATACATATGATAAAGTTTAATTTATAAATTAGACACAGGAAGAGAGATTAACAACAGTAATTACTAATAAAGTAGAACAATTATAATAATATACTATAATAACAGTTCTGTGGATATGGTCCTTTCCCTCCCTCTATTTCTCAAAATATATTATTCTACTGAGCTCACATTCTTGTGCTGATGTGAGGTGATAAACTAATAAGAGGAAGTGAGGTGAAAGACGTGGCATTGTGATGTAGCTTTAGGATATTATTGGCCTTCCGATGCCTGAAGGAAGATCACTGCTTCCAGACTTCGGTTGACATGAGTAGTAATTAAAACTGCAGAAAGTGAATCCATAGCTAAGGGTTAGTTACTACTGCACCATCATATTGCAGGTGAAGATTTCAAAAAATGAATTTTTGGAAGATGCATTTATTTATTTATTTATTCATTCATTCATTCATGAAACACACACACACACACAGACAGGCAGAGGGAGAAGCAGGCTCCCTGAAGGGAGCCTGATGCAAGATTTGAACCCAGGACCAGGGATCACAGCCTGAGCCAAAGGCAGATGCTCAACTGTTGAGCCACCCAGGCGTCCCAGGACACAAACATTTAGTCCACAACAAATGAGAAGGCTCTTCTTTCATTGCCCCCTTATTTAAGAACTTTTCTTTACAACATGGTTAGTCTAAAGAGATCCATTCCATATCAGAATAATCCTATGATCTTAGTCCTTCAGACAATTGTTAATATGCTTAAGTAGGGAGGGCAATGGTGTAATTAGAATCTGGAAAATGCTCTCCCCTAACCGTTTTCTCACAAATAATTAACTTTACAAATGTAAACTTTTTTCTAGATTCTTCTTGCATCTCACAGTGACATATCCCAGTTTCTTCATGGGAACACTAATACACAATAGAGTGGAGTTTTTATATTCCAAAAAATAATATTAACAATTTTCAAATTATTTTATCTATCATGTAAGTTTCAAAGTTGGGTAACGATATACAGCGACACGTGTCCTTTTTACTTTTACCTTATTTCCCCGCGGATCAATCACGGAGTCCTTTAGAACTCACTGTGCTTCAGTTACATTGTCGCTGTTCTGTATGTTCTTTTTCTTCTTTTTTTCTTTTTTTATATGTTATTTTTCTAATCACATTCTTTTTATTTTAAATAGCTTCTTAAGGAAAATATATTTATAATATCTAGTATCAAAAAGTACTTACAGAGTGAACATCATGGCCACTTGTGTCCACTGGTCCTGTCATGTTTGATACGGAGCCACACCTTGTAATTCCACGGCATTTACCCCAGTCCAGTCCCTGGAATTGCACTCTGCTCTAATGATTTGGGTCAGGCCCTATTGGAACCTCCTGCATTGTCGATTTGCAACCCTAAGACTCTGACTAAAGATACTTTTTGAATATTTTGGATATTTGGACAAATACTTCAGGCAACAAAAATTCCCAGTGTTTTTGGATGTGTGAGTTAGACATTTCGTGATACTAAATTGCCAGACGTTGCAAACCCTTAATTGGATAGATGAGTGTTAAAGAAAATGGCAATTAGACATTTTCATTTGCACCAGGGTAGAGTACAGATTAAACTGTCTAACAAAATAAGCGACCGAAAGGGCTGCATCGGAAAGTGCACCCTGGTTTGATTCAGTCATCCGAGCAACCGAGAGGTTTTAATCCAATCACACCCAGGTAGGTGGCAGCCAAGGAAAGCTTCACTGAACAACAGGCAGATCCGTACTTTGCAAAGGATTTATTTGTGTGTGTGTGAGCCATGGTGGTAATTAGAAATGACAGACTGAAGGCTATGAGAGACCCATAAGGTTTACTTACCTGCCAGGGTAATTATCACCCTCGCTTTACTGTAGTTCCGTTTAAGCAGCATCAATCTCCTGAAATAAGGAATATTTGAAAAAAGATTTTTAACACTTTTAATTCATAGGGGCACCCAGGTGGCTCAGTCAGTTGAGCATCCACCTGACTCCTGGTTCAGTTCAGATCATGATCTCAGGCTCCAGGCTCAGCATGGAGTCTGCTTGGGACTCTTTCCCTCTGCTTCTCCCTCTGCTCCTCCCCCCATATGTGGTCTCTAAAAAACATAAATAAATCATTACAAAAAAAAAACATTCTTAGTAGTAAATTCTATTAAATTGTTGCTTCACCCAGTATTCTCACTGGTACTAAAAAAATATATATATATATAGTTTTAAAGATTTGGGCATATATAAAAGCTCTTTCTTTTTCTAGGATAGTTAAATTCTGGTGGTTATATCTAAAGTCTTTTATAGACATTTTCAATAGTATTTGAATGAAGATTTGAGAAAATGAGATCCAATTCTGCATTCTCTTTCCTATTATGACTTGTTTTTTTTTTTCATTAATTTATCCTATCTGCGTTGTGCAGTATTCATTACAAAAGAACATACTCCATTGATGCAGAATTGATTTTTAGTATGTAACTTTCCACGGTAAATTCATCACCTTTGATTTTTTATTGCATGCTCTGCTGCCCTGAGGTTGATTGAGAAGACTTGAAATATTCTAAAGGAGAATAGAGATTTAAAAAAAAAATGCCTCAGTATAAGAAAGACAAAAACAGAAGATGGTTCTTTAAAATGCATAATTTATATACAATAAAATGCAATAATTTACAAGGTCCATCTTGATGCATTTTATGAACGCAAATAATTGAATTAACACTACATCAATTCAGATCAGATTTCCAGACAGCCCTCACACTACTTACTCTGCCCCCACTCTTCCCAGTTTCCTGCCCCCAATCCAGGCAGTCCCTGTTCTGAACTGTTCTGATTTATTTCATTTTAATTTAGTTTAGCTCGTTCTATACCTTGATACAAATGGAACCACATTGCACGCACACTTTCATTTATGCCATTTTTGTTTGATGTAATGTTTTTGAGATTCACCTAACATTATTGCATGTTTCGGGGTTTGGTTTTTTTGTTTTGTTTTGTTTTTTTTTTTTTTTTTTTTTGCTTCACGGCTGAGAAGAAATCTCTTTGTGGACCACAATCACCCATTGATGGATATTTGGGTTAGCTCTTCTAACTAAATATGCATGGAGGCTTTGGTCGTAGTCTCTTCGTGAACATTCAAAATAGTCTCTTGGATGAACTCAAAGATGCAGTATTGCTTAATTATGTAACAAACTGCCAAAATATTCTCCAAAGAGATTGCGCAAGGTATCCATTTACCGTCTCTTCTCCCTTAGTTCACTTTTTGTTGTCTGTGCTGTAGTAGTAGAACCGGCTCCTGGAAGCGTGTCCTGTAACAAACAGAACGCTGAGCTTCGTCAGTCCAGGGCACTGCAAGGGCCCCGCAGACTGAAGGCTTCCCCTTCTGGTCTGGAGCACCTCAGTTTCTCCTACTTCAGTGGTGTGTGAAGGAGAGACATGCAGGGTGCCCACCACGGATCGTGACTGGTGTGTCCAGTCCCATGGCAAGCTCACGTGCTGGTTCCGTGGGGACTGGGCACCTCAGGTGCTGCACTTGCACATGGACCCCCAATGCCCCAACTCCCCCATTCACGTGCTTGGTAGCTTTACCCACTTGCATACTAGAGGGGTGTTGTCTGCTTGCCAGTCCCGGCTGTGATCCCCTCCCTTCCAGCCTCTGTCCTCCTACACCAGACAGGTGGGAATAGGTGCCGTGGTGCCTACTTTGCCAGTGACTATGGGCCAGCGGGCTCTGGCCCTGTCAACCAAGCAGACATCTGAGCTGTCCCATGCACTGCAACCTTCTCCAATAAGAACTGAATCCCAAATTCGGGGAGGAAGCACACCTTTCTAGTTTGGCTCTTTCGTTGAGACTCTGTCTCATTATTATTCTTTACTCCTTTGCAGCAATTGTGGTATAATTAGTCATCCCTTGTTTTAAACTTTCCCTATTTGAGTTATTATGTCTTTTGTCTCCTAACTGGACCTTTGCCTAATAACAATGATGCAACCATTGTAAACTCCCACCAGCCACATGTCAGGGTTAGTTGACCTACATTCTTGCCAAAACTTCTGTGTTCCATTTTTTGACTTTAACATTTCTTCCAGTGGTGAAGTGGCAATTTACTCTGCTTTTAATTTTATATCGAATAGATGATTTATCAAATATATCGATATAGATCGAATAGATGATTTCAGGGGAATATCTCCCGATTTCACACCCCAAGGTTTAGTGGCCATTGATACAATTCCTTTTTTATAATATATGCATCTCTGTGTGTGTGCACCCAGGTGTGCAAACTATCTAATGGTAGCGGTGCTGGACACAGCTTTCAGAGGAAACAAATCTGTGCTTAGAAGTCTTGTTTTGGTCTTTTCAGTATTAGCTTCATTGTTCTTTAAAAAGAGTTCATGTAGAAATTATTATTTTTACTTCTAAGTAGGCAAAAATAGAAGAGTAAACTTTGTTTAGGAAAACAGCAGGTTTAGAGTCAGTGGCTTTTATTGGACAGAGGTAATTCTGTGCCTTAATAGAGACGTGAGAAAAGCAGAGCATCACTTCATGAGCCGCATATCCTCCCATGGGGTGGTTGGAAGAGCTGTAGAGCAAATTAGAATTTTTTAGGATCTTAATAGCTATCGATAAAAATACAAATGATAATGCCAAATAGGGTGCTTTCAGTAAGTCTGGAGATATATAAGACACTGAACACACATTCACGCACAGTCATGTAAACATTTTTTTTTCCAACTCAGTGCTAATGTTTAAAAATATTTCTTCCTTTTTACATAACAGCTCCCAAGTAAGTTAAAACACACAATCATAGAATGTGTCATTTTGTATTTTAGAATTAGCCTAATTTCTTTAATTTCTAGACGAAGGGATTGAGATATAGACATCATCAAGGAACTACAGGTAAACATTATTTCTAAAAACCAAGACATTTCCCTATTTGAAGGGACTTTATTTTTATGATTCTATTTTATGCATCCTCTTAGGAAGTATTAACTGACTCGTAGATACATTTAGTATCTTAGTTTAGATATTAGAAAGAAAATCCTAAACATGAATTTTTATGATAGGGATTTGGTGTCATCATTTTATATATCAAATAATGTATAGACAGAAACATATTTTTACTATAGGAAATAGTAAAAATAATAGGTTTTTACAAATAATCAAGTATTCTGGAACGCATCTCTTATATAAAAGAAAGATCTAAGAAATCTAAGATAGATAAGAAAGATTTATCACTCTAAGAAAGATAATATGATATGTTGACCATGTAAGAGAATGATGACAGAAGAGAGTGACATTTTTAAATTGTCCTCAGTGCTTTAATACGAGAGTAGAATGACTGGTGGATGAAATTCTGTCTTGTAATAGTATCTAGAGTTTTTATTAACTTTGGGTGATCAGTGTAGTAGTCAGTTGCATGTCATACGAGTATAACATAAGATATGATTGAAATAAACAATGACATTTTGATGTATATTTGTAACAAAATAAATTAATCCAGCTGTCACACCAAAACCTACTAATTGTGTAGACTTCCACGTTTAATGTGTGTAATGGGGAGACCAGAGTTAGTGTGGACGGATTTTATGGAACTTAAGTATTATCAAGGTTTAAAACTAAGAAAAGTCATTCCAGGGATCCCTGGGTGGCGCAGAGGTTTGGCGCCTGCCTTTGGCCCAGGGCGCGATCCTGGAGACCCGGGATCGAGTCCCACGTCGGGCTCCCGGTGCATTAAATTAAAAAAAATTTCCATTTAAAAAGTCATTCCAAAGACTTGCAGCCACATTTAATCACATTTAGCACCACAAAATTGGCTGTCAAAAGTCTAATTAACTATCAGGCATTAGTTCTATTTTCCATGCTGCTCACTTGCACAGCCTTTCATTATAACATCTGGCAAGTTTTAAAAAATTCCCTAGAAAACGACTTCTTCCTAGAGTTTTACAGCATAGAGTTTTAGTGAAGCGAATTGTTGTTAAAACAACAACAAAAGCATATTCGGTGCTTCATTGTTGAAAGTTTTTAAAACGTGTTTGAGTCACTGGTCACTTCATTTTATGTAAAAACACACAATTAAGCTTAAAGGGATAGCTCACCAACTGAATGCTGATGTGTACTTTGATTTCACTATTTAGTGATGCAATTTTTCCAAAGTCGAAACCCAGCCTTCAATGGCACACGATGAATGTTTAACTTAGATTTGTTTTCTTGATTTTTTTTTCAAATGGTTGAAGTGTTCCTTCATTACCTAAGTATACTTATTTACTAATTGAAATGCGAATAGAAGGACATTTTTGCTTATGCGTCTGCTATAATAGTTGGAGATAAGCATTTCACAACACGAAGTTTTGATGGTAAGAAAATATTATAACATCCAGGGAGTAAAGGCTGACTGCTTACAGACTGCTGCAGATGAAAAATAGACTTAGTCACTAGTGGCAACTGCTGGCAAAATAACGCTAGAAAAAAGTAATTATCAAATAAGAATTCCAGATACGATAAATTATTGTTTAAAAGTAATCAAGGGGAATGAATGAATGAATGAATGAATAAATAAACGTAATCGAGGGGCGTGTGCGGGGCTCAGTCATTAAGTGTCTGCTTTTGGCTCCGGCCATGATCCCAGGGTCCAGGCATCCAGCCCTGTGTCAGGCTCTGGCCTCTGCAGAGAGTCTGCTTCTCCTTCGCGCTCTCTCTCCTTCTGCTCACACTCTCCCTCTCTCACTGTCTTTCTCAAATAAAAAATTAAATCTTTAACTACATTTTCAAAACATTAACATTATTGGGAAATAAAGGTACATTCAGAAAAACACATAAAAGCATAAACTGGAAGAAATACAAAACGATACACTTCTACTTCCACGTATAAAATTACACGAGAGAACCCAAAAGGAAGTGTGAATCACAAGACACAATGACGGGCAAATAACCTGTTAGATTTGGTGATTTTAAATGAGATAATGACTAAATGAGATAATAATTGAAATAGTGACTACTTTGCAGAGGTTGGATGGTAAAGTGAAGTGTAACTCATGGAAAATCACGCGGAAGTTGAATGTTAAAGATGGGATGTGAACACGTTCTAAGACCTTGGTACTTCCCTGGGGGAGGAGGGCCTGCTTATTACAGGGTGAATCCCCTCCAGTGATGCCAGTTGCGTGTACGTATCTCAAGGAAATTAGTAAAAGAGATTCTATAACTTCCAAACAGCAGAAGGAATAGGGCGCTAAGTAAAATATAATTAATACACTATGAAGCAGGAGAGACGAAAGAAAAGCAAAGAAGAAAAGAAACATTGCAAGATAGGAAGCGTGAAATAAAATGATAGAAAAGAGTACAATTAACCTAAAAAGTCCCGTTTGAAACAGAGGAAGAGCTAGATTACCTTATGTTGGGTTTTTGAATCCATCTAAGGGATCATAAGAGCATCCTTAAAATATAAAAATCAAGAATCAAAAATAAAGGAATTCAGATAAAAGTTCTCCAATTACTAATCAAAAGAAAATTAGTTACACCGATATTTTATCAGAAAAAGTCCAAAGTGGTAGAAGTGAGGAGCTAGACCTTCATTTGATTCATTTGATTGATTCAGCTTTGATTCAGCTGAGGTCGCCTCAGTACCTATTCCAAGAGATCAATGCTTGACTTTGACCTTCTCAAGATCATTTTTTTTTTCTTGCTCCATAGGCAGGTTGTTCCCATGCCCATGTCCACACTCAGTTCCTTTCTCTCCTGGACGATCGTTCGTTCGTCTCCTGGTCTAGACCAAATACTCTTCAGAGCATAACGAAAATTCTGTGAGTGATCGCTGGACCATACGAGCCCATTTATGTCACTCTCCTGGTTGGAATCACCCGGTGGCAGGGCCTTCCCTCTCAGGGACTCCACGAGGGGGTCCCTGCAGCTGCCGCCCCAGCCGAGTCCCGCAGTACCTGCAGGCCGCACGCAGCGCTTCAGTCCTCAGCCACCTGCCCTCCCCGGGGTGGGGCACCCTCCTTACACTTGTATGCACTTCAGACCGTCGCCTTCTATGGAGGGGACTTTGCTTCGCTCCCTGTACATGTTTCAAAACCTACCTGCGTCTGCATTCACTCCAATAATCGCCCATCCATGCTGTAGGACTCCTTCAGCTGTGTGTGGATATGTGGATTCACGTGGCTAAATATATTGTACTCAAGTACGTTTGTATCCTAATTTTTTTTTTCTTATATATGTCTCTTTTCCAATTAACATGTTGAGTCTGTTGAGGACAGGAACCATTCCGTGTAGGATATCTGGTGCCAAAAATGTATGCTGAAATCTAATGAACATGTTTTGAAAGAAGAATGTGAATTTCGAGATCATCTACTCCAAAAGGTCGATTTTTTTAAAGATGTTATTTATTTATTCATGAGAGAGAGAGAGAGGCAGAGACACAGGCAGAGGGAGAAGCAGGCTCCACGCAGGGAGCCCGATGTGGGACTCGATCCCGGGTCTCCAGGATCACGCCCTGGGCCCAAGGCAGACACTCAACTGCTGAGCCACCCACGGATCTCCCAAAAGGTCGATTTTATAGGTGAACCTATCCGGCTATATAGAGATTACTAGTTTTTACTACATTTATCTTTGAAAATTTTGAATCAATATGGAGAAGGCTAAGTTTTCATTATATTTATCAATTGTCTAAGAAATCTATTCTTTGGCTCTGGCTTAGCTAAGGTAACCGGTTCATCATTAACCCCACTAAAAATAAAATGCAGAATTATTTAAGAGCGCGTTAGCCTAGAGTCACTGAGACTTAATCTTCTAAAAATCTAGGCTTTTTGTGGATAAACCTTGCTAAATTCCAGAAGTGAGTTTGTGCAGCTTAGGGGTTCTGCTCCTCCTTGTTAAAGATTATTCCATTCTTGATGCTAACAGTTATACCTACTTCAGCCTGGCCTCTGCATTGTGTGTCCTTACTTTTCAGTTCCACTTATGTAAGGACCTGTCCTCAGGGATTAGCTCTTGTTTAGCTGACGTGCCTGTCCACACTCGCATTCGCTTTCTGCTTTCAGTTCCCCTTGTTGGCTCAGGGGCTTCCACTGTTCGCAGCGGGGCAGGCTGGACATGTGCTAGGTGACCTGGGCTAGCAATGAGTGGGGGGTTGTGCACTAAAAAACTAATATTCTGGTCAAAGAGTGAGGGGAATCCTCTATCACAAATGAAATGAAACCACATCACAACTGAAAGCATAAGGCAATTGTTCGGAATTCAGACTGCCTGTTTTTGTTTTTGCTTTTGCTTTTGTTTTTTTTGAAATGAAGCAAAACCAAAACCAGTCTCAGTCAGGTCCCCGGGTTCATTGGCATCACTGAGAAAGACGATGAAGGATTAAGACAGAGAGAACACGGCCGGGGGAACTCAGGTGTGCTAGCTGAAGTCTTTCTAGGGATCATTTTACTGGATGCTTGAGAAAAACTTAAATACGATAATGCAGAAGAGAATAGGAGATGTTAATTTGCAAAAGACGGGAAGAAGAGGATAGGGACGGAGGGAGGTGCTGAATTTACGCCAGGCTTTTTAAAAATACAAGATTGCTTCTAATCCATGGGCTTCAGCCAAGGGGATGACGGCTGCGTGATTGTTGTGATTTCAAGAATAAAATCCCAAGCATCTGTATTTACAGTGTGTGGTGTTTTATGACTTTTAAGCTGCCAACAATGTAAGTTCTACTCAAAAATACAGATGGTTAAAATTACATGCACGGTTAAAAGATCTCTTCCTTATGGCAGATCCTATGTATCTGATTCTTCATGTTCACTTTCTATTATATTTTCCGTCTCCTGACAAATACTACTACTCTTTTACTTGATCATTGAGGTAGAATCTCACGTAAAGTTTTATTAAATTAAGTTTCCTGTACTATATTTGTTCTGATGATTTCCATCTCATACACTGACTTTTGAGTTCTGGCTACTTTTATTAAGTAGATATAATGTAAAAGGTGTCGTGGAACTTTAGAAAATTATTTAATGTAAGCTGCATAAGGTAGATAAAACCAGAAGAAACAAGTAAAGGTAACTATTAATTGTCTGCATTCGGTGGCTAACCACGATAGTTTCACATGCACCACACTATTTTATTTTGAAACAAAAACACCCCCTTTTCAGAATAATATGTCCCAGATTACATATATTTGAAAATGAGTATAGGACATCCGAATATAAGGTATATTGTTTCTGGTCAGAATTGTTTAATTTTAATCAATATTTAAAAGTAAATTAACAAAAATCAAAATAGACTAAGGATTTTAGAAATAGCACAAAGCATTTTAATGCCTTCTAACTTACCGTATGTTTTTATTTTATGTTGTCTAACAAGAAGTCATGCAGGTCTAAAGTGCAATCGGTTCATGATACAGTTTTCTAGTTACTGATGGTTTAAACTGTGAGAGTATAATGAGAATGTTCTAGCAACTTGCATTTGCATGGTAAACAAAGGATGCTCAACATTTCATAGAGAATAAAATAACTAATACAGCTTATCTTAAATTTTGAGATTACTCAGGAACTGATCTAAATCATTGGCTGTTAAATTTTTTTCTTAGTATAGAGGAAACGGAAGCATTTATGTTCCAAATGGATGCATTTATCGTATTAACTATTTTGTTATGGTATAATACGTCTGCTAGTGAAGATGTCATCAACTATAGGTGTTAAACTATTTTTAACTTTAAACCTCATGGGTACTTGAAATCTCGAGAGTCTTGTAGAAATATGTATTTTTGAAAAGAGAAAATATGTGAGTTTTTAAAATATTTATTTTAGAGAGAGAGAGAGAGAATGGGGGGAGGGGAGAGGATCTCAAGCAGACTCCCTACTGAGGGTGGAGCTTGACACAGGGCTTGATCCCACGACCCCAAGATCATGACTTAAGCTGAAATCAAGAGATGGACGCTCAACCTACTGAGCCACGGAGGTGCCCCCAAATAAGTGTTTTTATATATATGCATTTATATATGTAATTTATGACTATTTTATTGAAATTGGTTTTATTTATTGTTTATCAAAATGTATTGACTTTAGTTAAATTATTGACTTAACACATTCATAAACTAAATTCATTAACACTGAATTTGATTTGTACACCAGATGTTAGCTCTAGTTTACTGTAGGTTTAAGATTTGAAAAGATTGGCCCAAATCCACATTTCACATTCAGTGAAAAGCTCTGGGCTCTTCCAAATACTTCTTCATATTCTAAATACACATTTTTGGGGGATGCCTTGGCTCTATTTTTCTACATGCATTAGAATTTTATTTTCAGTTTCCATCTTGCATTATGTTTTTATTTTTTCCAATTGTAACATGTACCCAAAGTGGACACTCAGTGCCTTTCTTTCTTTCTTTCTTTCTTTCTTTCTTTCTTTCTTTCTTTCTTTCTTTCTTTCTTTCTTTCTTTCTTTCTTTCTTTCTTTCTTTCTTTCTTTCTTTCTTCTTTCTTCTTCTTCTTCTTCTTTCTTTCTTCTTCTTCTTCTTCTTCTTTTTCTTTCTTTTTTCTTTCTTTCTTTCTTTCTTTCTTTCTTTCTTTCTTTCTTTCTTTCTTCTTTCTTTCTTCTTTCTTCTTCTTTTGCCTCTTTCTTCTTTGTGCCAACTCTCTCCCTGGCTTTACACCCACAAGGTATCACCAAACATCACCAATAGTGATTACCAATGGCAGCATTATTTCTAATAAACAAAAAGCAGAAGCAACCAAAATTCCCCTTAACTAGTAAATGGATAAATATGTCTTGTCTATACAATGGAATGATACTCAGCAATACGAAGGAATGAAGTAGTGATGCATGCCAGGACATGGTTGGACCTTGAAAATGTTGCCTCAAACAAAGGAAGCCAGTCACAGAAGACCACATACTGTATAATTTCATTGACATAAAATGTTTGGAATGGGCAAATCTGTGGAGGCAGAAACTAGATTAGTAGATGCTACTGTTAGAGGTTGTGAGGGAGGAGAGGGAGTTGGGGTCGAAAGATGATAACTAAAGGGTGTCATTTCTTTAGGCAATAAAAACGTTCTAAAATTGATTGTGATAATAGTTTCACAGCTGTGAATATAGTGAAAACCACTGAATTTTAAACATTAAAAGAATGAACTGTATGCAAATTATATCTTAATAAAACTGTTATTTAAAATGTCACCAAGGAGTCACACAGTCTTTGGGTTGGCATCCACCGAGACCGTTCTTGTCTAGAGAAATGGTGGTTCGAACATCAGGCACAATTTAAAAATGAAAACGCAGTGTCTCAGTTATCATCATGATTTACTCAGCCAGTCCCTAGTACAGCTGTAGACATTCCTTGCATATCCAAAGACTCATTAATGCCCACTAACATCTTTTGGGTTTAATTCTT
Source organism: Nyctereutes procyonoides (assembly GCF_905146905.1). Classification (NCBI taxonomy): domain Eukaryota; kingdom Metazoa; phylum Chordata; class Mammalia; order Carnivora; family Canidae; genus Nyctereutes; species Nyctereutes procyonoides. The sequence continues at coordinate 1,596,716 of NW_026575122.1, forward strand.
TATCTCTACCCACCTGCATCTATCTAGGGAAAGCATAAGTAAGAATTACAATTCTCCACTGACAGATGGATTACAGTAACACACCCCAACTTTATTTCTGCACCTTGCTGCTTAGAAAACAGTAACAACTAGAGAAAATTTTGCTCTTAAAGTTTGTTTTGATTACACATTTTTTGGTCATAGAGGTGTGTGTATTTCAGCTTCCAAATAGGATAAGTAAGACTAAGCTGCAGCCATCCATTAACTCTGAGTTATGTGAGTAGAAATAGAAGTATTTCTTAAGAGAGGGAAAATGTGAAGAAAATTTAGAGCTAAACTGCTATGTAAATTTCTTGATCAAATTGTTTGATGGGATTAGATGCCTCCATTTTTCAGAAGCATGTCTTAATATTTTTCAAACAATTTTTTTAGCTTTAGATCCAGCTAAAGATCCATGCCTGAAGATGAAATGTAGTCGCCATAAAGTATGCATTGCTCAAGATTCTCAGACTGCAGTCTGCATTAGTCACCGGAGGCTTACACACAGGTAAACATTATTAAATTAAATTCCAGTGATTGAACAGTACTCCTTACTATGAATAACTACAGAGTGTAAATATTTGGCAATGTCTGCTAAGCTTTTAGCCAGAGTTTTATTGAAACAATTTCGGAAGTTTGGTTACTACAGCTGTGATTCGCTTGGGTTAAACATTGTAATCTATCAGAAATACTATGGATTATAGAATTTATGGATTATAGAATCTAATTTATATTTTATTAAATAAAGAGGATTTTGTGAAGATTGGATTAAGGTGTTACATATGCATAGTTATACTTTTTCCATTTTAGGGAATAAGTACAATTTTGGTGCCTTCTAAATATTTATGTTTGTGCCTTTCAAATATCATATTTTCTTCAGGGAAGAATTAGAAACAAGGTTAAAGGGGAAAAAATAAGGGGCGCTCATAGAAAAAAGGAAATGAAAGTCACAACATAGAAACATGGACTTAGAACCCGTAAGGACGCTGTCCTCTAAGGAAGCGCTCATACTGGTGGAGTCCTTGTAGTCTGGAAGCTGATGCAACATTTCAAAAGAAGAAAGGGTTTAATTTATTTTTTTTGGAATGATATCACTACTTCTGTCAGATAGGTTCTATTTTGAGAAGAATCAGTAACTCAGAAGTAGCTGTGTAGTTTCATGCTGAGTCCTGAGGATTGAAGCATGTCTCAACCAAAAGTGAAATCACTGGGTAACTGACTGAAGCAAACAGGTATATTCATTCCCTTTATTACCTTTAGAAGAATTCTTTTTATGCAAGCACTCTTTTTTTGTGTGATATTGGGGCTGCATTGCCTTTACATACAATGAGCAAGGGAATTTCACTCTTCGAATATGTTCAGAGATTGACTGCATTTTGACTTCAGTGTACTCATTCTAAAGTCTATTATTCAAACATACCAACAGAGAATAGAAACATTAGAGAATAAGAATGGAAGTAACATTTCTAGAAAACGGCTAAATTTAAGTTCTGTTGACTTTTCTTGTTGATATAAAAACATACATGCCTAAAACCCTTTATTACATGCTGAATGAAGTAGAAGAAGAGTTTATTCATTAATGCCATATCTACAGCAGCAGATTTCAAGTACCAAGGCAAGCTGATGCAGCCAAGATAAAGAGCTTAGGAATGAGTTCACTTGGGACAAAAGAATGATGGCAAACCAATAATGTACTGCAGAGGAAGAGAAAAAGGGCAACAGTCTAGGACATAGTGTTGATATAAAATCGATGTACTGTGGGAGGGCGCGGAACTGGAAAGCAGAGTTATCAGCAATACATACCCCACTCAATCATGTCCTCTATGCTAATTTTATCAAGGGATACCAAAACTCTGAGCCAAACTTTTATTTTTTCTATTTATTTCCTTAGGATTCCAAAAAGCTTCTTAATTTCTTGGACTCATATTAATTAAACATAAAAAATTTAAATATGAATATGCAAATGTATATATGGCAGAGATGAGGAAGAGTTGTTTTTACTTGAGGAATCAATAGGAGGATGGCATTGAAATGAACTCCTGTATAATCCCTCACCTAGATTGGAGAGATTTAGCTAATTCATTTCATATAAAAGCAAAAACTGTTTTATCACAAGTTTCAGAGACCCTGGGAAAGACCTTCATATACCCACATTTAACACCTCATCGCCCATTTCACCCCTGGCCCCCTGAATCAAGTCAAAGAGCAAGTAAAGACCTCACAGTCAATCTGATGCCTGGGACAGAGACTCTTTCCTTTTCACAATTGCTTAACACAAGCTTGGAGAGGTAAAGTAGCTGATTCAAGATCACAGAGCTGGGAATTTTCAGAGCATTGATTCCAATCTATATTTACTGACACCAAAATCTATGCTTTTTACAACTATGCTGTCTCACTTCTTCTCTAACTTATTAAACAAACATGTAACTACAGACAAAAAGAAACTTCCTTAACATGATAAAGGCTTAGAACCAATAGCTAGGATATTGCTTAATATAAACAGGTGAAGTGTCTTGAATAGAGAATCATTGCCAGTTCTGCCCTTGGTATAGTGGGGGGGGGGGGCTGGGGCAGTGGGGGGGAGACGACTACGTTTTAAGTAGGTGGACTTTGAAGTGTTTTATGTAAGTGGTATTTAGCCCTGCTCTATTTCTGATAGACACTATTATAAAATTTGTACTCAATACACACTATATTCAATAAATAAATAACCAGTTTCCAAAGAATTGATTTTAAGATTAATATTTGATATGCTTTATTTGCCTTGAGGATGTTGGTACATAGTGAATGTTTATACAACACTTAGGGAAGGAGAGTCTTGCCAACCAGTTTGATCAATAAAGGTGGCTAATGTAAATAAAGCAGGTCTTAAATCTGGGGATTGTTTGTGTGATATGGGGATGAGGTACAGAAAACAAGGAAAACAGGTTTAATTCACCAGTTTGGCCACTTACATAGTGTAGACTTGAAAACACTACTGTTTTTATTTAAAGGAACAGCTTATTCTTTTTTTTTTTTCTTTTCTTGATCTCATAAAAGAGAAAATGGAATTTCCTATTTGCTTCGATAGGGAGAATCATATATTTCAAAGAGTTTCTCCTAATTCCCCCTCCCCTCCCAAAGTAGATGACACATCTGTTTTTCCATTACCTTAGAACCTTGATGTTTTCATTTTAAAATACTCATTGGATTTGTAATACATTATCTAACATTAGTCTCCTTCAACTGACAGGAAGTTTCATGAAGATAGTCTAGTCTTATTTACTACTTTCTACTCAACTTGACATACTGGCTAGTATATATTTTCTTTGAAGAACGAATTAAAGTAGCTTTTATTTTTTAATGCTTAGAGAAGAAAATTGAGTAGTTTGATCAGTTGAACTGAGCAACCTAGATAATCTAAGTCTGAAGCTTTTTGCATTTGTGCTTTGTGCTTATTGGTCGAAGATATTCTGAGAAGGCAATAGGAGTCAATCAAAAAATATCTTTTTTTAATGATTTTATTTATTCATTTCATTCATGAGAGACACAAAGAGAGATGCAGAGACATAGGCAGAGGGAGAAGCAGGCTCCCTGCAGGGCCCCTGATGCAGGTTGTGATCCCAAGACCCCAGGATCATGACCTGAGCCAAAAGAGACACTCAACCACTGAGCCACCAAGGCACCCCTCAACAAATATCTTTAAATAAATTAATTTAAAAAGAAGCAATGTGGCAGTGTCAGAAAATCCTGGACTTACCTCCTCCTCTCATGAACACAACAAATTTACAACTACATATGGAATGGTTTCCTCTGAAAAGAACTAAAAACTGAATGAACAGAGCCTCTACAACAAAGGAGAAAAGGGCACATTGAGGGAAAAAAAAAATGAAAAAACAATAACAGGAACAGGAACAGCAATCCATAATCAGGATGGATCTCAAAAATGCAGAACTTTTTCCTAAGTGAAGAGTCTGTGCACTACATCAGGCACCCCAACCCCTAGATCCTTCACAGGACAAATGAGAGTCCAAAATGCCTTACTTTGTAAACCATTGGGAATCACATACAGGAAAGCCATAGAACTGTAGGGAACAGAGAACATGCTCTTAAGGGGCTTGTGCACAGAGTCACTTACCCTGGGACCCAGCACAAAAACAGCTGCTTAAAAAGTATCTAGAACATATCTGAAGGAGATGCAATTACTGATCTTAAAGTATCTTCTGGAAAGACAAGAACTTATTGGGACTCTCTCTCTGGGGACAAAGGTATTGTCAAGTGCCATTTTTGCAAACTCATTGCAGATTCAGTGACTGAGGGTATCATCTTGGAACTCTCCCTCTAACATGTTAGCACTAGAGGGTGTGCTGTCCTGAGGGCCCCACCAACTCTCATTGCTGCAGCCATACATCACATGTGGCTCCAGTGAGAGCCATGCCCACCCCTGTTCCACACATGCTACAACTGGGCTAGGTGAGATCCCTGTCCACTTCCATCCTACAGCTGCAGCCTCACAATAGCAGGTGGATGCACTCAGCTCACATAGGGGATGAGTCTGGCTGCCGGGGAAGAGAGCACTTCTGAGCCCCGCAGGATATCTCCTACATTAGGCCACTCCTTTAAGATGGGAAGAGGTAGCTGATTTGCCTAATATATAGAAACAAACACAGAGAGTCAGGCAAAAATGAGAAATGACTTTTCCAAACAGACAAGAAAAAAGAAAAAAAAAAACTCAGACAACTCAGAAAGAGACTTTAATGAAACAGAGATAAGCATTTTACCTGACAAAAAGTTCAAAGTAATGGTCATAAAATGCTCTCTGAACTAAGAAGAAAAATGGATGAACACAGTGAGAACTTCAACAAAGAGTTGGAAAACATCAGGAAGTGCCAAACAAAAAAATTACAAAGCTGAAGAATATGATAACTAAACTAAAAAGTTACCTTAGAGTGGCTCAACAGGAGACTGGATGAAGCAGAAGAATGAATGGATCAGTGAGCTGGAAAACAAATCAACAGAACTCACCCAGATAAAGCAGCAGAAAGAAAAAATAATTTTAAAAAGTAAAGATATTTTTAAAAGGCCTTTGAGAAAGAATAGGGCAGAATTACACTTGCATTATAGGGGTGTAAGAAAGAGAAGAGAGGCAAGAAGACTCATCTGAAAAAACTATGACAGAAAACTTCCCTAATCCAGGAAAGAAAATACACATAAAAGTCCAAGAGGCCCAGAGAGTTCTAAACAAGATGAACTAAAGAGGGCCACACTAAGACACATTATAGTTAAAATTTAAAAATTAATATATAGAGAAAAAATCTTAAAAGCAAGAGAAAAATAGCTTCTTACATATAAGGGAAACACATAATGCTATCAGCAAATTTTCAACACAAACTTTGCTTGCTAGAGGGAGTGGCATGATATTTTCAAAGTACTGAAAGAAAAAAAAATAAACAACTTTCAACCAAGAATTCTTTACTCTGCAAGGTTATCATTCAGAATTGAAGGGGAAAATAAGAGTTTTCCAGACAAGCAAAAATTGAAGTTCATCATCACTAAACCAGCCTTATAAGAAATGTTCAAGGGACTTCCATGAGCAGAAAAGAAACATCACTAACTAATCACAAGAAAACACATGAAAGTAAAACATCTCACTGGAAAAGGTAAATTTATGGTAAAGATAGTGAATCCATCAATTATTAACCAATTAAACAATTAAACAATTAATGACAATTACAGATAAAAGTAGTAAAATTAACTAAAACTAAGTTAAGGGATATATATTATAAAAAGGTCAATTTAAGCAACTGTACACACATGGGATGTTATATGTGAACCTCATAGTAACCACAAGGCAAGAACTTATAGTACAATACAAAAGAAAATGATAAAGGAATCTAAACATAACACTAAAGAAAATCACCAAACCACAAAGGAAGAGACAGGAGAAAAAGGAGCAGATAGGAACTACAAGAAACAGCTAGAAGATCACTAATAAAACGGCAATAAGTGCATACCTATCAATAATTGTTATAGACATAAATGGACTAAACTCTAATCAAACAGAGTAGCTGAATGGATAAAAAACATTATCTATATGCTGTCTACAGGAAACTAACTTTATATTTTTGTTTGTTTCTTTGTTTATTCATTTATTTATGTAATCTCTATACCAGTGTGGAGCTCGTACTCATGACCCCAAGATCAAGAGTCACATGCTCTTTCAGCTGAGCCAGCCACACGCCCAGAAACTCACTTTATTTTTTCATTTTTATTTATTTATTTATTTATTTATTTATTTATTTATTATTTATTTATTTATTTATTTATTTTTTGAAACTCACTTTAGAAGTAGGGTCACACACGGGTGGAAAGAGAAGAGAAGATGGAAGGGATGGAAAGAGAAGGGATGGAAAAAGATGTCCCACTTATAAAGAAACAAAAAGAAAGCTTGTGTAGCTGTACCCATATCAGAAAAAAAAAAAGACTAAAATAAAGACTGTAATAACAGACAAAGAGAGGCATTACATTATGATAAAGAGGACATCCGATAAGAAGATATAACAATTTTAAATATTTATGCACTCAATATAGGAACACCTAAATATGTAAAACAAATATTAATGTACTTAGAGGGAGAAATGAACAGTCATACTGTAATATTAAGAAATAGCTGACATCAGAATTACATCACTGCATATATTATTCAGACAAAAATATCAATAAGGAAACATCAGACCTACATGATACATTAGACCAGATGGACTTAATATACACAGAACATCTCATCCAAAAGCACCAGAATATATATTGTTTTCAAGTGCACATGAAATATTCTCCAGGATAGATCACATATTAGAATGCAAAATAATTCTCAATAAGTTCAAGAAGGTTGAAATGATACCCCGAATCTTTTCCAACTACAGTTAGATGAAAGTTAAAATCAATTACAAGTTGAGAACTGGGGAAAATACATAAAAATGTAGTGATTAAATAATCTACTGCTGAACAACCAATGGGTCATTGAAAAAATTGAAGGAGAAATTAAAAAAAATACCTAGAGACAAATGAAAACAGAAGTAGGACATAACAAAATCTATGGGTTACAGCAAATGTAGTTCTAAGAGGGAAGTTCATAGTAATAAGGGCTAACTTAAAAAAATTCAAGTAAAGGGATCCCTGGGTGGCGCAGCGGTTTGGCGCCTGCCTTTGGCCCAGGGCGCGATCCTGGAGACCCGGGATCGAATCCCACGTCGGGCTCCCAGTGCATGGAGCCTGCTTCTCCCTCTGCCTGTGTCTCTGCCTCTCTCTCTTCTCTCTCTGTGACTATCATAAATAAATAAAAAATTAAAAAAAATTCAAGTAAACAAATCTAACTTTACACCTAAAGGAATTAGAAAAAGAAGAACAAATGAAGACCAAATTTAATAGAAGGAAGTAAATAATAAGGATCAGAATAGAAATACATAAATTAGAGAATAAAAAGACAATGGTAAAGATCAGTGAACTAAGAACTGTTTTCTTTCTTTCTTTCTTTCTTTCTTTCTTTCTTTCTTTCTTTCTTTCTTTCTTTCTTTTTTGAAAAGATAAAGTTGACAAAGCATTGGCTAGACTAAGAAATAAAAGAGAGAGGGTTCAAAGATATAAAATCAGAAATAAAAGAGAAGTTACAGTTGATGCCATTGAAATACAAAAGATCATATAAAATACAATTATATACCAACTAATTGGACAACCCAGATGAAATAGATAAATTCCTAGAAACACAGGATCCAGGGATCCCTGGGTGGCTCAGCGGTTTAGCGCCTGCCTTCCGCCCAGTGTGTGATCCTGGGGTCCTGGGATCGAGTCCTGCATTGGGATTCCCGCATGGAACCAACTTCTCCCTCTGCCTGTGTCTCTCTCTCTCTCTCTCTCTTTGTCTCTCATGAATAAATAAATAAAATGTTTTAAAAAAAGAGAACATGAAACAGAGAAAGGAGAATGTGTTTGATAAACGGTGCTGAGAAAACTGGAGAGCTCATGCAAAAGAATGAAACTAGAGATGACTATCATACACCATATACAAAAATTAACTCAAAATAGGTTAATGACTTGAATGTAAGAATTGAAATCATAAAATTCCCAGAAGAAAACATGGTGGAAAGGTCCTTGACATTGATCTTAGCAGTTTGTGGTTCTGACTCCAAAGGCAGGGGAAACAAAAACAAAAATAAAGAAATGAGACTCCATCAAACTGAAAAGCTTCTGCACAGCAAAGGAAATCACCATCAAAATGAAAAGGCAACGTACTAAACGGAAGAAGGCTCTTGGAAGACATTTATCCTAAAGGGATTGATGTCCAAAATGCACAAAAACACTCACATAATTAAAAACAAAACAAAAAACTTAAAAATGGGCAGAGGACCTGAATAGACTTTTTTTTTTCAAAGAAGACATTCAGTTGGCCAACAGACACGTGCCAAAATTTCCATCGTCACTAATTATTAGGGAAGTGCAAATCAAAATCACAATGAGATAACACCCCACCCTTTTAGAAGGACTGTTCTCAAAAACACAAGAAGTAACAGGTGTTAGCGAAAAGGGAGCCATTTAACACTGTGGGTGGGAATATAAATTGTTGCAGCCCCCGAGGAAAACAGTATGGAAATTCTGCAAATAATTAAGAACATACGGAAATTCTTCAAATAATTAAGATAGACCTAGCATATGATCCGTCTCTCCCACTTCTGGGTGTTTATCCGAGGAGCATGAGACACTAATTTGCAAAGATGGTGGCACGTCTGTGTTCACTGCAGCGTTTACAACAGCCAAGGTACGGACACAGCCTAAGTGTGCACCCACGGGTGGGCGGATAAGAGCAGGTGGAGCACACGCGCACACACGCACACACACACGTGCAGAGGAAGTGAGGGGATGATGCTACACTTGATCTTAGCCAAAAGGCCGAGAAGCGATGGGTATGACGCCAAGTGAAAGAAGCCAGATGGTGAAAGACAAATAATGTAGGATCCACTCATATGTGGAATCTAAAAAAAAAAAAAAGGGAAACCAATGAATAAGCAAAACAGCACAGAATCAGACACATGGATACGGAGAGCAGACGATGGTGACCTAGAGGGTGAGCGGGGTCTTGTGTGGTCACGGGTGCCACCTCGACTTTGGCGTGTTGGCTCTGTGGTGTATACAGATACCAAGGCATGACTCCATGAACCTGAGAGTTATGTGGCGAATTGCCCATTTTACCCCCATAGAAATGAATGTATTGATTGAGTGAATAAGCAAGTCATTGCCAACAACAACAACAACAACAAAAAGTGAGAAGGGATATAAGAATCTGAAGGAGAGATGTGTGCCTACCGGTTGGTTTTAGGAAACTGGTAGATCCAGGCCTTGGACTCGTAGGTCCCTGAAACAGTTGCTCGTGCCCTAAATAACCCGGCGTGGCCCTCAAAGCCGAGAAGCACACTGGTCCGGAGGCTCGTGCTGCGCCCTACACCAGCCCTGAGCACCCCTGCCCCTGTGGGGAGGCTGCGGAATCTCCGGAAAAGCCAGGTTCACGGCCCTGCGTTGGGCCGTTCGGCTCCCAACGCCTTTTTCTGGGAGGACCTGGCCTTGGAGGAGCTGGACAGCCACGTGCTTGCGCTGGCTTCCTTTCTTTTTTTCTTTTTTCTTTTTTTTTTTTTTTTTTTTTGGTGGAGACGTTCCTTTCTTTAGGTGAAACAATATAGAAATACAGAACAACAGTTTCTTTGAGAGCTGAAAGCATGTGCTGATGATGCCTTGCCAAGAGTTACGATATGATGGGGACAGGGTCCAGGGCAGGAAGAGTGTTGGTCCCGTGTGGAACCTGACTACCTGAGACCTTCCAAGGGTCCCGGAAATCATGCTCTGCACCCCTGAACTAAGGGCTGCCTCAGTTTCTCTCTCAAATCCTCCTGCTCTTTGTTCCCTGTGCAAGACATTTCATAACCTGGAGGACTGCCCGAGCCAAGAGTAAAGTTCACATCCTAACTCAGTCATCCACCTCCTGGTTTCTCTTCTCTTCTTTTCCTTCTTTTCTTTTCCTTCTTTTCTTTTCTTTTCTTTTCTTTTCTTTTCTTTTCTTTTCTTTTCTTTCTTTCTTTCTTTCTTTCTTTTCTTTCTTTCTTTCTTTTCTTCTTTTCTTTTCTTTCCTTTTCTTTTTTTCTTTCTTTTCTTTCTTTTCTTTTTTTCTTTTCTTTCTTTTATTTCTTTCTTTTCTTTTCTTTCTTTTCTTTTCTTCTTTTCTTTTTGTTTCTTTTTTCCTTTCCTTTCCTTTCCTTTCCTTTCCTTTCCTTTCCTTTCCTTTCCTTTCCTTTCCTTTCCTTTCCTTTCCTTTCCTTTCTTTTCTTTTCTTTTTTCTTTTTTTTTCCTTTTCTTTTCTTCTTTTCTTTTTTAATAAATTTAATTTTTATTGGTGTTCCATTTGCCAACATATAGCATAACACCCAGTGCTCATCCCATCAAGTGCCCCCCTCAGTGCCCACCACCCAGTCACCCCCACCCCCCACCCACCTCCCCTTCCACCCCCCCCTAGTTCACTTCCCAGAGTTAGGACTCTCTCATGGTCTGTCTCCCTCTCTGATATTTCCCACTCATTTTCTCTCCTTTCCCCTTTATTTCCTTTCACTATTTTTTATATTCCCCAAATGGTTCCTAGAAGAGTTAAAAATAGAGCTGCCCTACGACTCAGCAATTGCACTGCTGGGGATTTACCCCAAAGACACAGATGCAGGGAAACGCCGGGACACCTGAACCCCAGTGTTCACAGCAGCAATGTCCACAATAGCCAAACTGTGGAAGGAGCCTCGGGGTCCAGCGACAGATGATGGACAGAGAAGCTGTGGTCTGTGTCTGCAGTGGGACATTCCTCAGCCATTAGAAACGACAAATACCCACCATGTGCTCCCACGTGGATGGACCTGGAGGGATGATGCTGAGTGAAGTAAGTCAGTCGGAGAAGGACAAACACTATATGGTTGCGCTGGTTTTCTGTCCCCGTCCTCGTGGCCGGCTGAAACAACAGAGTTTTGGGGACAGTTCAGAAACAAACTGCATCATGTTTTCTAAAATTTAGATGTTTAATATAAAATATAAGTTGGGTTCGCCAGGCTTTGAATATGACCCACTTTATATTGTTTTGGTGCAGCAGAGCCCTGGGGGGACTCGCAGCTGAGGGGTTGTTTCATTGTTGTTGTACATTGTGAGCAAGAAGCCTAGTGTTTTACGGCCCCTTCGCAGCCTGTGCAGCTGCAGATGATTAACACTATTTCTAGATCCGTGTTTCAGGCACCAATCAATGGATGCTGCTGATATAAAAAAAAAAAGGACTAAATAAATAAAAGTTGTGGCATAGCACAACCGAGTAAGGTTGAAGAAGTTATTGTAGGACAAAACTAGCTCTGTTGGTTTCTGCTTCATTTACACCAAAGGTTGAAAAAGAATCGATAAGGAAATATTTTGGGCTTTGTAGGAAGGCATTGTATAAAAGAATGATGAGACTAATTTAAAATGCTATTTATTAAACATAGATGGTAAAAGAATGTGAGTCCTAAAATTCCTCTATTTAAACTGTACACTTTTAGAATTAATAAATTTTTAAAAAGATTTTGTTTATTTATTTATGAGAGACCCAGAGAGAGAGGCAGAGACACAGGAAGAGGGAGAAGCAGGCTCCATGCAGGGAGCCTGATGCGGGACTCGATCTCGGGACCCCGGGGTCACGCCCTGGGGCGAAGGCAGGCGCTCAACCACTGAGCCACACAGGTGCCCAGAATTAATGATTTTTTTAATGGCCATTTTTCAAGGAAGACCTGAATTTCCTTATATGATTATTAAACGTATGATTGTGGTATTTATATTTCCAATGCTGTAGTGATGGAAAGATTCAATTACAGGGCGTAATTTATAGTAGAGTCTCAAAAATGTTTGTTGAATGAAATTGAACTCATAGCTATTTAAAATAATACTCTTTGCCGTTGTGTAAGATTTAGCCTGTATGCCGTATGAGTGCACTGACAACTGCCCTCAGGGAGAATGACATCAGCATTTATCGCACACTTAATACGTGCAAAGTTTTTTTACTAAGATCTTACATTTTTATATATTTTACAACATCCCAAAGCTTTTATACTAAAAACTATTATGCCCATTTTATAGAAGCAAAAACTGAAGCCCAAAGATTCTGGGCACTGAGCTTGAGATTTGTTTTACAGAAAGATGGTAGCTAGCTGGCTAGATTAAAGGGGCAGATTAGGATTTGGGATCAAATTATATTTTAATGCATGCATTCCTTTTTATTTATTTTTTTAATTTTTATTTATTTATGATAGTCACACAGAGAGAGAGAAAGAGGCAGAGACACAGGCAGAGGGAGAAGCAGGCTCCATGCACCGGGAGCCCGACGTGGGATTCGATCCCGGGTTTCCAGAATCGCGCCCTGGGCCAAAGGCAGGCGCCAAACAGCTGCGCCACCCAGGGATCCCCCTTTTTATTATTATAAGTTAGTTATGTGTTTATGAACATATAATCGTATACTTATGAGCAGATGTTTATATCACCTTTAAAGTACCTAACTAAAAATAAATAAATAAATAAATAAAGTACCTAACCATCCACAATACATATATTTTGCAACACTTTTTAAAAATACTTTATTTATTAGAGCAGTTTTGGGTTTGTAGCAAAATTGAGCAAAAGTGACAGAAAATTCCCATACACCCTCTGTCCCCACATATGCATAATCTCATAATCAGTCATAATCTCTCATAATCAATTACCAAACACTCCCACCAGGATGGTTCACCTGTTGTATTTGATAAACCTGCACTGTCAAATCAAAAGCCCACGCTCTATTATCCAAAGTCCATGGTTTACATTATTTTTTTTTTAAATATCAATTGCATTTAAATACAGGTCACAGTATTTTGGATGGCAAATTAGTGTAACCCTTTTTAAAACACAGGTAACACCTGAAGTTAATCATATTTCACTCATTTCTTGGACCTTCCTAATGTCACATGTATATGCAGACGTATGTGTACATGTATACGTATAGACACAGACATATCGATACGGACGTGCCTGCGTATATAGGCATAACCAACCTCCCAACAATGTGAGGTGCAACGGGCCAAAGTTATTGCCCCCATTTCCCCAATGATGAGAGCTGAGGCCTAGACATTACATAATCTGCTCCAGTGGAAGACTTGGACGTGTTTACCCTGGCTATCGAGGTTCCAGAACGTGTTCTTTTAATTATTATATTCTAATATCTTTTGATACCTACTATTTAATCATTATAAAACATGTTATGTAAGTGAGGCACTCTTCTATAGCTTTTATTGATGTTAAATCATCTTATCCTATAACAACTCTCTATCCCTTTTAAAAATCGCTGAGTAACTCTTGCGTGGTGTGAAATTTCCCAGCATATTTTAATCCACATTCTTTTTTTTTTTTTTTTTTTTTTTTGCGGAACGTACAACTGTTAGATTCTCTATCCTGGCATCACCTTCAGGAGGGCATAATCCCTAGATACTTGAGAACTGCTTGTAAAGAAGAAACTTTAAATTCATTAGACTGAACATTTCGATGAGTCATGATATGTGTTCAAAACTTTATTTCGGGTGCTCTGCGTTGCAAGAACAAAAGAGCATGTTTCTCAAATATTAGAATACGACAACCCCGATAACAGTTTTAGGTACACGGCGCGTCTTGTCATTGCTATCATATCCCCACTCTTGTTGGAAATCCAGAGCTTGTTGATTAAAGTCCCAGATCCTGGGCCTCGTTCCTCAAAGCCGGAGCCAGGTGGCTTTGCAGCATCCTCCGTGGCTTTCTCCTGGTGGCACATGGCAGCACATGGCAGCTTTGTCACAGTAGGAGATGCAGCGGTGGAGGCACGTAGCAGAGCACAGAGGCCGGAGCTGGCCCGCCTGGCCTCACAGTCCGGCCCCACTCCGCTGGCTCTGTGAGCTTGAGCAGCTTAGTTAAATTATCTGTGCTTCAGTTGTCTACAAAGTAGGGATGACAAAAATGGTACTTTCTAATGATGCCGATTTATTGGTTACGGAGTTCATACACAAGAGCAATTGTAACACTACCTGACCCATGGCCGGCACTGCGTGGGGCTACTTACGGCTATTTTTCTCTGTAGGTTTTATGTATTTTATAATCTCAGATTTCTGTTATGTCTGAGTTTCCCCACCCCACCCCCCCAGGGAAATGCTTTGTCCAATTATTCCCTTGTTCTGGTAAATATCCATTTCCAGAGGCTTTTAGCATGATGGCTTCTGGTATGTCATTTGGAGTGACTGGCTGCCTTTGAAGTTTGTCTCCATCTCTTGGTAGCAGGATGATTTTGAGCATATTAAACTCTCCAAGACTCGGTTTTCTAGTTTATATAATAGAGATGGTAATTGTACTATCTCCCTTTGTGAAGATTAAAGACATAATTTGTGTAAAGCTCTTTGCGCAACGTGAGCACTCAATAAACATTAATTATTGAGAAATCTCTATCCAGCCTTCCCCGACACATCTCCTAACCCAAGGTAGAATTATATTCTCCTTTATCGTTGTGCCCCTAGCACAAGAAAAACACGTATTATCTACTTGTATTATAATAATTTGCTTATATACTTAATAGTTTCAGGTTGAGCTGTAGCTCACAGTTCTTTTTTTTGTTTTTAAAGGTCACATCTGACATGATTATAGGAGATGAAATTTCAAGTTACTTTGTTTTTGAAGTGAAAGGAGTTATATGATTTTGCTAGCTGAGAATGGAGAGGGTGGAAAAAAATGCGTCATATTTATTTTGGGGGAAAATGTGAGGGACAGCTACTTCAGGGAAATAATAAGGAAGCGAACATATCCTTGCTCTCCTGGAGGTTATTAAGGTGCTATATTTTGAACAAATTTACTTCCTTTAATAATGGTATTCCTGGTTTATGCCATTTACCACTGCCCGTATCTTTATGCCTAGAAATAGGGGCTTCAGAACAAATCGCCCAGAATGTATGAGAAGTATTCACATGTACTAAATGCCTCCTCTAATACGGTGATTTATAATGGGCTCTAGATAAGTCCTTCCCTGACTTTTCAGAAAGCTATGAATCCCCTCCTTGGCCCAGAGGGAGCTAACTAGCTTAGCTTAACTCCGCCTTCTACTTAGCTTAACTCCGCCTTGTGTCTGGAGGAAGGAAATGCCCAGTTGGGATGGAGATTTTTTTCTAGCTCTTCTTCCCATACAGACTTTGAAGTTTGCAAAGAAGATCTTAATTAATGTACTTCTGGGTATAGTTCTAAGTCTCCTGATACCTAGATTTCATCTGTGAGAACAGTGTTTGAATTATGCTGCTTAATAGAGAAGGGCAATGTGAGCCCCCAGCCACAAGGAGCCCACAGGACGATGACACAGGAAATAAAGCCCATTTGATTGCACACCTGGAACAACGATCGTAAGGCATTCAGCCACATGTAAGCCGTTTTCTCCGCCGTCCTATTCTTGCTTTATGAATGTCTGTTATGCGGGAAGGACAGTAAGAATTAGAAAATAAATACCATAAAAGGGGGATTCAAATATTGCTTAATGAAGCACAGTTTCAAAAGAAACAAGAAGACAGTGACCTGGGAAGAAAGGACAAATTGGATAATGTATGAAGAAGGTAACTTTTTAAAATTTAAATTCAATTAACACATAGTCTGTCATTAGTTTCAAAGGTATAATTTAGTGATTCATCAATCTTATATAACACCCAGTGCTCATTCCATTAAATGCCCTCCTTAAGGCCCGTCACCCAGTTAGTTACCCACCACCCCCCTTCCCTTCAGCAGATCCCACTGTTTTTCCTAGAGTTAAGAGTTTCTTTCTTTTTTTTTCCCCCCGAGTTAAGAGTTTCTTATGGTTTGTCTCCCTCTCTGATTTTGTTTGGGTTTATTTTTCCCTCCCTCCCCTTGTGATCATCTGTTTTGTTTCTTAAATTAAGAAGTTAGCTTTTTTTTTTTTAAGTTTTTATTTATTTACTCCTGAGAGACACAGAGAGAGGCAGAGACACAGGCAGAGGGAGAAGCAGACTCCATGCAGGGAGCCCGACGTGGGATTCGATCCCGGGTCTCCAGGATCAGGCCTTGGACCGAAGGCAGGTGCTAAACCGCTGAGCCACTCGGACTGCCCAAGAAGTTAGCTTTTAAAGAGGTATTTTAGATGGGACTTAATGTCTCCTACATCAACATCTTTAAATGCTGAAGTCTAAAATACTCTGGTTCAAAGTCCAATTACATTACTCAAATTTCTGATTTATAGAAAGAGAGATAATTACATGGGTTAAATAGATGCTTTTTATGGTAAAAGAATATCACATGCTTTTGTCTCTAAGGAAGTTAAAACTAATTGCCTATTAAGAGAAAGGATCATTCTTGCTTTTCTAAATATAAATCTGTTCTATATTGTTATAATTTACTATTTTAAAGGAACTGAGGGAAAAACATTTTTATAACTAAGTGTGAGAAGGTAGGAAAACATTATAGAAAGATGCTATAAATCATATCAATTTTTAAAATTTTCTTTATTTTTAAAATTTAAGATCTTATGAAAATAACATGTGGGTAAAAGAACAATTTAATATGATAGAAAAGGGAGCATATATTGTGTTCCTCCCGTCACTGGCCACTTAGTTGCTACTTTTGCAGAAATTTGTTCCATGCACACATTCATACAAACAGAATTATCTCCTACTGGGAGTAATTTATGCATGTTTTTGTGCTTTGTTTAATTACCCTTATTTTTCTTTATATTTTTGATTCAGCACATAAATTTATCATACCTCTTTAAATGGCCATAAAGATACCCGTAACATATATGTACCATGATTTATAACCATGTCTCGTTAACAAGCGTTAAGGTTATTTCTAGTTTTTCATCTTATACTGTTACTACAACACTCTTGAGCATGCATCTTTGCGTATGTTTATGTGTATATTTTTACCATAAATTCCTAGCAGTTGAGTTCCTAAACAGAATGGAAATATATATTTAAATGTTGATAGATACTGTCAAATACCTCTAAGTAGAGTGTACCAATTTCTCTACAAGCCGTGTATCTTGATGCCTGTATGATGACACCTTTGCCAGTAAACAATACTGTTTAGATATTAGTAGCTTTGAATTATCAATATTACATCTTGTTCTTGATTTAAAATTAGTATATATAATTACATGATCATATCAATAAACGCAAAAAAAAAAAGCATTTGGCAAAATCCAACACCCATTCATGATCAAACAAAACAAAACAAAAAAAAACTCTCAGTAAATTGGGAATGGGAAGAACTTCCTCTACTTGATAAATGAGATCTACAAAAAACCTGCAGCCGATATCATGCTTATTGGTGAGAAACTCAAAGTTTATCCAGTAAAGATCGGGTACGAGGCAAGGAAATCCCCTCTTAACAGTCCTTTTCAACATCATATTTGTAAGTTCTGGCTAATGGAAAAAAAACAAGAAAAGGAAATAAAAATACACAGATTAGGAAAAAAGAAAACTGTCTCTGTGTGGTAGTGACATGACCATCTATGAAAAAAATCTGAAAGAATGGACAAATCAATTCCTGGAACTAATAGGCAATTACAGCAAGATTGCAGGGCAAAAAGGTAACATGCAAAGATTAATTTAATCCCCAAATACCAGTGATGAACAAGTGGAATTTGAAATTCAAAATACAGTATCTTTTTTACAATATTAATTCTTCCAGTTCTTGGACAGGAAAAACTGATATTGCTAATATGACTGTAGAACCCAAAGCCATCTAGAAATTCAGTGTAATCCCTAACAAAATTCCAGTGTCATCTTTTACAGAAATAGAAAGAAAATCCTACAATTTGTATGGAGCCACAAAAGGCTCCAATGAGCTAAAGCAATCCTGAGAAAGAACAAAGCCTGAGTCATCACACTTCTTTATTGTGAAATCTCCTATAGATCTGTAAAAAGTAAACATCATGATACTGACATACAAGGAAACACATAAACCAATAGAACAGAGTAGAAAACCCTGCATATGGTCGACTAATACTTGTCAAGGGAGCCAAGAATATGCAGTGGAGGAAGGATAGTCTCTTCAACAAATGGTGCTGGGAAAACTGGATAATCATATGCAGAATAATGAAATTGGACCACTGTCTTACACGACTCATGAAAAATAAACTCAAAATAGAATAAAGACGTAAATATAAGATCTGATACTATAAAGTTCTGGAAGAAAACTTAAGGAAGAAGTTCCTTGACACTGGCCTTGGCAATGATTTTTTGGATAGGACATGAAAAGCGCAAAAACAAAAGCAGAAATCAGTAGGTGGGACTACATCAAACTAAAAATTCTCTGTGTAGCAGATGAAACAATGAACAAAGTGAAAAGGCAACCTTAGAAATGGGGAAAAACATTTGCAAACCATATATCAGTAAGTGGTTAGTATCCAAATATAAAAAGAATTCAGACAACTCAATAACAGCAATAACAAAAATCTGATTTTAAAATGATCAGAAGAACTGAATAGACATTTCCTTTCTTCAAAGAAGACATCCACATGGCCAACATGGACAGAAGACAATGCTCAACATCGCTTAAAATCATCCGGGGAGTTCAGATTAAAACCTCAATGAGGTATTGCCTCACACCTGTTAGAATGGCTGTCATCAAGGAGAGATAGCAGGCGTAGGTGAAGGTATGAAGAAAAAGGGATGCTCATGCACTGTTGATGGGAATGCTGCTGGGAAGGTGCAGTTACTGTGTAGAACAGTAAGGAGGTTCCTCGAAAAATCAAAAACAGACCTAGCGTAGGATGCAGCAATCAGATCTTTGGGTATACATCTAAAGGAACTGTAAACAAGGTACTGTAAAGATATCTCCACTCCCGTGTTTAGTGCAGCATTGTTGACAATAATCAAAATATGGAAATAACCGAAGTATCTATCAACAGATAAATGGTAAAGAGGGTGTAATGTGTATGTATTTATACAGTCAAACACGCACACACACAATGGAATGTTTTTCAGCCATGATAGAGCAGGAAATCCTGCCATTCCTGACAACACGGATGGACCTCGAAGACATCATGCTTACTGAGATAAAGCAGGCAGTGGGAAACAAATATTCTACGGCATCACTTCTCTGTAGGATCTAAAACGGCCACACTTGGGGAAACAGATGGGAGAACAGTGGTTGCCAGGAGCTGGGGGTTAGGGAACTGGGCAGGTGTTGTTAAAGGACATAAACTTGTAACTAGAAAATAAACATTTTGAAGAGTTAATGCACAACAACGTGATTACGATCAACAATACTGTAGTACGTTACAGTTGCTAAGAAACTAGATCTTAAATGTTCTTACCACAAAAAAAAAAAAGGATAATAATTAATGACGTGAGACAGGTGTTAGTTAAATCTAAGGTTACAGTCATATCCCCAAAAGTCACTTGGTAGACACTGACAAACCAAAGTTGGCATGAAAAAGCAAAAGACACAATCTTGAAGAAGAACAAAGTCGGGAAACTGATGCTACCTGACATCAAGATTTAGAATAAAGCTATGTAGTCAAGATAGCATGGTATTGGCAAAAGAATACACACATAGGTAAGTGAAATTCAAAAGATTGCCCAGAAAGAGAGACCCAGATAAATGTAGTCAAGCAAAGGCAATGGAGCAAAGCTAATCTTTTCAACTGCTGGTGCTGGAATAACTGGACATCTACATGCAAAAAAAAAAAAAAAAAGAAGAAGAAGAAGAAGAAAAGAAAAAAAGAAAAGAAAAATCTAAACACAGATCTTGCATCTGTCACAATAATTAACTCAAAACAATTCCAGACCTAAATGTAAAACACAAAACTATAAAATTCCTAGAAGACGACATAAGAAAAAAACCTAGATGACCTTGGGCATTGCCGAATTTTTATATATGACTATGAAACAAAAAACACCATCCAGGAAATACATAATTAATAAGCTAAACTTTAAATTTAAAATCTTCTGCTCTGTGAAAAACAATAGGAAGAGAAGTAGAAGACAAACCACAGAGCAGGAGAAAATATTTGCAAAAGACACATCTGATAAAGGGATGTTACCCGAAATATACAAAGAATTCTTAAAACTAAATAATAGCAAATCAAACAACACAATATTTAAAAATGTAACAGAGACTGTACCAATAACGTTTTTGGAGCTGCAAATTATCTCTATTCAGACAATCGGGTAGTTTTATTACAAGATAAGGAGGTTTAATTAAGGAGTCCTCACACTGGGAAAGATGTGCTAGATATTTAAACTGTAATAGAATGTGCCTGATTTACTTATTTTTACTATTATTCAGACCTATTATTTTTAAAGCAGTTGATGTTTGATGGACAGCTGCTGTAATGAACCTAATTATTGTTTTACGTGTTTTGTTTTTGGTAATATTATCAAATTCTTTTTTTTTTTCCTGCTCTAAATACTTCCTTCTCTAGGTAATCAATTTTATTTCCTAGCAGTTTAGAAAACGTAATATTACTATCCTTAAACTGATTTCTAATGATTAATTCTGCTATGCGTTCATTTAACTTTAATCATGACATTTAAAATATTAAACCCAAAGTTTCTGTTACCAAGTTTTTATTAAAGAATCCAACATTCTGGATACATTATGGCTGAACCTCCTGCTAGCAAAATGTTGGCAGAGAGACAATAGTATTTCTGGGTAATGGATATTAAAGGCCAGAGCGTATGAATTTTTAAAGTTAGTAAAAAGCCTTTTTTCATACAGCTGACTAATGTAGATAAATAATTAGGGGATTTAGAGTCATGTGCTGCTACGTTTCAGTGACTCATTTGCCTTTCTTTTTCTAGATTCCTGCTTTATTTTATTTATTTAATTTTAAATTTTTTAAAAATATTTTTTTAATGTTGGGCTTCTCTAGTGTCAAAATATGGTACTCAGTACTTCCTATCTATTCTCTATTCACATTGTGATTTTGAATATGGAACTTATATTCTTCGATATCCACCTATTGGCAAAGCCAGCGTGCCTTACAGCAAAGGACCATGCTCCTCTTCTATGTGGTGGACTCATTGCTGGGAAGCGTTTTGGCATCCACGTCCATCAGGGGTGTTGGTCTGTAACTCTCCTTTATGGTGGGGTCTTTGGTTTGGGGATCAAGGTCATGTTGGCCTCATAGAACAAGTTTGGAAGTGTTCCTTCCATTTCTACCTTTTGAGACAGCTTCAAGAGAATAGGTATTATTTCTTCTTTAAATGTTTGGTAGAGTTCCCACGGGAAGCCATCTGGCCCTGGACTCTTGTTCCTTGGGAGGCTCATTTTTTTTTCTTTTAAATATCTATTCATGAGAGACACAGAGAGAGGCAGAGACACAGGCAGAGGGAGAAGCAGGCTCCATGCACCGGGAGCCCGACGCGGGATTCGATCCCGGGTCTCCAGGATCGGCCCTGGGCCAAAGGCAGGCGCTAAACCGCTGCGCCACCCAGGGATCCCTAAATTAGATTTTAAACCAAAGACTCTATTTAAGAGATGAAGAGGGACACTATATCTTACTTACAGGGTCTGTCCGGCAAGCAGACCTAGCGATTATAAATATTTATGCTCCTAATTTGAGAGCAGCCAATTATATCAACCAAGTAATAACCAAAGTAAAGAGACTCACAGTAATGCATTAATAGTAGGAGACTTCAGCACCCCACTCACAGCAATGGGCAGGTCCTCTAAGCAGAAGATCAACAAAGAAACAAGGGCTTTGAATGACACATTGGACCCGGTGTATTTCACAGATATCTACAGAACTGTGCATCCCGACGCAACTGAATACACATTCTTCTCAAGTGCACATGGAACTTTGTCCAGAATAGACCACATACTGGGCCACAACTCAGGTCTCAATTGATACCAAAAGATTGGGATTGTCCCCTGCATATTTTCAGACCACAATGCTTTGAGACTTGAACTCAATCACTAGAGGAAATTTAGAAGGAATTCAAATACTTGGAGGTTAAAGAGATTCCTGCTGAAAGATGAAAGGGTCAGCCAGGAAATTAGAGAAGAATTAAAGAGATTCATGTACACTAAGGAAAATGAAAACGCACCTGTTCAAAACCTTTGGGATACGGCAAAGGTGGTCCTAAGAGGGAAATACCTTTCAATACAAGCCCTCTCCAAAAATTAGAAAAATCTCAAATACACAAGCTAACGTTACACATAAAGAAGCTGGAGAAAAAAAGAGCAAATAAAGCCTAAAACAGGCAGGAGAAGGAAAGTAATAAAGATTAGAGCAGAACTCAATGAATAGAAACAAGAACAGTAGAACAGATCAATGAAAATAGGCACTGGTTCTTTGAAAGAATTAATAGGATAGATAAGCCCCTAGCCAGACTTATTAGAAAGAACAAAGAAGAGACCCAAATTAATAAAGTCATAAGTGAAAGATGAGAGATCATGACCAACACCAAGGAAATAACAATTTTAAAAACATAAGCAACCATATGCCAACAAATTAGGCAATCTGGAAGAAATGGATGCATTCCTGGTTTTTGCCTCTTTTGTATTCAAATAGTATATAAATTGTATTAATTTGAGCCTGCAATCCTAGTTTTTGGTTCAAAACTTAATTATTTGAAGTGGTTATATTTGAATGATAAATATAAATGACCAACACCTTTAGTAGGCACTGGGTGTCAGCAGTCACTTTCCTAGATCCCTTTCTTGTTTTAGCCTTGAGATCCCTGATACCTATGTAAGGTGTGTAACTAGAATGGCGTGGTTTTGCATATAAAGCTCTTTAGAGGTGGTTTGATTCCAATCTGCATCTAAGTATAAGGCAATGATTGTTATGATTAAGAAAATTATGATAATGATGAAAATGAGGTTGAAAGTCACACACAAAGAAAACCCAATGCCTAAATATTTATTGCTAACAGGTTACTAGGAAATTTCTAGACGTTTCACAGGTTACTTCTAATTTATTAGTTACTACCTTTATCTTCGTTTTATAGATTAAGGTGTTAAAACTCAGATTGTTTATAGGAATCGCAAAAAGCCACTGACGTATTAAGTGACAGAGTAAAGGATTGAATTCAGGCCTGTTGGACATCCAAGCCTCCATTATTTGCTTATTGTTGCTTATTTTTTTTAAGATTGATTGATTGATTGATTTATGAGAGAGAGAGAGAGAGAGGCAGAGACACAGGCAGAGGGAGAAGCAGGCTCCATGCAGGCAGCCCGACGTGGGACTCGATCCCGGGTCTCCAGGAGCGCGCCCTGGGCTGAAGGCAGGCGCTAAACCGCTGAGCCATCCAGGGATCCCCATACTTTTTGCTTGTCAACTGACTTGCCCAGGCTCACGCAGCTCTCTGTTCATTAATATATTTAAAGCAAAAATCTGGGCCTTCTATCTACAGATATTATTATTGTGACTTGTGTGGCTGTAAGAAGTGATGTCACTGTAGATGGTGTCCAGTCCCAGTTAGACCATGCACACCTTCTGGTGTTCATTCCGCGTGTCCTGAGTCAGATTTCATCTCTACTTCTATAAACCGCTGTTGTAAAAGTGTCTATCTTTTTAAGCTTCGTATTTTACTATTCGTTTTTACGTTCTCATTGGGTGAGCTCATTGTCTGGCTCACAAAGATAATAACAGCCATAAGATTGTGTCCCCGGGGCGCATCCTCTGACATTCAGTTTACTAACTTATAGAGTTATTAGCTTGATAATAGTTGTGAAACACACTAGGAACAGTGTTATTATTATTGCTTTTATTATTATTATTATTTATTATTATTATTATTATTATTATTATTATTATTATTATTGGCAGCTTTCATCCGTCTTTCCTGTACGACTCTAATCCCTCTATTTGTTTTCTAGACCTTAGATCTATTTATTTCCTGTCTCTTTAATCCTTGTTCTAGTAATTATCCTTCCCTATAATATCTTTAATATTTCTAAATCTAACTTAGGTATTTGATCATATAAACAGATTCAAGTTTCTATTATCTAAGAAACAAAAGCATGAAAAAACCATATCCTTCCTGTTTACGTACAGTCCCCCTGCTAATTCATACTGTGCAATTTTATTATCTTTGCAGGCAAATCTCTTAAGAGCATTTTATTTTCATTTCACTGCCTCTTGTTTCCTTATCTACTGTACATGATCATAAAAACTCCTGTAGGTCATGTAATTTTTCTATAGAGACTTTATCTCACTTCCAATTATTTCACTTACTGAACTTCTAATTCTTACGCAGCTAAAGCAATGAAAGTATTTTTCGCAAAGCGTTGGTAATGTCTACGTTGCTGAATTCATCGTGTTCTTATCTTATTAGAGCTTCCCGCTCTCTGCCTGCAGTCATCATCCCTTCATCATTGGACACACATACGGAGCACATACCACGAGCCAATCGTTTGCATAGGTGCTTGGATTATAGTGTTCTAAGGACCCAGAAAACCCCTAGTTTCACCACTTCCACATTTTGGAGTGAAAGAAAGAAAATAAAGACGTAAAACTACACCCAATGTGCCCTAAGATAGTGATAAATGAGAAAGTGGGAATAGAGCCGACAAGGGAGAGACACAGGGTGGTGGAGGGAAGTCTTCTCAGAACAGACCATGGAAAACCCACCCGAGGGAAGTGCATCCGGGAGCCCTTGGGATAGAGGCTGGTGGTGTGGGGAGGTGAGAGGTGGTGCTCACACCATGTACGTGGGAAGCAAAACTACAGGAACTTGTGAATGGACTAGACATTTTGGTTTGAAGCGTGTGTGTAGGGTAGTAGGTTGGGGTGGTGTGTCTTTCGAAAGAAAATTGTGAATCCGTGATAGATAGTTACAAGTAGCCCTACGTTTGTTGCCATCACTATGTAAAATCATAGAACAGAGCCATTTAGCTTATCATATCACCCCAGAACACATTCCCTCATTTACCTTCGTGGGGATTACAGTCCTTTCCACTGCTCGGGTTTCCCCAGCTCAGTTGCTGGCGGTGATCACAGGCTGTGAGCCTGCTGTGTGAGGACACACCATACATGACCCTTACACACGAAAGCATTAGAACCCAGTGCTGGCGAGACGCAGATTTCTCCACCATCCACCTCGGCTGGGCTCTGAGATGCTGTGACTAGGGAATCTGTACGGTATCTGCTCCCCCGGGGCCGAGAGGCCTGGTGCTATAGCTGGGCTCCCACTGGAATCACACGGAACGTGGGAAGGACGGTTACAAGAAGTGCGTGTGCGTGCGTGTGCATGGGGGGGGCACGTGTGCAAGGAGAATAAAACCGTATTCAGTATGAGCAAAAAATCACTCTGGGAGATTTGAGAAAAAAAAAAAAAAGTTTCCCCAGAATTTTAAATTGTTTCCCAGAATTTTACTTCGGTTCTGAACAAGTGAGGATTTATAGGAATGATAGGTGCAGAAGCTCAGGAAATTTGGAAAAATTAACTTAGAAGTAAAATTATTTCATTTGTAGATTTTCCTTGTGATTCAAATCCCGTAAATTCTGACATACTATATAGTAAAAAAAAAGTAAGGTATGTTAAACTCTTAGAGCCTAGGGAAAGAAAGTATAATAACAGCTTAACTTCACCCATTCCTTTTGAGTGAATGCACAAAATCGGCTCAGAAATTTTGATGTTCTAGTGTTCGCAAGATTAAAATTTTCCATTGAGAGATAAGAAGTATCTCCTTTTCCCATTTAGCTTCGCCGGATACATAACTCTCCCTACAAGTCTTTATATATTTTAATGTGAAAATAAAATTGTCTGTTTTTCACCTGACTCTATTATCCTCATGTTAATCTGAGTGCCCGAAAATGTGGTGCATTATGACTATTTTATGCTCACGCAGCATATTGGAACTTCAGAGCTTTGGTTTCCAAGGATTGTGATTATTACAGGTGTTCTTCTATTTATAAAATTTTAATATTGAGGCGACATTAAGTCTTGAATGCTTTCTAAAAACAGAAAAATGAGTTTACATTGGCGTATATTCTGCGAGCAGTTTTCATTCAAGGGCGTCGTGCAGTACGATGGAAGGTGCCAGCCCACCTTAATACGGTGGTTTGATGCAAATACAGGTTTCCACTGGATCCTTCATGTGTTCCAAATACTGAGTCCTGAAGATGAGAGGACTCGTGGCCACCTTGCCTGGTCACTCTAGTCTAAATTATAGCAAGCTGGTGATCTTTGCAAGAATTTTATTTATTTATTTTTATTAGAGTTGACACACTGCATTCCATCGGTTTCAGGTGTAATTCACAGTAGTTTGAGACGTGTACACACTGTGCTCTGCTCACTGAGGTGCGGCCGCCACCTGTCCCCACGCCGAGCCAGAGGATCCTTGACTCATCACTTTCATGCTGCGCCTTTTACCCCATAACTCACTCATCCCATAAACGGAAGCCGGCGTCCCTTGCTCCCCTTCGTTCATTTTGCCCATCCCTCCACTTCCTGGCAACCACTAGTTTGTTCTCTGTATTTATAGATCTGATTCTGCTGTTTGTTCATTTATCTATTTAGATCATTTTTTTAGAGATTTTATTTATTTATTCATGAGAGACACAGAGAGAGAGAGGCAGAGACACAGGCAGAGGGAGAAGCAGGCTCCAGGCAGGGAGCCCGATGCGGGACTCGATCCCAGGACCCCGGGGTCACACCCTGAGCTGAAGGCAGACGCTCAACCGCTGAGCCTCCAGGCGTCCTAGTTTTTTAGACTCCATAATGAGTAAGATCATACAGTTTTTGGAGCCCTCAGGCTGACTCATTTCTCTTAGCATGGTACCTTCTAGGTCTGTCTGCGTGGTCACGGATGCCACAATCTCATCCTTTTCTATGCCTGAGTAATATTCCAGCGTGTGTACGTGTGTGTATCCCATCTTCCTTACCCATTCATCTATCAACGAACACTTACATTGCTTCCATGTCTTGGCTATTATAAATATTGCTGCAGGAAGCACAGGGATGCATAGAGCTTTCTTGACGCTGGTTTCCAGGTTGAATTCTCATTGTGAAGGATTTATTAGATCTTTGGTTTCAAACAACCCAAAGCTACCCTGTGAGAAAATAGGCTGGAGCATGTCTATCAGTTGCCTCGTCTCTGTAGTGACTCAAAAAGCTAATGAATATGAATAGTAATGAAATTGTTGATTATAAAGAATATTATGCTTGGACCTTCTCTTCTGGAAGTTAAAGTGACTATTTTTTTAAAATTTTTAATATTTATGACAGTCACACACACACACAGAGAGAGAGAGAGAGAGAGAGAGAGGCAGAGACATAGGCAGAGGGAGAAGCAGGCTCCACGCACCGGGAGCCCGACGTGGGATTCGATCCCGGGTCTCCAGGATCACGCCCTGGGCCAAAGGCAGGCGCTAAACCGCTGCGCCACCCAGGGATCCCATATTTTTTTTTTTTTAATGTAGACAATCTTCAGTCTATATTCTGTAACGTTTATGGTCTTAGAATAGAAAAGGATCTTAAATATCTACTCCATCTTCGCCCTTGGGAAATTAATTCTTTTACATCGTTCCTGTTCATCTAGTTTATGCTATTTTGACAATCAGAAATCACCCCCTCATATCGAGGTCCATCTAGCTGCACCATCAATCTCGTTGATCCTTATACCAAGACATTTTAAAAGGGGAGAGAGCTATACTGATACTTACGTTGAGCACAGCACGATGTATAAACTTGTTGAATCACCGTATTGTACACCTGAAACTAACATAAGATTGTGTGTCAACTAATTCAAATAAAAACATAAAAAAATAAAAATTAAAGATGAAGATGTCAACAAAATAAAAAGAACTTCTCAGTATTTTGTAATGAACTTAATACAAAGTGTTTTGCACTTCCAAGTTCCATAGTGATGTTTGACCAATTTAGGAGCTGATTAAAATGCACAGCTCCAGGAGGGCCAGAAGGCTGTTTACGTTGGAATTGAATTATACAATTTATCAAATTATGTGTTTGACCTTCTCTCACTTAGAATTATCTTCTATAACTTGTAGAACAGCTTATCAGAGAATGGTGAAAGCAGTTAATTTTATTAAAAAGCATTTTAGTAACCCAGTTCTCTAGTTTGCATTATGTGGCATGGAGTGGAAAGGCTGCTTTGGGGCAATCTTTATCTGCATCTACCGAAAAGTTCTATGTCTTCTCTGTTTCGCCGTCAGTGTTTTAGACCCTCGTGTCCAGTCCTTCTCAGATTTTAATGGCTCCTGAAAAGCCATTTAAACTCATTCTTCAATCTAGTCAATTATCAAAAGAAAGATGAATACATCATTGAGAAATATATGAGCCTAGCGATAATTAAAGATAAATTTAAATGTATTTGTAGTATTAGATTTATAAGAAGTACCATTTTCTAGGTGGAAGTACAGCTGCTTCGGTTAGCTTGAATTATTCTTTTTAAACATAATTGTCTGAAGCCTGATTAACATATTGCTGAAAGGGGATACTATTTCTTAGGTTTTCTGCTATTTTCCTAAGAGAAATCATCACTGCATTACAAATATGTCTGTGATGCATGGCCTTTTCTTCCTGTTGCTTTATTATAACCAAGTAAATGGGGAAATATATTTCCAACTCAGTGCATATTTATTAAGCACCTATAAATGTGTAAGGCATGGTGCTAGCCGCTGTTGGAAATCCAAATTAATAATGAAATATACTACAGTCATGGCTTCAAATAGCATTAATTTAATGGAGATATAACTGCATAATTCCACAAAGAGACAATATGTATTTAAATATAAATGTAAAGCATTTGTGAAAGGTTAATTGATATATATTTTAATCTCATACAATCCTGCACTTGCTGTGTATTAGAACCGAATAATGATAATAATAAAAGTAGAAACTGGCAGAAGTGGTATTAATGGTCATTAAAATAATCTCTTGTCTACTTTGCTATTGTTATATTTTACTTTGTTGAGCACAGACTCGTTCCATATGGAAAAAGCCCTCCTAAGAGCTAATGACTGTATTATTAGAATAGAGGTCCATTTTATGTATTTGTACAATTCTATCTTATTATTTATACTTACTGGACAATTACCAAAGGGAAAAACTTGGGAAAGAGGCATCATCATAATATTGGGAAGAAGGTAAATAAAAAGGGGGAAATAATAAAGGTCAGTTATCTTTATCAATAATTGGCTACTATCCTGGCTCCTAGGAATGCATTGTTAGAGTGCAGATATGAGTTCCCCAAATATGGGGATGCCACATTCTAAATAAAATGTCTAAAAATATATGTGGCTTAAGTTTTACATCCTACATCTCTACTTGTTTTTTTTTTTTATAAATTAATTTTTATTGGTGTTCAATTTACCAACATACAGAATAACACCCAGTGCTCATCCCGTCAAGTGTCCCCCTCCATGCCCGTCACCCATTCACCCCCACCCCCCGCCCTCCTCCCCTTCCACCACCCCTAGTTCATTTCCCAGAGTTAGAAGTCTTTATGTTTTGTCTCCCTTTCTGATATCTCCCACACATTTCTTCTCCCTTCCCTTATATTCCCCTTCACTATTATTCATATTCCCCAAATGAGTGAGAACATACACTGTTTGTCCTTCTCCGATTGACTTACTTCACTCAGCATAATACCCTCCAGTTCCATCCACGTGGAAGCAAATGGTGGGTATTTGTCGTTTCTAATGGCTGAGTAATATTCCATTGTATACATAGACCACATCTTCTTTATCCATTCATCTTTCGATGGGCACCGAGGCTCCTTCCACAGTTTGGCTATTGTGGACATGGCTGCTAGAAACATCGGGGTGCAGGTGCCCCGGCGTTTCATTGCATCTGAATGTTTTAACTTTGTAATTCTAGTGGCTAAAATTTATAGTCCTCCTATATTGTGAATGGAAGTTTAATCATAATAATTCCAAACTGCACTTTCTCCAATTTGTATAATTCAGAACTAATGTAAAATCACTTATTTGGATGAACCTAAAAGTTGATATTTTCCTCTGTAAGGGTTATTATTTAATGTGTTTACTGTTATGTGAAACCGCAAAAAGTATGGCTCTGATTTTTCTACATAAATGAGAGAAGAAAAACAAATAGCAAATCATGGAAGGACAGCTTTATATTATTAGTAAGCTGCACATTAAGGACATGGAACATCTTCCACAGCAATGAGGTCTCTGTTGACCTGATGAAATAAATACTTAGGGATGATAATGGAGGAAGGCTAAAGAAGATATTACTGCGTGCGTTTGTTCATTCACTCATTCATTCATTTATTCTTCTAGCCATTCTTTATTATCAACAATATGCCAGCACTTCTCGGCACGACTTATACATTAGTGAATAAAAGCAATATATATTTTGCCCTTGTGAAAGCTAAAATTTAATATGATATTTTAATATAATATTAATTGATTATGAGTAAAGAATGGGAACGTAAATACAGTATGAGATCAGTACCGTGATCAAGGTGGAATTGGTGTGATGCCCTAATAGGGTTGTCAGACTTCTTGAAGGTATGACATCAAGTCGCGGACATGAGGGTTAAATGGAGGCCATCAGGCAGGTTCAGGAAAAAGAGTGAGGCAGAGGAAAGGCCCTGAGGAAGGACAGAATGTGACATGTTTGAAAAACTTAAGGGAAGACAGTGGGACTCTCCTGGACTCGGATGGTAGCCGGATGGTAGCCAGACATAGATGGAGAGAAGTAGAGATGTCAGTGTAACGTTTTGAAGTCAGAAACAACAGGGCTCCCTGATGAATTGCACATGAAGAGCAAAGACAATGTAATAATCAGTGATTTCCAATTTTCTGTGTGAATTATCTGCATAGATCGCAACATCACTGTAAGCATTAGATAAGCCTAGAAAGGGAGAAGGAACAATAATCTGGAGCTCCATTTTGAATCGGTTAAATTTAAAAGGAGATGTGAATTAAGCAGTGAGTTTCACAAAGAGAAGTTTTTTACTCATGAGAAAGAGAGAGAGAGAGACGCAGAGACATAGGCAGAGGGAGAAGCAGGAGCCCGATGCAGGACTCGATCCCAGGATCCCAGAATCAGGACCCGAACCCAAGTCAGACGCTCAACCACTGAGACGTCCAGGCGACCCAAAGTCAGAGAAGTTTGGTGAAGAGTTAGACTTCTACGTATAAATGATAGTATAACTCACAGAAATGGATAGGGGAGAGCCTGACGACAAAGAGGAAAAGAAAATAGACCCTGGGGAGTTCCAGTATCTAGAGGCAGGCCTTGAGAAAGAGTGTGCGGAGGAGAACTGGGAAGGAGAAACTACTGAAGTCGGGAGACAAGCAGGACTTCACGGTGAAACAGAAGGCAAGGAGACATTTTTAGAGGGAGGGAACTGTTGACTGTGTCTTTTCTCCCCAGAAGATGAGTGAGATATTTATAGAAAAGTGACTATTGAATTTGACATTTTGGGGTTGGAATTCATAGCAGAATAGATGTGGCATGCAGGAAAATAAGGACATAGAAAATAAGTTCTGGGGAAAAAACTATGGGGAAATCTCACTAAAGACCAAGGGATTTTTGTACTGTTGCGTTTTGGTTATTTTCAGGGTAGGAGCTTAACCATCAGAAGACTGTTTGATATCAGTGGGGAATTCAGTAAACCAGGAGAGATTGAGTAATAATATATATTATTAATAACATACAAGTTTAAATATATATTATATAATAATAAATATTAAATGATTATTATTATATATAATATATTTTATATTATATATAAAATATATATTATATTTTTAAACTTGTATGTTATATATATGTATATATATGTGTGTATACATTTAATTTTTTTAAAAAAAGGTAGTGGAAAAAAAGAACTAAGACTTTTGGAGAATAAGTTTCAACTGTCTTAACTTGAGAAACTGCCACTCCTGGTATTATAATGTGGTTTTTGGCCCAGGGTTAGTGAAAACATTCTTATAATGTACTTCATGATAGACTAAATCAGAAACCCTGGATCGATATCTGCTTCCTCTGTAATGGAAGCCTTGTCCTTTGTTTTAAAAGAGACTTTTAAGGAGATTTGTAGCAATAACTTTGAATCATGGCTAGACGCGAGTCAAAAGCTTGTGCTACTAATAGGAATGTAAAATCTTTGAGCATATGCATTTGCAGTCTCGCCAGGAGAGAGAAAACTGATGCAATGCTGTACTGATTCAAATCTATTTTACATCCTTCTTCTTAAAAGAGGAGAGCTTTGGCAGCCTTCCCAACTAATGGAAGGTTTCCAGAGCAAAAGTTAGTGACTATCAGGTTCTGGCTTCACTATCAATGGAACAATCACTTAAGAAGCATTAAGTTTAAATGACTTACTCCAGAATTTTCATTCAGACTTATCTGATACCAAAACCCTCCAAATATCCTTGAAAGTGTATATGATGAAATTGAAAACGTGAGCTTTCAGAATCAATCCATTGCACATAACTATGAAAGCAATAGGGGAAAAAAGCTACACTGGAATTTCTGTAATTTAAAATGATAGTCATAAAAAAGATTGGCAAAGAAAAAAATATAATACTGTTGGGGAATGCTATGCTTATAAACTTTCACAAGTCATCCTCGCTTCCCTATTTAATAATCGTCATAAGGAATGTTTTAAAGTATTCATGAGATTCACAACACTTCATACATTTTTGGTCTTCATCATTCTACCTAAAGTTTCATAACTGAAGTTACATATGAATAACTGTGAGTTAGTTTACCTGACTCCACAAAAATAAGGCTTTTTGAGACAAATGAATCAACCCCTACCTTGTACATTTCTAGTAAATACATGATTATAAAGAGGTTAAAAATCTATAGTGTGAAAAAAAAAACCTCATATTTAACAGAAGCTTTATTTTGAGTAAAATGTCTGGAAATAACAACAACAATCCACATTTGAGTGCATTTAAAAAATAGAGAAGCATCATCAGATCCCTTGTGTTATTGTGAAGATCAGTTGCCAAAAAAACCGTTAAGAAGAATTTGGCCCGGATTTCTGCTTTGCTTCTTAGTAACTCTGTGAACTTGGCCATACTGCTCAATCTTTCTGAAGCTCAGTCTCCTGACATAGGAAAATTGGCTAATTTTTCATAATAGTTTAAGATTTATAAGACAGATGATATAGCAAGAGAATCAGGTAACCTATTTACAATATCTGGGATGCCTTGCTGGTGAATGTTAGCTTTCTAAAAAGGGCAGGTTTAGAGAGAGTAAAACAAGTGGCTCAAACATTTAGTGTTTAATGGCTCAGGTGAGTTCTCAAAACTACAAGTAATAGTGCCAGTCCGTTCCTTCAGTCAATATTCATTAAGCAATTCTTTATTTCTTGTTCCTTACTAGACAGCACAAGTATACAAACTAGTTTTATGGATAAAAGGAAAGTAAGGCAGGAGGACGGAGTGTGTTTGTTAAATAAGAGAGACTCACGAGGTTCAATAGTGCAACGAGGAATAGCTGCATTAAGAAGATGATAACCTAAAGGCCATGAGAGGTTGCATCACGTGGTGTAGCTAGATCCTAATCTGAACATCAAATCTTATTTATTATTTATTTATTTATTTATTTATCTATTTATTTATTTATTATAGCAAATTTTAAGGTAGGAATTGTAGGCTGTTCCAGCAGCCGTGAATTTCACAATTAGATTAAATTTTACTTAAGCTTTTCATCTAGGCTGCGACCGACAAGTGGAACGGCAGGTACAGAGCAGTGGGGAGCCCCAAGACTGAGAGGTGTGAGCAAGGTGGAAGGCCAAGGGATGCTGGGAAGGAGTAGCCATCCAGATCACATAAAAGCCAAGGACCATTGTGTCATGGACTCTAAGCAAGTGTTTCAGTGAGTATTTTACTGAATTGTATCCAATGTTACTGACGCGTTGGATTAAGGACTGAGAATTTACCATTTGGGGTTTTAGGGATGCAAAGTCATTTGTAAACTCGACAAGAGCAACTTTGGTACGGTGAAGGTGAGAGAAAACTTGGTGAGAAAGAGATTCGAATTTAACTCTTTTGAGGAACTTTGCGGTAAAGGAAAGGAGAAATGGTGCACGTATCATGATTTATTGTTGACTTTAAAACCATTAGCTATGAAGATTAGTTCGTAAATATGTTTTAATTAATCTAAATAAATAATATTCAAGTAGATACGGATGGTTTGATTGTAAATGAATTTTACATGTTTTTTTTTTTTGCAACGTATTTTGACGTTGTTTTAACATTAATGATTTAAGAGCTAGAATTACAGCCCCCCCCCCGCCCCCTGCACTTAACTCCAAATTCAGTCTTAGTAGCTTGAAAGTATTTCATAACTAAAAAGTAGACATTGGTGAATATTTGATAACTATTTTTTAGTGGAGTTGTCATGACCCCTGTAAAATTAATATTCTATTTATTCACAGTCTTACCTGTTTTAAAACTATATTAAAGAATTACTAAGGCTTTGATGAGAGTCTTCAAAATGACTTTTCAAATCTGTCTCCTGAAAGAAGACAAGCGAGGAGGCTCTGACTTTGATGATACTTTTCAGTTTACTACTTAACCCATGAATTCTTCTTATGCGATAGTTTGATATTTTAAAGAACTGTTAAATGTACAAATATAAATAAGCATTATTTGCTTATCAGCTATATTTCTCAGCTACCACTATACCATGTTCATAGTTAAGAGTATTTAAAACTGTATTTATATATTGCATAGATTCCAAAGGCTTGTGTTATAATTTTCTTTTGTAAAATTTGTTTTGTTCACTCTCTGAATTTAAAAACAACTTGTATTGCCATGGAAGTTATCCCTTTTCACTCTTAAATCCATCTTTTTTAAGTGGTAATTAAGCTGGTGATCAAACCACTTTTGTTCCACCTTATCATCCTATGATAATATATTTTAGGGCACATGCATATATTTCGTGAAATTTAATCCAGGAGTAATGGGCAAGTATTTTCCCTTACTTGTATGATGTTAGTCATACTTCCATTAAGTTCTTTGATAATATTTAAGAATTTAATTTGGGTAATTTCTTCCAGTAACAACAACCTATAATGAGGTAAATTACTACTTTCTACATAGCAAAGAATACCTCCCTGTGAAAATCTTGAGTGTATTTTGGAGATACTTCCTAAATCACAGGTATTTGTGTCATGGAAATAATAATGTATATCTGAAGGTGCCTACACTATTGTTTGTTTAAAAACGGGGAAATAGGGGCACCTGGATGGCTCAGTTGGAAGAGCTTATGACTCTTGATCTCGGGGTCATGAGTTTGAGCCCCATGTTGGGTGTAGAGATTACTCCAAAGAATAAATTAAAACTAAAATAAATAAATAAATAAATAAATAAATAAATAAATAAATAAATAAATAAATAAAATAGGGAAAACATACTCTTTTCAGGCAGAGTTTACTCTAGCAACTGAATTATTTTTAGTGTGATTGAAATCAAGTGTAATGTGATTCATTTATGAATATATCACACATTCAGCATTTAGTTATCTTATATATTATTAAAACTATTCTCCGTAGGGCAGCCTGGGTGGCTCAGCAGTTTAGCGCCACCTTCAACCCAGGTCCTGATCCTGGAGACCCGGGATCGAGTCCCGCATCGGGCTCCCTGCATGGAGCCTGCTTCTCCCTCTCCCTGTGTCTCTGCCTCTTTCTCTCTGGATCTCTCATGAATAAATAAATAAAAAATTAAAAAAAAACTATTCTCCATATTGTTATACATTTTGAAGTATTTCATATAGTTTAATATATTGCTAAGACTTTAATGTAGCTGGTTCCATTGTTGATCAACAATTAAAAGAACAATAAAAGTCCACGTGTACTTACTTCAAAATGAATACCTTCGAAACAACGTTGACGCATAACTGGGCAAAATTTAGTATGTATCAAGCAAGTCATACATTTTTTGAAATAGGATTAAACAGCTTTTTTATTAAGTATAATTGATATGCAATACCCGATTCGTTTCAGGTGCACACCATAGTGATAGAATATTTTTAAACGTCATCCAGTGATCTAGTTACCATCTAGTCTAGTTACCATCTGCCATCAGACAAAGTTATTATAGGATTATTGACTGTTTCCTATGACTTATCTATATTAAAGCTAGAAGCTTGTAGCTCCGATTCCTTTTTATTTTAATAGTGTTTTAGAATTTTAAGAGCTATCATTATGGAAAAATCATCATCTATGCTTTTGTTTTTCCCTCTCAGAGTGTTAAAAAATGGTTGATGTTCTTTTGGATTTGTCGGTTTTTCTTTATGATGTGCTTGTCAAAACAGGGGGCTAACTTGAGACAGAGTAATCCGAAGCTGCCAACACTGCCATTTAGAATGTCATCATTTTACATTGTAATGTTGCTGTGTGATGAAGGCCAGCTGGTGCATTTAAGTTGCTTATTGGAAAATTGCATCTGATTCGTTATTGTGATTTGTGGTTTTGTACAGAAACACTTCATCATTCTTATGTAGCGAGCACTTCTGAAGCTGCTGAAGGCTTTCTCTTTAGCTGAGTAATGTGTGCTATCAATCTGCTAGTTTGGAAGAGTTTTCAACTTGTATTATCCGTGTTTGTTTGCACAGGAAGCGATGTACTGCAGGGGCTGAATTCATAGTGATGGCCTGGAACGGACTAATGAGCGGTTCTGCGCACTTCGTGATTATATTTTTATATAACTTAGATTAGCGCAATTATTGTGTACCTATCCAGTCATAATTCTCTCTTGTACCATCTCGAGATCCAACAGGGAACTGAACCACTTGTTTTCATGAAAAGTTGCATTCCTTTACCCCAAAGATACTGAACCATCATAATTTGGCACGTCCCTTTAGAAGTTACGACTTACCACTAGTAATTAGTGACCGCACAGATTAATTCTGCATTTGTGTCCAGTTGTAAGCTGAGGCTACTGACGCTTAGTATGTTTCAGGAAAATACGTATATGCAAAATATATCACTTTTATTGCATTCTTGAAGCGTTAGCTTAATTTCAGGGGTTATAGTCTCAACCACTGTATGTTTTGGGTCATATCTTTTTTTTTTTTTCACATTCACTTTTAGAAGTTTGGGGAAAATGAAAAGGATTTGCAGAAAATCAAGAATGAACAAAAATGTTCAATGAAGGCTTTAAAATATCTTTCATCATTGGGACACGTGGGTGGCTCCATCAGTGAGGGTCTGACTCTTGGTTTCAGTTTAGGTCATGATTTTAGGGCCGTGGGATGGAGCCCCACGTGAGGCCCTGCATTCAGCAGGGAGTGTGCTTGAGTTTCTGTCTCATCCTCTCCGTCTGCCCCTCCCTCTGCTCACACGCTCACTCGCTCTTCTCTCTCTCTCTCTCATAAATCAATCAATCTTTAAAATATTTATTGTTATTATTTAAGAGAAACTCTTCCTGTGAAAAGAGAAAACATATGACTACTTTTTTTTTTTAACTAATTAGGAGAAAGAGGGACACTTTAAACACGTGAATAAAAGTACAAAATGTCAGGTAATCCCCAAATACCTGTTAAAGACATGTTTTTTCTCTTTTCCTTACATCTGCCTCCTAAAATCACCAAGCACTTTAAAAAAACAAAATATTTTTTTTTCCTTAATCTGCTAACCATTCCCCAAATGTTACTAAGGCAGAAGGACACCGAAGACAAAATAAAAATCCACATTAGTGAAATTCTTGACCCATTTATGAAAATTCTAGGGAAAAAATCTGCAAAAATATTTATGTATCAAAAAAAAAAACCTATGGATCTTTTACCATAGATGTGTATGTGTCACATCTTATAGACACCATGATGTTTCTTTTGAATTGTGTGAAATGCACACGGAAATCTAATGCTAGAAAATGTCTATACCCATGATCTACTTCAAGTTTTCTTTCTCAGTTTAAGAAGTCATAGGACTGAAACTGAGACTGTAGCAGACTTTGATGTATTTTGTAGGATTAGGATTATGTAATCTTTAAGACATACCACAAATTCTCGAGTTTTGTATTACTCTATTTTCTGAAATCTATACAGATATCATAGATTTACAGATACAGAAATATCTGTAGACTTTTGTGAGCATGGCAGGAATTTCGGAGACCGTAACCGTACATGGATATTGCAGTCCCAGGGATTCAGAGGAGGTGTAGACATTCTACAGTTAAGTCCCAACCCTAAATATTAAAGGGAAGGACCTAATGAATGTCAAGCTGAAGGCCTGTGTAACTGAGAACTGACCCGAAAAGGTAAATGCCCATTTCATTATATATATATATATATATAAATGAAAAAGGTCAATGAACTCAAACCAGAATCCAGCAAGATGATGAAGATACACAGCTTCTTCCACATGTTGGACTAAGGCTGTACAGAGCTCTAATCCTGCGGGAAGTGGGATCACATTTGCTGGGCATCAGACAACTATACAGATAGAACCCAAGCAGGTTGGTCTGGCTAAGCTGGGGAAGCAGAGACCAGGATTTGGGGCTGGTGGGGCAGCTAAAGTGTGAATTCTGGGCGATGAGAGAGAAGGGAACTGCGTAGAGGAGGAGCCTCACAAATCTGCATACGGATCTCTTTTCACTGTTGGCCAAATACACAAGATTGGCAAGTTTAGAGCAAGACATGGCTCGTAGGGAGCCGTGAATTGAGTAGT
The DNA here is from genome assembly GCF_905146905.1 of Nyctereutes procyonoides. Classification (NCBI taxonomy): domain Eukaryota; kingdom Metazoa; phylum Chordata; class Mammalia; order Carnivora; family Canidae; genus Nyctereutes; species Nyctereutes procyonoides. Next base: position 1,635,377 of record NW_026575122.1, read on the forward strand.
TTCTGGAGGCTGTTCCATGCTGCGAGGCATCCGGTAAACCACAGTACGCAGAGCTTTCTGTGGAATCTGTGGCGGTTCAGTTGACCCTCTAGGTGAGTCAGGCTTTGGAATTAGGGGTGATTTAACTTTTGTTGTACTTTCCAAGTATAATTCATGAGCTCTTGGGGATCTCTCAGACCCTTCTAGGGTTCAGTGAGGTCAGACTATTTCCCCACTTTGTTAACATCTGCAGTTATATTGTCAAAGCCCGGGGAGTAAAACTTCAGGTATTTTAGCATGAATAAATACAATAACAGCGAAATTTAATAGTACTTATTTTATTCTTCACTGCCTTGGGATTGCAGTAGAAAATATCAGTTTCACTTAAGAGTCTCCTTGATGAAGTAGTAAAGTAGTAAAACATGTTATTTTTATTAGCCTCGACCTGAGGATTTTAAAAAATAATCCATATGATGAAATTGGAAGTATGTGTAAAAAAACGATCTGCAGCAAAACGAAGCAAAATGGGTATCTCAGAGGAAAGCACTTACATGATAAGTGGCAAAAAGGACTATTTTTTTCACAGAACAATAATTTTATATGAAATGATGACTAACGGAAAACCTTGTTTATTCTGACTTAAGTATTATTAATAATGAATGAAATGTACTTGTTACTTTAAAGGAGACACCTGACAGAAACAGCTGACAGGGAAAAAAATTGAATTAATAGTAGCAAAAATTCTCCAAAATTGGTGTTTGAATTGAAATACAAAACTTGCTGATTCCAGAAGTCCAGAAAATGTCCAACAAGGGAAGAAGTATATGTTCCACAAGGGGGAACAATGATATAAAAAATGACTAACCTGGGATCCCTGGGTGGCTCAGGGGTTGAGCGCTGCCTTCAGCCCAGGGCATGACCCCAGGGTCCTGGGATCGAGTCCCGCGTCGGGCTCCCTGCATGGAGCTACTTCTCCCTCTGCCTGTGTCTCTACCTCTCTTTCCTTCTGTGTCTCTTATGAATAAATAAATAAAATCTTAAAAAAACAAAAGACTAACCTGTCATCAGAAACAATGGAGGCATGAAGACAATGGAATGACATATTTCAAGTGCTCAAAAGAAAAAAAAAAAAGTCAAGCCAGAAATATTCTATAAAAGTATCCTTTAAAATTAAAGATGAAATAAAGGCATTTTCAGAAAAACAGGAACAGAAACTTCTTTGCCAACAGAGCTTTCCCTATAAAAAATCCCTAAAGGACCTTCTTCAAGTTGAAAGGAACTCAACCACAGTAAATCGGATTTGCAGGAAGGAACGGAGCACACTGTGTATAGTCTGTATGCAGGAAGATCCATGTATGTAAATGTGTAGGTTTTCTTAATGTGTTTAAAGAGACATATGAGTTGAGGCACTGGGTGGCTCAGTCTGGCCCAGGTCATGATCCTGGGGTCCTGGGATCGAGCGCCGTGTCAGGCTCTCGGCTCCATGGACTGTCTACTTCTCCCTCTGCTCCTCCCCGAACCTCATGCGTGCTCTCTCTCCCTTTCTTTCAAATAGATAAATAAATATTTTTTTAAAAAGACACGAGTTTAAAATACAAATTACAATGTTCATTGTGGGGTTTATGCATGTGTATGTCTGTGTGTAAAATTTTGGTGTATCTTATCGTATATGTACGTATATATGCACAAACATATATACTTATAGGTATTTGGGGATTTAAAGTCTGCCTATTGAATACTATAGCCTGTGCTTTAACTTTGTGCTCCTATTTTTAGTTAGCTTTTTTTCTTTCCTCTGAAAATATTGACCGATGAATACTGATAGGAAGAAAGGAAATGTTTATGTGCGGGCAAGTTTTTAGGATTAATCTAAATTATTTAGGAAATAATGTGTTTAAGAAGACAAGCTGATGTTTATTTTTAATTCATGTATTCATTCAAAATTCATTTAAAACTTAGTACATGTTAACCATAATACAATGTAGTACTTCGATCTCAAAGAGTATACATTCTAATTTGGGCGTAGAAAATAAGGATAGAGTGGGTTGTTATGTAAAAGGTGAGTGTAGATGCTGTGGAAACAGAGAGAAACATAACACATGGGCATTAATTTCCATCCTGAGGGTCTCGTGACAAGAACACTCATTCATAACTTTTTTTTTTTAATTTTTTTTTTTATTTATTTATGATAGTCACACAGGGAGAGAGAGAGAGGCAGAGACACAGGCAGAGGGAGAAGCAGGCTCCATGCACCGGGAGCCCGACGTGGGATTCGATCCCGGGTCTCCAGGATCGCGCCCTGGGCCAAAGGCAGGCGCCAAACCGCTGCGCCACCCAGGGATCCCACTCATTCATAACTTAAAATATATTGCTAACCAAGATGTTTTATCCAGTGACATATGGTATCTAATACTTAATACAACACCGAACTATTTCTCCTTTATGTTTTTGAAAGTCAGGAGAAACCATCTGATACTGGATGAAAAGGAAGTTTCAAAGTATCCCACCATTGTACTCTCATTCATGTCCTTCCACAGAAAAATGGAGAATGTTTGCCAAGAGCTTTGTATCAAAAGGAAACCAACATTTTGTGTCCAGAATATTTAATAGAACGTTTTAATTTGTTTTTTTTTAAAAAACTGAATTTAAAAATTGTCAGTTTTGCATGAATCTTAACTTTTCAGTATTATCTCTTAGGGTTTAAGTTAATGAATTTGATTGCCAGAATTTTTTGGCTAGAAGACCTTAAAAAATCTTAGTATTATGGTGGTAGCATTATCACCAACAATGATGATTCACATAAAAAATTCAACAAGGTTATAATGTTCACTCCTTATAATGAGCACAGAAGACACATTCGTGTCATCCTGGTGGTGCTGACATCTCAATTTCCAAATAACAAGAAGGCAAAATAATATGTTTACTAATAATACGTTTACTCATATTTCAGTTTATCTGTCCAAATCATCTGTATTTTTAGCCACCGTATCGACAAGATGGTCCTGCCTATTTTTAGAAATGATAGTAAAGATACAAGACAATAAAAAAAAAAAAAGGCTAATCAGGGAGAGGGCTGGGAGGTCTTATCTCAAAGGAGCACAGAAGTAGTAAAACTAAGATTTGGAAAAGCCAGTAATTAAGATTTGATAATGCAAAATAATAATAATAATTAATTAATTATTTTTTAAAAAAATTGATAAAAATAATGATAATAAATTAATTGATTAATTTTTTAAAAAGATTTGATAATGCACATTGCTTGGGCAAGAAAAGGGACATATACTGGAGAGATTTAACCTGCAGCAAAGTGGAGGCAAACTGCACCTGTCGTGGAGTAGGCATTAATGGCTGAACGACCAAAGGAGGGATATCAATCCAATTATGGGCCTAAACTGACTATACTAATAGCATATAGCAAATTTTGAAGCTGGCCACCCTGAGATGCTTACATGTTGGGATTCTCATGCCGCAATGAACTGGTATTTTCTGTTTTAAAATGCGACTATAGTCACTGGAGTCCTGTGGAGTCTCATCTGGTGATTCAACGTGACATTACCCACAGGTAGATTTCAACAATGATTTGTTTTTTGATTGGAAATAGAGGATGTCATTTTCAACAGCTCCCTAGGGCTGGCCCTCTGCCTCTGTGAGATTCCAGGAACTACGACAGTCTTGACAATATCTTCTTACATAACTGACCTTGGAGCATTTTCCTGCAGTCCAAGATAATATCTTTTCATTTATATACAAATTCAAAGAAAATAGGTTTTCACCGTAACACTTTTGTTCTTACCTTCCCCTTTCTACATCAGTCTTCCCTAATGCATTTCTAGTTGGAAGTGACATCTGTGTTGCCTATAGAAGAGTCTCTAATGCTGCCGGAAATCATGATACAAACACTGCTCTGAAAAAAGTCATAGTTTAGCAATTTAGTTTACCCGATGACATGAACAATGCGGTGTCTAAGAATGAACACTGATTGCAAGCTGGCTAGTTAGCCCGCCACATTCTCAGGGGTGCCAGAAGACGACACGGGACTACTAGTACCACTTGTGCAGGTTCCCTGAGCCTTACTTTCCACAGGGTGACATAAAGGGCCATGTGGCACCTTATGCACAGTAGGTCCTATTATAGGAGAGGAAACCTCGATATCTTAGAAGGAGTGAGGTAGACAGAACAATGGCTTTCCAAACATATCTGTATGCTAACCCATGAGCATGTGAATATGTCACATTACATGTGAAAGAGGAATTAAGGGGGCACCTGGGTGGCTCAGCGGTTGAGTGTCCGTCTTTGGTTCAGGGCATGAACCCGGGGTCCCGGGATCGAGTCCCGCATCAGGCTCCTTGCATGGAGCCTGCTTCTCCCTCTGCCCGTGTCTCTGCCTCTCTCTCTGTGTCTTTCATGAATAAATAAATAAAATATTTTTAAAAAGAGGAATTAAGGTAGGAGAGGGAGTTAAAGTTTCTAATCAGCTGACCTTATGATAGGATGAATTTCCTGGATTATTCAGGTGGGCCCAGTGTAATTATAAGCGTCCTTAAATGGGGGAAAGGGAGGCAGAAAAGTCAAATTCAGAAGTGATACGATGTCAGAAAGACTACGGGCTGTTGCTGGCTTTGTAGCGGGAGGGGGCCACAAACCAATGAATGTGGACAGCCTCCGGAAGCTGGAAGGACAAGGAACCAAATTTTCTCCTAGAGCCTTCAGAAGGAAAGTTCTGTCGACTGTTGATTTCAGCTCAGTGAGACCCATTTTAGATTTCTGACATCCAGAAATGACGTTCTAAGCCACTAAAGCTTCAGGTAATTTGTTACAGGAGTAACAGAACACTAATATATGAAGATTCATCAAATCTTCACATTTTCCCTGGAGTGCAAGGACTTTTGGAAGTGTTTAATTTCTTCATTTCTTTCAAGCTCCCTTTCAATCTTTTCTTGGAAGACCTTATTTTCTTACCATCTCTGGTCAATCCATACAGGGATTCCATTCGGTTAATATGCTGCGGGACACGTGCAATGAGGGACGTATAATTGAGGTAGGAGCCAGTGAATTTCGCCTAGATCAGTGCTAGTTCTGACCTTGGGGCCCAATAATAAACAAAATAGATAAATGAGATTTTATTCAATAGTCAAATTTTGCAGGAGTCCCTACTGGTAATATCAGCAAGACACACATACAGTTCATCTACTGAACAGAAAAGCTGCAGCGAAGTGTATTGGATGAACGTAAAATAACAGAAAATGTCAAATGTCTGAACAAAAAATATTTTTAAGCAAACTAAAGAACTCAAAATAACCTGCTACTTTTCACAGTCGTGTGGTGAGGAATACTGGTCTACCTTGACGTAACCGAATGCAAGGTGCAGGATAAAGAGCTGTTTGGACATTATCTCCCCAGTTGCATGTTGATAGAACGAGTAGCACATACGTTCCGTTGGTCTGTGGTGTTCATCTAAGTACGACCAAGAGTGATCTCCTGTTCATCAGAACAGGCAAGGACATTAATCCATGAGTGTGTGCTGAACACGGGGCAGCAAGCAGTTCTCAAATAGTAACATAGTGCTCAAGAGCAATCGTGCAACTGAGATAAAAACTGGAAATGAGACTTTTTAAGATTTAAATTCAATCAGCCACCGTCTAGTACGTGATCAGTTCCAGATGTAGAGGTCAGTAATTCCTCAGCTGCACATAACGCCCGGTGCTCATCACATCATGGCCCTCCTTCATGCCCATCCCTCAGTGACCCCGTCTCCCCACCCACCCTCCAGAACCCCTCAGTCTATTTCATTGGGTTAAGAGTAAGTAATCAGGAGAGAGAGAGAGAGGAGAGAGAGAGAGAGAGAGAGAGAGAGAGAGAGAGAAATCATGAGCAATTAACAATTAGAAGTGAGATATTTTATAACGAAGGACCTATATTGCTTCCAGGCCATTTTTTGTGATAATGACAATAACTGCAACATGGCATGTTACATATTCAAGCGAACTCCCTAATGCACACACACACACACACACACAAAAAAAACTATCTGACATGGAGACCATCACAACTTTGATTTTCCTGGTTGAGGATACTCAGGGTCAGAGGAGCTGTCAAGGGAGGAAGATGATCTGAATACCATTAGTCTTACCCAAGAGTTTATTTTCTTAACAATCATTTTATACTTGTTAAAATGATGGGCCTCGTTTCTTCTTCATTGTTTTTTTTTTTTGTTGTTGTTGTTGTTTCTGTTAATTACAACTACAGAAACCCTCTGAAACTGTCTTTTGAGACTTTGAGGGGAAGATGATCTTTTATAAGGACTAAGGAATAACTCCCAAAGCTCCAAAAGAAAAATTGATCCAGGCCTCAAGGATAAACTTAAGCCCCGCATTTGAATGGCACCAGAACTGCCATTGATTCTGCACAACTGTTTCAATTTTCTTTCTCAAAAGAGAATGGCATTTCTGTTTCTGTGTCCGTGACTACAAGGTTTACATATATAGGATGGCAGGAGACTGACCGAATAGAGTATATATATTTTATTTATATTTATTTATTTATTTATTTATTTATTTATTTATTTTTGCTGTTGTTGTTCAATGTTGATTTCATACTCATAAACTTACCTCCACAATCCAGTTAGACGTGAAGAGGGATAAGGAAAATTTGGAACCCACAGGACTGCAGCAAGAGCACAAGGATTATATGGTGTTTCAAGCAGACGAGGGTACAGCGTGCTCTCTTGAGCCACAGAGGGAATGGTCTGGTGGTTAAGATAGATCATAAGTCAAATGTATTCGACTTGTCCACAGTCAGCAATGGTGCTCTTCCTGCTGGTCCTGGCATTCCTGGACCCAGAGCATCCTATGGCTTTCATGGTATTCATGCCCTCTCTCACCTTACCTAAGACCACACGCTTGCCATCTAACCATCAATCTTGGCAGATGAAGACCTGGGAACCATTTGCATTGGGTCTAGCATTTGTCATGGACAAGGTGCCAGGACCCTTGTGCTGCAGGATGGAATTCTCATCACCAAATTCCTCCTCATAGATGGACTTGGAGTGTGAAGTCACCACTCTGGGACATAAATCTCGGAATAATACTATAGAATTGGAAATTTTATAACCGAATTCTGCTTTCCCAGTGCTCAAGGCAGGGAAGTTTGCTGCTCTCTTTGAAACTCTGTCTCCAGATGGCTCAAAGGAGATCCCAAAGGCCGAGAGCACAGGGTCGATCATGGCTAGGCAGGGCCGTTGGTCTGGGGTAACGACATCTAAAAAAACCTCATGGATTTGTATTTTATTTTCAATGACTCCTGCTAAGCTATGATCCAGAAGTTTTCTTCAATTAATATTTCAGTCATAAAATTGTGAAAAGACCCAATTCTGTACATCTATTTTATTTTATTATTTTATTTTATTTTATTATTTTATTTTATTTTATTTATTATTTTATTTTATTTTATTTTATTTTATTTTATTTTATTTTATTTTATTTTTATTTATTTCATTTTATTGTTTTTTGTTTTGTTTTGTTTTGTTTAGAGAGAGAGGCAGGGGAGAGGCCGAGGGAAAGAGAGTGAGAGGACTTAAAGCAGGCTTCATGCCCAGCATGGAGCTTAAGGTGGGCTCCATCTCCCATCCCTGAGATCATGACCTGAACCGAAACTAAGAGTCAAATGCTTAACCGACTGAGCCGCTTAGGCATCCCTGTACATCTTCATTTAGATTGTCTGTTTACATTTAAATTTTTTGCACATTTTTATTGGTGAAATGTTTATGCATCCATGTGTAAATATTTTGTCTTGATTTCTTTTTATTTCATAGGTGCAACTCACATATTTAATTTTCTTAATATTAAAATATTTTTTAAATGTGAATTTCATGGGTATCAGTTTACTTTGTGCTACACTGAGGTTGGATAGATTTTCTTTTTATCTTCTTTCTTTTTATTGCTATTTCTATTTTTCCCCTATTGTTTGACTATATCATTTGCCTATCTTTGTATTTTTGTTAATTTTTAAATTGTATTTTGGATACTCCATCCATTACTTCAATACATGCAAAACTCTAAATCTACAACCGTCAGATTAATCATTCTTTGGAATAAGATTGGCCATTTCGATCCCAGTTTTACAACCTTTGTTGAATCCAATTTCCTTACATGCAAAGAGTTCGTCTCTCGGCCTTTAGTCCCCCTACCTTGTGGAGCCCAGCCTCATTCCAACTACTGTGCCCTTAGACCCCTACCCAAGGGACCAGACCAGATTTCTTAAAGCCGATCACTCGCGTGCCTGCCCATGGAATTGTTTCCCTCCTGCTGTCACTTGCATATAAATATTCACACACAACTCTCCAGTTAGCAGTGTGTGTCCTACCCTGGATGCAGACACAGTTTGTCACCCTCAGATCCAAGCATTGATTTAGGTGACCTAGCTAATAACTGGCTAGGGCCTCTTTTGTCTTTACAATTCCAAATGCCATTGTCATACTCTGTAAAGAAGTTGACCTGACACAGACGTTCTTTTATTCTATGGCATTGTTTGAGTAGCTGTCCTCCCCCTATCAAAGTCTCTGCCAAAGCTCTTAAGATTGATTATTTTATACTCTAGGGTAATGAATATTTGGAGATAACAGACTCACATATCCATCCTTCCCAGTAAATTCCAAGTGCTTTATATTCGGTGAATTTTTTATGATGTTTCCCTCCTCAAGATATTTCTCCCTATTCTATATCTCATAGAAATTTATATGCCTCACTGTGGCTATTCACTATTATATGGGTTGTACCTACCATCTGCTAAAGTCTTCAAGTCTCTTTGTCTTTTTTTATTTTTGTATTCTTCAAATCCAACTTACGCAAAGCCTTGCTTTGATGTTAACATATTAAAAAAAAGAATTAATAAACTAAACTGTTAAGAGTAATCCTTGAGTTATCAAGGCATTTCACTTTTCAAATCAAACATTTTTATATTGTTTGATAATTGTACAATGAGTATATACTACTTTCATAATCAGAAAAATAAATAAATTTCATGTGAAATTTTAGATTTGTACCCTAGCAGCAGCTTTATGAGAGTGTTCCAAAATCAATAAACTTAATTAGACTAAAATGTTTCAATTATTATTCTAGTATGTTTTTATTGTGCTTCATTTTGAAGATAACCACAAAGGAGAAATCGAATTTTTAAAGTCTTTTTGTGTCTGTTCCCTTAATTAGAGTCTGTGTTTACTTCTCATCATGACCATTTCTTCCATTTTATCATACATTATATATGGCATACTTGTAAAATGGATCTAATTTAATTATAATAGCGCTACTAATAATTAATAAATTACATCTCTAGGCCTATTTCTATAAGGTCTAAAAACTGCAGTTATATTATTAAATAAAGATGGTATTTCATATTTTTATCTAATTAAGTTTCTCTCTTATTTTCCTCATCCTCTAATAACTCAGTCTCTGCTTACTTCCTCAACCTATTTTTTTCTCATTTCTTTCATGAACATTAATTAGTTGGAAAAAGTCATAGGCTCTATTTTCTAACTTATGCATATCTTCCTTGATCAATCCTTATTTCGTTTTCTATTTTTTGCTTCATTAATTTAACAAGAACCAGGTAAACAATGTCAAATGAGCAAACTATATTTTCAATGAGCACAACATTTCACACATTCTAAAATCATTAAAAAGTAATTAAGGTTGTGCTTAAAGCATCAGTTGGATGCTTGTCCAATTTTTTAAATGAAAATTAATCTCTTTGAAACTACTTATGATTGAATATAAGATATTATCAAAGATTTAAGTAACATTACTTAAGCTTGTCATTCTTCTCTGTTTCCCAACTTATTCAGTGACTTTAAGTTCAAAATAGGAGAGAGGACATTTTTCTCTTGGTCATACCTTTCATGTGCCTGTGCAAGTGCCCTTGATAAATATTTGTTAAAGGAATGAATTTCTCAGTTCTAGGGATACACCAGTAAACAAAACAGTGATGCATTCTTGTCTTCATGGACTTTATCTGTTATCAAGAGGAAGAAAATAAGGGAAATAAGTAAATTTTCACTTAAATATTACCTTCTCAATTTGGACTTCCAAAGATCACTTTATTTCATTTGCAGCCTTTCTCCATGACCCACTGTACCCCTTATCTGGGTATAAGGGGTATATCTGTACCCCCCCTCTTCCCTGATTATTCTCCATAGCACTCTATACCTTCTCTATAGTATGTTATTAAGAAGAAAATAATGACAGTGGCTTCTTTTTTGAAAAAAACATTGCAGGGTCATGGACAAGAATTGAGGCAGGGACAGTTGTGAGGGAAGGTACAACAGTAATCCCGATGAGACATGATGATAGCTTGGTCCAGTTCAGTGGCAGGGGAGGTCATGGTAAGTGGCTGAGTTTGGAAAGTATTTTGAAGAAAAACCCAAACACTTTTGCTTCAGGTGGTAAGGACAAAGAAGTCAATGATGACTCCAGAGTTTTTGCTTAAGTGATTAGAATGATAGTGATGCGATTAATTGGGGTGGGGAAGACTGAATGAGAAACACATTTACGGGTAAAGGAATCAGGAGTTCAGGTTAGGCCATGAAATTATGATTTTGTCCTTTAAGAAAGAGCAAAGGGTAATGTTCTAAGAAAATACTGTATGATTTCATGACCCACTTGCATTTATTTATTATTTATTAATGTAATTTAAAAAAAAGTTTTATTTGAGAGAGAGAGAAAGAGAGAGCAAACATGGAAAGTTGGGCAGAAGGAGAGAGAAACTGAAGCAGACTGCATACTGAATGCGGAGCGCGACATGGAGCTCTGTCTCAGGACCTTGAGATCATGACTGACCCAAAACCCAGTTGGCCACTTAACTGACTGCACCACCCAGGTGCTCCCACTCTTGCATTTGATGGTCTGTTAGTTTAAACTGAGCTGAAATATAGAGACTGTGTGTTTTCTTTCAAACATATACATCTGCATGAGTGCAAGGGCAGAACTGGGATTTTGCTAACTGTGTATGATAAAGTGAAGGAGTAGAGAGGGATTGTAGTAATCACTTATGGACTCTAAACTGGGTGCATAGAGAAGGGAAGACATAAGCAGTGTGAGGAAGACTGAGAAAACGGTGGTCAGGTGAAAATTGCTGGAGTTGGGACAAAAGAAAGAGGAGCTTGGATCTGAGGTTATTGGTGATGAGTAGTAACAGTTATTATAATAAAAACAAACGGCCATATAACCGTAGAAGTAAATGGCTGAGGTTGGGTGGAGGAAAGGATCATTGTCATCAAGGGTATTGAAAGTGCCATCTCTATGGATGTCATCAAGAATATTGTTGGCTTGGGTGACAATGAGCCAGGAGCAAAGGCTATTGAGGAATAATTGGGATACAAGGTTCACAGATGACTGTATAAAGCAAGGATGGTAAAATCTGCTGATACGAGATTCAAAACTGGGTGTTTCTAGGAGGAAGTGACAAAGAATGAAGAGGAAGGAAGACATCCGTATTGCTCATGGTAGGGGTCACATAAGAAAATTAAAAAGTTTGAGAGGGCTGAAGAAGCAGTGTCTTTAGGGGACATGCAAGTTTTCTTAGAGCAAGAATGTGAAGGAAATGAATAAACTGGTATAAATTATACATTTGCAAAAAAAAAAAACCTATCCATTATTAGTTTATATTTGCATGTTTTTTTGAAATATTGGAAATTATGCTTATGGGCTACTCTAATGTACTGAAATGCATAGAGGTCTATCTGTGTTGTGCAGTGAAGCCTTTGGGCCTTGTTGAGGTGGCATGTCACTGATGTAGCAGGCAGGCCAAGGAAGTGAGCAGGAATACTTGCACAAAGGAAATATAAGAATATGACAGTCCAATATTCTTTTAAAAATTTTGTATTATTTTCCAGAGAAGATCATATATATTTTTTTCTACTCAATATTATGAATATTAACAAAGGTTTTTGCATGTTGATATTTTAAAATATTTTTCAGAATGAATATGGGAATCATGAATTCATATGTGAGTGATTTTACTTAATAGTTGCTCAGACCAAAATCTTGGTTCAAGAGTTCACACTAGGGGATCCCTGGGTGGCGCAGCAGTTTGGCGCCTGCCTTTGTCCCAGGGCGCGATCCTGGAGACCCGGGATCGAATCCCACGTCAGGCTCCTGGTGCATGGAGCCTGCTTCTCCCTCTGCCTGTGTCTCTGCCTCTCTCTCTCTCTCTCTCTGTGACTATCAGAAATAAATAAAAAAATAAAATAAAAAAAGTTCACACTATGGAAATATTACTGTGAACATCTACATGGTAAATGTGCATTTTAACTATCTAGAAGTAGAAAAGACAACTTGGATGAACCTTAAAAATGACGCTAAGTGAGAGAAGCCAGATTGCAAAGATCACATATTAAATAATTTCATTTATGTCAAATGTCTGGAAAAAGGAAAATCTACAGAGATAGGAAGTATGTGATTGGCTGCCTGGAGCTGGGATAGGGATTGATTGCCAAGGGCTGCTAGGAATGTTTTGGAATGATAGAAATGTTCTGAAATTGAACTACAGTGATGGTGGCCTAATTCTACAAATTTACTAAAAATCATTGAATTGTACAGTTAAGGGACACCTGGGTGGCTCCGGCTGTGATTCTGGGTCCTGGGTTCAAGCCCTGCCTTGGGCCCCCTGCTCAGAGTGGTGCCTGTTTCTCCTTCTGTCTCCACCATCTCCCCCACATGCTCATGCTCTCTCTCAAATAAATAAATACAATCTTTTAAAAAAAATTGTGCAGTTAAATTAATGAACTTTAAATAATGAATTAATGTATATGGATATAATACCTCATTAAAACTTTTTTTTTAGAGAAGCCATAGAGAGAATATTTTATAATAACATGTAAGTAACAAAACCAGACCAAAAAGTAAATATAGTGCTGGTGAGTTTTAGTACGAAAAGTTACTATGGCTATTTGCTCTTTGTCAGTGATTTTGTAATTGAAATAATAATACATTATATCCTTTGGTCCAATAATCTTATTTCTTAGAATATTTTCTAAGAAGATAATTCAAGGGATGCCTGGATGCTTCAGTCAATGAAGAATGTCCCTTCAGCTCAGATAATGACGCTGAATGGGATCCTGGGGTTGGGCCCCTGATTGGGCGCCCAACTCTGCAGGGAGCCTGCTACTCCCTCTCCCTCTGCCTGCCCCTCTGCCCACTTGTGCTCCCTCTCTCTATCAAATAAATAAGTAAAATCTAAAAGAAAAAGAAGAAAAAGAATTCAAAAGAAGGAAAGCTGTGTGCACAACTTTGCTTACAAAAGCATTTTCCTCTGTAGTGGTAGTATGAATAAATAAGGATACAAGGACAGTATCGTAATGACTGAATGTTCAGTAAATTATGCAATATTTGTAGAGTGGAATGTTTTGCAACGAGATCACACCTAGAATTTAGAAAACATATGCAGTAGTAGAAAAGGTGGCATGCCCCGTATGTTTAACTATGAAAATATGTTCACGGGCACAACAACTCGAAAAGCGTAATAAAGTCCTGGGGAACTGGGTCAGGGGGATGCTATTAGTGGACTCATTTATATAATTGAAATACCATAATTTCTACTTAAAAGTGGTGCAGAGAAATAGGAGATAGAAATATTAGTGTCATATAAGTAATAACTTAAATCGAAAGTGTAAGTAAGTTAATATTAGGAAATAAAGGAGTATTTCTGATTTCTTTAAAAAATTTGGTCTTCATGGAGAAAATCAGTTATGATATTCAGTGTTTTTAAATAAATTTTAAGTACACCTGATATTTATATAACCTTGTTGATCACAGATTATTAAAATTATCATGCACTTTAAATCAAAATATTTGGGGACTTTTCAAAGGTGATACTGTCTTGTATTAAACTTTTTCACTTGTTCCTTTTTCAGCAGCTATTTATTGACCATTTACTAGGTGCCCCATAGTGTCGCAGGTGCTTAGGAGGTGTCTTGAACACAACAAAGAGTTCTGCCCACATGGCACTTATGTAACAATGTAGAGGGAAAAGCTGCAATCATTTAAGATAATAAATAGAATGTTTTTTAAAGAGCTAAGTGCTATAAAAAACGAGGAGTCCGGTCAGGGGGGTCTGGCTTGGCCAGGAGAAGGGCAAGTGTCAGGTTGCGCGGTGAGAGGGAAGGCCAGAGATGTGCCACCGTGAAGGTGGTCGTAGGGCAAAGGTTGGAAGTAGGGAGGAGCTGTCACTCGGCTGTGTGGAGGAGTAGCTCAGGCAGAGGAGAAGCTAGAGGAAGGCCTTCTGGCAGCACGTGGAGACAGGAGCAGGCCCGCGTGCCCTGGGCCGTCGAGGAAGCCAGCATAACTGGAACAGGGGAGCTCGGGCATGGAACAGGGGAGCCCGGGGCATGGAAGCAGGTCAGCCCAGAGAAGTAAGAGAGGGCCCTATTGTGCAGGACCGCATGTGCTTTGTACGAATGTTGGCTTTCACTTTTAATGAAATGGGGGGAGGTCATCATGGGGTCCTGAGCAGAGTACGCAGCCTGGGTTAGTTTGGAGATGGCTCCGGCAGTGTACCGAGAGCACACCGACAGGTTTGGGAAGGGCGGGGCTGGGGGTGGGAGGATGGTGGAAGAGGAAGCGGGGTCCTGTGAAGAAATGTTGCAGGGATACAAACGTGACTTGGGTGAAGGTCCTGCCACGGGGATGGGAGGGACTGGTTAAGTTCCCGATGTGTGCTAAAGTTGAGGTTCCTCTTTGTATGCAGGTGAGATTGGCTGGTAGGCCCTGAGATGCATGAATCTGGAGTTTAGAGTAGAGATCTAGGCTAAAAAAGGTGCATCGGACAAGTGTCAGCACATAGATGGCTCTTCAAGGCCACTGCACCGAACGAGATTACCTGGGAGTGAGTGAAATGGGGGAGACAGGAGTCCTGGGGAGAGGGCCCTGGGCCCAGCTCAGCCCTTGAATATACGAAAGAGGAGAAGAGAAGCTATTAAACGAGGGGGGGGTTGGAGAACCAGCAGGGTAGGAGAAACCAGGGAGGGTAGCTTTCCGGAAGCTAAGAGAAGCCGTCGCACCAGGGAGAGGCACTGGTCCAGGTGTTAACGCTGCTGAAAACGCAGGTTCAGAGGAGTGAGCGCCGCTCCCTGGATTTAGCGCTCTGGGGGGCAATAAGGAGCCTGTAATTTGCTTTCCAAACTGGAACAGACTTACAGGTGGGACCAAATGAAACGAACTTGTCCTGGATAAACAGGACGTATGGCTGTCATGGTTATTGGTGGTGGCCATCACCAGAACGCGAGGCTCTGTGCAGTGGTAAGGGCAAAGGCCTTACAGAAACGCGTTTCGGAGAGAACAGGGGGCCTGAAGGGAACACTTCAGAACACCTCCCCGTAGCCTTTGGGGAACTCGGTGCATGATCCATGTTCAGGTCAGGTCGTACGCCGGGAAGGCCCGGAATGGAGCATCAGCTCCATCGGTTCCCTGCTGGCTGAGGAGGCATTCCCGTGGGATCATGACTTTGCGGGACGCTCTGAAGCCTGAGCAACAGGAACAGAGCACGTTCACCCGGGGACACGTCCTGAGGTGTCCGCCGCTCCTATGGAGTGATGACCTGCAGGGTGAAGACATCGCGGTCAGCTGGAGTGAGGGGGGCACCCACGAGGGGCACAGGGTGATCAGAGCGGTGTGGGGAGCTGGGTGGCGCGCAAATTTATGGGCGATGAGAGCAGGGAGTGGATCTGTGGCACGTTGGGGGCAGAGTCTGTGATGAAAAGAATGATGACGATGGGGCACTTGTCTTGTAGACAATAGGGAGTGAGGTTTGTCTGTTAGGACAGAGACAAGTATGGAAAGGGAAAAAGTCGGGATAAATCCTGAAGTGTTGGATTGGAATCAAGTATCACTGTAATTCCTGGTTTTGAATATCTATAGATAGTAATAAAAATAAATATGGATTTAAATGTGGAGATACATTTATCTTTTATTATATATATTATATTATATATTATATAATATCTTCTATCATATATTATATTTTATTATAAATATGATTTTTATATATCTCCACATTTATATATTTATCTCCACATAATTTATATATAATTATTATATATGATTTTTATATATCTCCACATTTATATATTTATCTCCACATAATTTATATATAATTATTATATATAAATTTTATATATCTCCACATTTATATATTTATCTACACATAATTTATATATAATTATTATATATAATTTTATATATCTCCACATTTATATATTTATCTACACATAATTTATATATAATTATATATAATTTTATATATCTCCACATTTATATATTTATCTACACATAATTTATATATAATTATTATATATAATTTTATATATCTCCACATTTATATATTTATCTCCACATAATTTATATATAATTATTATATATGATTTTTATATATCTCCACATTTATATATTTATCTCCACATAATTTATATATAATTATTATATATGATTTTTATATATCTCCACATTTATATATTTATCTACACATAATTTATATATAATTATATATAATTTTATATATCTCCACATTTATATATTTATCTACACATAATTTATATATAATTATTATATATAATTTTATATATCTCCACATTTATATATTTATCTACACATAATTTATTTATATATATATATATATATATATATATATAATTACATGGTGTCAGATATAGATTTCCTCGATCTGTTCACTGAGAGAGCCTGGGAGCAGTGACTCCTTAATTGTAATGAGCCAACCTTGCACCTAGATGATTTGAATATCATTCTCTGCCAAATTCAAGCCTCCTTGCAGTAATGGTTGACTCCAAGCAGGAACAAAAAACAAAACCAGCCTGAAACATCATATTGTGCCAGAAAGGAAGGGAGAGATCAAAGAGTGGTGGGGTGTGTCAGAAGGAGACAGAAGCCGGTGTAAAGGGGCTGTGACAGGCCAAGTGTGGGGCAATTTGAACCTGCTCATAGTACAAAGCTATAACCCGCAGAATAAAATTGGAAATCATGACAACACAGTAATATAAATGAACTGAATAAAATGAAATCCTGATCAGCAATGGGCTGTTTAATGTCAAAGCATTTCCACCACAAATACTTACATAGAAAGGTCCAAGTGAACACGTTAAAATCACTATTAGTGGAACAAATTGAAATCATAGGCTGTATAATGTGATTTCACAATACTCCTGCCAAAGTTGTATAAACCAAATCTAATCATGAGGAAACATCAGATAAACCCAAATTGAAAACTCTCTACAACATACTTGGCCTCTAATGTTCAAAGATGTAAAAGTTATGAAAGCCCAGAAAAGATTGAAGAACTGTTCCAGATTGAAGGAAAACTTTTTCTTTTTCTTTTTTTTTGGAAAGGTCAACCTAATGCAAAAAAAAAAAAAAAAAAAAAAAAAAAAAGTAATTCTGGATTGCATTTGCTGAAAAGGACATGCCTGGAACAATTACCAAAACTTGAATGGGCTTTGGGAGTAGATGGAAGCGATATGCCAATATTAACCTTCTCGTTTAGATGATTGCATTGTTGTTAGGTGGAAGATACGTGTTTGTAGCAAATACACACAAAAGTATTGGCGGGGTTGTGGGGTATCGTGTCAACAGCTGATTCCCCCCTGTGTGCAATCTCTCCTATTCAATATAGGAAAAAGGCTCTTCTATTTGAGAAGAAAACTTTCTAGGACAGAATAGTGAATTGATTTGTCTTTGTAACAGCTATAATGTCATAGTTATTTACACCAATATACGATAATTCTATACATTTTGTTGTTAAATAAAAAAAATAAAACTTCCATGCCTTTTATTTTATATCATTGTTATTGATTAACACCGAAATATTTCAAAATATCTAACAGAAGCAAAAAAAGCAACACCTGTCATACATCTCAAATTAACTTTGATAAGTGCTTTTCCCCAATTTTGTCTTTTTTCATCTAATTGTCAAAAATTGAGAAGTTGAGGATGAGGTTAGTCTAAGGTCTTTTTGTGGTTTCATGTTGTGTCTTCACAAAATTTTAATACAGTTTTTCACTAAATGATATTACTGAGGTTTAATGCACTCTGACCTTTAGTTATTAAGGCTCCTTACAACTGGTTTTATGCTTGGAGATCTGCTCCCCCTGGTCCAAAAAAAATATATCTCAATTATTAGTAGATGTGACTGGCTGGCACTTGAGTCTTCATTCAGAGGTTAATATCCTATCATGCCCTTGAATGGCAAACTGGAGAGAAAATCAAGTAGCATTTTTTTTCTTTTTTTCCCCCTTTTTTTTTTTATTTAAAGTAATCTCTCCACCCACATTGGGTAAATTTCTTTTTTTTTTTTTTTTAAGTTTTGTTAAAATCACACCCAAATGGGGTGCCTGGGTGGGCTCAGTCAGTTGAAGGTCTGCCCTAGGCTCTGGTCATGATCCCGGGGTCCTAAGATAGAGCCCAGAGTTGGGGTCCTGGCTCAGAAGAAGGGTCTGCTTCTCCCTCCCCACCCCCCACTGCTCCTAATCTAACTCCCTCTCAAACAAATGGATAAAATCTTAAAAATAATCACACACGCACACACAGACACATGCACAATGCACACTCACAAACTATTTAAATGGAACGCAGTCAATGTTTTCTTCTATATGGAAAAAAAAAAGAAAACGTGCACATATTTTTCTCACAGACTAACTGATATAAACAGCTTCCACATGTCAAAGTTTTACATAATGATGATTCTAAAATGACTTAAAATTGCAACAAGTCCCTTTCATTAAGCCATGAATATTGAATAGCAATTATTGCTTAATAGGCTTTTTATAAGACACTATTTACAGTACAGCTGCTAAGTTGCTGTAAATTCTGCTTGAATGTATCATGCAAATATCAACACCTGTGAAACCTTGGAAGTATTAAGTCAGATTCCATAGGGTATTCTTAGTCTAATCTTTCCTGCGTGATAGCTTTTGAGTTTTTGCTTATTTACATTCCTTCTTTTACATTTTGCCTCAATAGAATAGCATCCATTTGCTGCATATAAATTATACAGCTTTCTATGAATGCTGGGGCTTGTTCTGAGGGAAGAAGATGTCTCAATATTTCAGAGATTATCTGCCTTCGCTTAACAGAACAATCCATTAATATTTTTTAAAAAAAAGTGTATTTCAAGAAATAACAAAATGAATCTAGAGTCAAACTATGGATTCGTTAGCTACATTTTAATGTGTGGTCATTTTGTTAGAAAGGCTAAAGATAATATTTAAATATTTTATAAACTATCTCAAACATGTCAAATGATTATATTACTTATTCGGTTTTGCAATTTATCTGAAAATTGGGTGGCATTAGCACCTCGAACGCTCTCTGACTTAAGAGCTCTCTAGGTTGCCTCCGAGCTGCTGCCCTGAGCTGGAATCATCTCAAGACTTGCCTGGGGCTGAGACCCCCTTCCAGGCTCCCCCTGTGTCTCCTGGCAGGTGGCCTCCCGCCCGTCAGATGTCAGAGCAAAGGCCTGGCTCTTACTGAGCCGGATCAGCCTGGCCCTGGGACCTCCCTAGCACAGGGCCCCAGAGCACCTGGGTGGATGGAGCCACGCTCTCCTTATAACCTCGCCCCTTCATTTTTGGGGTCTCTGTGTTAGCAACGAGGGGATGAGGGGAGCCCACGAGGACGGGGAAGCACGACGGGAGGGTGTGACCAGGAGGCCAGGGTCAGTGAGGGCTATGCTGGAGGCTGCCCACCGCGCATACTGGCACCTTCACAGCATCCCCCCACCCCCAGGGAGGCGGCCCATCTTCCAGCTGTGCACAGAGCCATGCCATAGCCGGCCACGCCGGAGGGTCCCAGCATGAGGGCAGGTTTCTGGGCTTTGGCTGCAGTTAGTGCAGGGCTCCGAACTTCACCTTTGCTAGCAGGACAAAAATCCCAACAAAACAAGATTTCTCTGTTTCTCTCATTCACAGATTATGATTCCATATTCTCCCCATAGAGACTGATCAGTTTTCTCCGCATTCTCTGGAAGCATAAACTTGCTGCCTAACTTTTGTCTGTTGTCCATCCCGAATCCATTGTAACTGTGGCCAAGCATGACGGCAGGGCCCACGTCTGTTTGTGTAGGACGACCAGGTGGCTATTTTGAAGGTGGACAAGGGCGACTATGATGACTGACTCTAGCCCAGATCATCTGACTGTCTGGAAAGGAAAATGATGGGGATCCCTGGGTGGCTCAGCGGTTGAGCGCCTGCCTTCGGCCCAGGGCCTGATCCTGGGGTCCCGGGATCGAGTCCCATGTCGGGGTCCCTGCCTGGAGCCTGCTTCTCCCTCTGCCTGTGTCTCTGCCTCTCTCTCTGTGTGTCTCTCATGAATAAACAAATAAAATCTAAAAAAAAAAAAAAAAAAAAAGAAAGAAAAGAAAAATAAATGTAATCTGGACACACACTCAAAAGATTATTCCTATAGATTATTGTGTTATAATGGTCAAAAGGATAATAGAATCACCAGAAGGAAAATCCTGTTTTCCTGAAAACCATTTCTGGGTTGTTTGAGCAATAGCAGAAAAGATGCTATTGACCATTCTGACCACTCTGCATGCATGATACACAAGTGGCTATTTCATTGTTCCCGTTTTTCTATTTCTAATTAATCTTGTTTTAAGTATCTTTCCTTTAGAACTAAAGAAAATGTAAAAATTTTGCATCACTCTTAAATCACTCTTTTTGTATCACCAAATAAAATCTGGAAAAGCAAAATCAACTAAGGGATTTTACCTTATGTGTTTATAGTTCACTGTAATTTCAGTAATTGGTAGCCTTCTAGCAGCAGTGGCTTTTGCAAGAGAAAATAAATTGTATTTACAATTTTATTGGGGATGTATTTGTTGGGACATCTTTTTTCCCTATTAAACCTAAAAATAAAATGGCCTATTATTTAGAATATTGTGAACGAGATTTGGGTTTGGAGATATTTTTAAAAATTGAGGGAATCGGATGCCTGGGTGTCTCAGTGGTTGAGCATCTGCCTTTGGCTCAAGTCGTGATCCTGGGGTCCTGGGATAGAGTCCTAGGATCAAGTCCCTTCAGGGAGCCTGCTTCTCTCTCTGGTCTCTCATGAATAAATAAAATCTTTTAAACAATTGAGGGAATCATATAAGAGTAATTTAGAAGTCAATTGTCATTTATTGAGCTCCTACCTTATGTACTAGAGCCCCTCTCCCTCCAGCCACAAACACAAGCACATTTTGTCTAGTAAATAACTCCTCTTCCTTCAGATCCCAGCTCAGATACATTTTCTGCCGTGGAGACATTTCCTTCTAGCACTATCACAGTCACAATTTTACATTTATTTGGCTTTAATTATTTACTTACTTACGAGAGAGAGGAGAGACAGAGGGAGAGAGGAATCTTAAGCAGGCTTTACACCCAATGCAGAGCCTGATGCAGGGCTCCATCTCACAACTCTGAGATCATGACCTGAGCTGAAATCAAGAGTCGGATGCTCAACTGTCAGAGCCAGCCAGGTGGCTGCTATTTCTCTTTTTCTAAAATTCACAATTCCTTTCCACTTTAGTGTTATCTTCCTAATAATAACATTCTTGCGATTTTTTTGTTTCATTATTATTTTGCTTATGTTGACCTTTTTCATTCCCCCATCATCTTGCATAGTTCACTGTTCATGGTATTTATTGAAAAAAAGTGAATGAAAAAGAAAAAATCTATATTGTAGGTGTGCCATCAACTCCCCACCATATTCTCCAAGTAAGTTTTTGCAATCTATTCTCATTGCTACTTAAGTGTAGCAAACTATAATTTTCAATTATCTTGAATTATCAAATCTGTCTTGTCTGAGGGTAGGTTTGGAATCAGAAAAGGTCCAGGTTTTCTATACTCTACTAAGATTTGATAGGGCATGCCTTTTAACTATAGAGAGCCTTTACCCCTACTTTATCAATACAGATTATAATACCCATATTCTATGGTTCTTTGAATTTAACAAGAATTTCTCTCTGTGTGTGTATGTGTGTGTAACTTTCTTTACCTAATCAGACATATAGTAGACACTCAAAATATTGGCGCCCTTTCTTTTGATCAGAGATATTTGTTATTTGCACATTAACACATCCTTTCTTGGAGGATGTTTTGGAACTCTTTCCTTCCTTGACATTTTCAATAATACATGATAGGATTACATTCTTTTTTAAAAAAAATGATTTATTTATGATAGGCACACAGTGAGAGAGAGAGAGAGAGAGAGGAGAGAGAGAGAGAGGCAGAGACATAGGCAGAGGGAGAAGCAGGCCCCATGCACCAGGAACCCGACGTGGGATTTGATCCCGGGTCTCCAGGATCGCGCCCTGGGCCAAAGGCAGGTGCTAAACCGCTGCGCCACCCAGGGATCCCAGGATTACACTCTTTAGCTAGTGTGTGGCTAGTATTCTTTGGTATTTGTTACTAACTATTGATTATGTTTTCTATATTCTCTTCATTTTCTTCTATTTTTCTCCTGTCTCCTACGTATATAACTCTATATATCTTTCACAGCCTTGCACAAATCCCTTGATGAGATTTCTAAGATCCTGTATGATAACCCTGGGGAAAAGCTACTTCAGGAGTTTCTAGGTTTCCAGAAATGTCTTATCTTTTATTCTTACTTGTCACTTACCCCTTGTTACTTATTGCAATTATTTTCCATGCCCATGTGCTGTGGGATAATTCCTGTGGCTTTGGTTTTGCTAAACACTTTTGTTTAACAAGTTCTTACAGCTTATGTAGCTTACACTAATGAAATTAACCTTTTTTGCAATGAGCAAGTCACGGGAAGTATTTACTAGTTATTCATGATATGTTATTTAACAACAGTGAAATTCAGATAGAAATAATTAATATGAAAAAGTAAATAGGTCTTAAATGTTGGATATCAAACAATATTCTTATAAATAAGCTATTATCAAAGAAAAACATCACAATTAAAGTTACAAAATATATTAAACTGTAGTGAAATACCAAATATAAAAATATAAGAACTTTTGGGAATATAGCTAAATCTAGATCCCCAAAATTAAGGATCTAGCCTTAAAAATGGATTTATTAGAAAATAAGAAAGGTTGAAAGTTTATGTGTCCAACTCAAGTATTTAGAACAAGAGTTGAAAACTAAAATTAAAAAAGTAGAAGTAAGGGGGCACTTGGGTGGCTCAGTGGTTGAGCGTCTGCCTTTGGCTCAGGACATGATCCCGGGATCTAGTCCCACGTCAAGTTCCCCGCAGGGAGCTTGCTTCTCCCTCTGCCTGTGTCTCTGCCTCTTTCTCTGTGTCTCTCATGAATAAATACATAAAATCTTAAAAAAAAATAAAGTGGAAGGAAATAAACATAAGAACAGTTATTATTGAAATATAAATCAAGTATACAATAGCAAAAATCAACTCAACTAAAGCTAGTTTTTATTTAAAAATATTTTAATAAAAGATATTCACCCCTAGCAAGAATGATCAAGAAAAACAAGAGAAGATACATCTCTAATCTATCAAACATGAAGAAAAAAGTATAGCACCAAATCTCTCACAGACACTAAAAATATCATAAGAGCATGTTAGTAACTACTGTATGTTAAAGAATATGGCATATTTGGTCAAATATACAAATTTTTGGAAAAAGACAATTTAAATAAACCAGTTCAGAACAATATAGAAAATCTGAAATATTTATTTTTTTAAGACATCAAAACAATATTTTAAAAACTTCTCATAAAAAAATCTCTAGGCTGAGGTGTTTTTATCACAGATTATTTCAAATATATAAAGAAGTGGGATGACTGGGTGGCTCAGAAGTTAAGCGCGTCTGCCTTCAGTTCAGGTCGGGACCCCAGGGTCCTGGGATCGAGTCCACATCAGGCTCCCCGCAGGGAGCCTGCTTCTCCCTCTGTCTGTGTCTCTGCCTCTCTCTGTGTGTCTCTTGTGAATAAATAAATAAAATATTTTAAAAAAGAAACAAATATATAAAGAAGAAAACCACAGATATTGTACAAACACTTGGAGATACCTGAATCTGAATCTATTCAAACTAATTGTGATTGATTGTACAATATCAGAAGCTGACAAGAATTTAAAAAGAACCATTAATGCTGCAGGCTAATATTGCTCATGAATATACATGCAAGAACGCTAACTCAATATTAGCATATTCAATCCTCTATAAAAAGGTAATACATCACAAGTCAGTGTTGTTTATCCTAGGAAGGCAAGCAGGATCCAATAATCAATGTAATTACCAGAACAGAAGAAATAAACATCAGGATCTTCTCATTAGATAAAGCATTTGTTGAAATTCAATACCCATCAATACTTGTTCTTGAGTAAAAACTCTAACCAAACTGAGAATGGTGGAAAACTCTTTTAACCTGAACTTTCCCATCTTTTTTTTTTTAAGATTTTTTATTTATCTGTTTATTCCTGAGAGACACAGAGGCAGAGACATAGGCAGAGGGAGAAGCAAGCTCCCCGTGGAGAGCCTGATGCAGGACTTGATCCCAAGACCCGGGACCAAGATCTGAGCCAAAGGCAGGACGCTCAACCGCTGAGCCATCCAAGTGCCCATGAACTTTCCAATCCTAATATTCTTGTATAAATTCAATTAATTCCTGTTCCATTTTTTTCATAAGTTTTTATGATCTCTTTTATTACACACGGTGTGTAACCTATCAGAAAATCCAGTTAGCTCTACCTTCAAACTATATTGGAAAACACTACTTCTCACCAACTCTGTTGCCACCGTCATGTCCTGCCTGCAGTAGTGGAATTGCTTTCAACTCTGTGTCTTTGTGTTCCACCCTTGGTCTATTTTAGTTTATTCTTTGCACAGCTGAAAGAGTGACTCCTTCCAACTCCTCACACTGATGCTGGTGTTCAAACTCTGTAATGAAACTCCTTAGCACTCAGGGTACAAGTCAGCGTGGTTGTCAGGACGAGTCAAGACCTTTGCTAACTGTAGCTACTCACAGGCTGTAGTTAGTTGGTCTCCGTGTCGTGGCTGTTGGCAGAAGACGCGCAGTTCATTGGTTGGCGACATAGGACGTGATCGCTCACAGCAAAAACAGCAGCAAAGAAGATTTGCTGAGACTGAGAAGAATGGAAAGAGAGAGAGGAAGCAACAGTTTTCTGAAAGAAATCAAAATTCAGTCAGGGAGCGATTCTCGGTGGAAGGGACGCAAGAGCGGAGATCTGGAGGATTTGGAGGAGGCTTATAGAAATAGATTAATACGTTTTTTATGGCTGAGCCATATAATATTCCGTGTGTGTGTGTGCGTAACGTTGTTTATAAGTGAGACAGAAAAAGACAAATAATTTTGCTTTCACATGGAATCTAAAAAACAAAACAAATGAACAAACAACCAAGCAGTAAAAACAAACTGGTGGTTGCCAGAGGGGAGAGCTGTGGGAGAATGGGGGAAATAGGTGAAAGGGATGAAGAGGCACAAACTTCCACCTATAAAATAAATAAATCATGGAGATAAGAAGTACAGCATGGGGAATATAGTCAATAATATCGTAATAATTTTGTCTGGTGACAGATGGTAGTTACGCTCATTGCGGTGAGCATTTCATAATGTGTTTAATTGTCGTATCACTATATTGTACACTTGCGACTAATGTAATAGAGTAAGTCAACTATACTTCAGTAAAAAACAAAGGTTTACACAAGCATGTGGGTCAGAGGACAAGCTGTAGAAAGTGCATGCCAGGCCGGATAGGAAAATGGCCGGGCTGGGGCCCCAGCGCAGGGGCGAGCAGAGGCTGCAGGGCCGGGAGGGGCAGACAGGCTGTACCTTCCCGGTGGGGCAAAGGCATTTGTTGTTTTTCCAAAAGGAAAACATTGAAAGTTATGCTTTTCCATTACTGTTGTTTGGTTGTTTTGTTATTTTTTTTAAGTAGGGTCCACAACCAGTGTGGGGCTTGACCTCGTGAACCTGAGACCAAGAGCCTCACGTCCCCCTGACGAGCCAGCCAGGCTCCCATTTCCTTATGTTTCAGCAAGTGAGGGACACAATTGGATTTTCCTCTTGAAAATCTCTTCTGACGTCAGTGTAGAAAGAAGAGCCAGGAGAGATTGGGAACTGGTTCACATTGTTTGTAATATCATAATTAATCATATCATCACTATCATATTATATATCATATAATATATTACTTTATCATATCATATCATATTAATAAAGTAATATCATATCAGTGGCAGTCACATTTACTTTTTGTTTTGCAGATAACATCTTTTTTTTAGTAAATTTCCCAACACATGGAGTTGTCAGGGCTTTTTCTAACAAGTATAAGTGATTATGCTATCAACACCGACTTCCTTGCATGAAGGGTGGAGGCAACTAGGCACACAGAAAGTCTTCCCCATGTTTTCAGTGAGAAAGCATATTGCTTTAAAAGCCCTGTACTCAAAAAAAAAAAAAAAAAAAAAAAAAAAAAAAAAAAAAAGCCCTGTACTCTTTAATGTACACAGATTAAAAAAGCAGAGTAAATAAATTCAAAATGATTGAACTAAAATGTCTTTCTACTGCTGTCTACCATCATCCATCTGTCCATCCATCCATCCAACCATCTGTCCTTCTGTAGATCAAATAGACTTTTTATGAAGAAGTTAATTTTACAATTTTTACCTACTTCTTATTTCAGGGAGAAACCCATCAGCTCATGTCCACTGAAATTGACATTTTAGTAACAAAACTCTTCCAAGACTTTTGTCTGAAAGAAACTATATTTAAAAACGACACTCATTTAAGAGATGAAATAAGTATTTCAATATATATTGGCTTAATTATATTGTTGCTTATAGTTTTGCTGTTACCAGAATTAGACTAAACTCGGCTGAAATTATGTGAGGAATACCTAAACCTTATTATGTAAGTCATATTCTTCAGAATGACTGAAGATTCATATTCAAAAGTTTGCACTTTAAGAATTTCCTTGTTAAAAGAAAAGTGGTGTCTTATTATCAAAATAATATAGTATTAATAACCCACAGAATATCTTTAATTGTGTCTTATTGCACAAACTGTGGATCTTTAAGCATTGATAAGTTAAACAATGCAATGAATCAAAAATATTTTCAGGTTTATTTCTGTGGTTCACGGATATGTGTGAACCCCTAAAAAAATGCATGTCAAATGCAATTTTCCAAAGGAGTAATGGCAATGGATGTGAAGTGTGAGTTTCTGTCACTACTTAGGACATAAAGCAACTCATCATCCTGCTCTATACGTCTATATCTACACACTTTAAATGTGTAAAATGTGTACGAAAAATGCTGAAAAAGGAAGAGAATAAAAGACCCAAGAGACCAACAGAAATCTAGAAGACCCAATAATAATGGAGTTGGATCAAATTCCCCAGGAATTTTCTGAGTAAGATCTATTGAGAAACCAATACTGGCTCCTTCTTTAAGGAATTTAGGACATTGAACTGTATCATTTCTAGCAAATTCAGCATCAGAAAATATGCCACAAGTGGTTAATATAAGGGAAATAAATTTTACGGTGACAATAAACACAAAGCATAAATTTAGTTCTCTAAGTCAAACTGGTATGTAGAGAAGAGATACTAATTACTGCCAATTATTCAATTTTTAAATAAATATTTCTTGAGTACTTATGCATCAGGGAGTATTCTAGTCACAGGGAATATAGAACTGAATAAAATATGTATAAATCATTGCTCTGAGGGAGCTTATATCCTAGTGGGGATACACTGAGGATAAACACAGTTAAAATCTGAGGATGGATATTAAATATCAGGTAAGTTCATGTGATATAAATTTTGTTTATTTACAGCAATGGATTGGTTTAAAATGATATTACAATTGCAGGGCAAGGCAATACAAAATCACTCAACATTTGTGACTATAGGAAGTCCTGCATGCATGGCTACGGGAAAGGTAGATAGAGTAAGACATTAATGGAATCCCTAAAAAAGCACATTTACTCTCTTTGGCAAGTGACAAGTTGACATATTTATATTTTTGAGTGCAAATCTAATTGGAGACTTTAAAAAGTGATCTTAACAAACTCCTATCAAATATATGATATTTAGGGGCAAAAATAAATCTCACGGAAGCATGTCTTATAGGATAATGCATGTTAACTTTCTTGTCTATACTTCATCTTATGATCACTTGACAGGAAATGCAAATGTTTTCCGTAAGTGCCTTCTATGTTAATCTAAGTGTCTGACCTTTTCATAATGCAGTAATTTTTCAAGTCTTTTCTCTTTGATTTATCTTCTCTCATGAAAGGCTGCTTTTCTTTTTTTTCATTTTTATGATGCCAGCAGAATTATTAAAGAGCTGTCAGTCGAACTATGCCTGTCATTGTCCCTTTTTACAAGGAGAGAATATTAAACAGGACTACACCACTTTTCTAAGAATAGCTCTTTTCTACATACAATAACCATACTTGTTGCTTGTAATAATAAATACCGTAATCAATGTTGATTAAAAAAAAAAACCTACACTGGGCTACATGGGTGACTCGATTGATTAAGCGTCAGACTCTTCATTTCA
The DNA here is from genome assembly GCF_905146905.1 of Nyctereutes procyonoides. Taxonomy (NCBI): domain Eukaryota; kingdom Metazoa; phylum Chordata; class Mammalia; order Carnivora; family Canidae; genus Nyctereutes; species Nyctereutes procyonoides. The sequence continues at coordinate 1,663,907 of NW_026575122.1, forward strand.
GCTCATGTGGTGATCACAGGGTGGGGAGATCGAGCCTCTGCATCAGGCTCTGTGCTGGGTGTGGAGTCTGCTTGAGGTTCTCTTTCTCCCTCTCCCTCTGCCCCTCCACCCAACAAATAAACAGTTTGAATTTAAAAACCTACACAAATATAGCATAAATAATAAATGAGGTATGTTGATAGTTTTTATATATGTCAGCCTTTGTGTATATTATGGCTCAATCTTTACCGTCCTCCCTCCTTTCTACTCTAAGTATTTTGAGAAAAAAAAAACACATTTCCCCATAATTATATCACAAACTACTTTACTTTTTTTAAGATTTTATTTTTATTTATTCATGAGAGATACAGAAAGAGAGAGAGAGAGAGAGAGAGAGAGAGAGAGAGAGAGGGAGAAGCAGGCTCCATGCAGGGAGCCTGACACGGGACTCGATCCTGGGACTCCAGGATCATGCCCTGAGCCAAAGGCAGACCTGAGTCACTCAGGTGCTCCATAAACTACTTTACTATTGAAAGGGCATTAATGTTCTAGAAAAAAAAATTCTAATCAAAGTCACTCAAATTTTTCTAGCAGTAAAAATATTAAGTTAAAAAAAAGTGTGTAGAATTAAGGAATAAGAGAGCTAGTAGTTTATTAGGAAATGTCCCCAAACAGTGTAATTATAACTGTCCATCATGGTGCATAGTCCTTGATGAAACTTTTCAGTTTGCCCCTCTTTAGGTGAAAAGTTCTTAACATGTTGTTGATGTTGGCCAGTGATCCCTTTGCATCTGCAACGTGGACATCATAGTTAGGAAAGACCATTTTTCTTCTCTATTGATTGTACCTTATACATTAAACATTTTTTCAGATATTATATTGAAATCTTTTGAGAGTTATGTTGTACTTAGACTAATAATACAAGCTGCGTATGGTTTGGGGATCAGCTTGAAAGAAAAAACATATCTCTATGGAATCACTTATTTTCCAGTTGAGCAAGGGAAGTGGTATAAATCTTGCTATTGTATTTATATGAAGAAACACAGACTAAGAGCTCTTCAGATATTCAAAGATATTTGAAAAGAAAGAGTTCTTGATTTTGTGAAGAAGCTACATAGAAATGGCAGATTTCTAAAGGAAAAATTAGGATTCACAATCTCACTGTGAGGATTCTCAAACTATTGAAATATCTTCATTCCTTCAGTCTATCTTATTAAAATCTTCTAAGGAAGATCTTAGCTCAGAAAAAAAGAAGAGAAAAAAAACAAGTTAGGAGTGATATAATTATATTGGTTGGCGATCTCCGTGCATCAACATTGTAGACACAATTAGGAAAGGAAAGATTCACAGCATTCAACTCCACACTTTGGCATTTCTGGGAATGAAGTGCTCTCAGGGCCCCATCCCATCCATTTGAACCCGAACAACCATGACAGTATATTTTAAACATAAAACTGACATTTTTAAAAATTTAATAAACGATTGGTCAGGATAAAGAAAAATCAAATATCACTGAGATGAGTGAATCTTTAACAAAAGTCATAAATTCTACTCTACCGTAGTACGTAATCCTTAATGGAGGGTAACTCAGTTGTTCCTTAGCATTTGTCCTTTATACTTAACTCCTTGCTTATCCTTCTTTAAATTTTGATTTTGAGATTATTTTTTTAAGGTTGTATTCTACACAAACAGAACAATGGCAAGGGAAAAATTTAAAGTAACAACAGAAAGAAATAAAACCAAAATCATGTAGAAAATTACATTGACTTGCATGGGTCGTCACACCAATGTATAACAACCATGCTATACCATTTTCATTAAGAATCTATAAACCAATTATATAAGACCGTTTACCATTCAAATGATGCAGGCAAAAATTTCCATTGGAACTTAATTTGCAGTAGTGAAATATTTATTGAATGCAAATGTGACTCTGCACAAAGAATTTTAGCTCACCAAAAAAAAAAAAAAAAAAAAAAAAAAAAAAAAAGAATTTTAGCTCACCAACATCATTTTACTGTATAAGAATCCCTTCCTTCAGAATTTCTTACCTTGATGGCAACGAATGCCTTGGAGGCTATGGAGTTACTGCAAGGCTTATACATATTACATATACAAAACGAAATATGGGCAGCATTTTTCTAAAACGTCTTGACTAACAAAATAAAAAATTGCTTTATGTCATTATATAATTTCTTAATGAACCAAAACATGACCTCTATGAAGTGGTAGTCTCTTTATGGGATATTTTTACTAGTCAAAGTTTCAAAGTACTCTTCTAAGAACGTCTTTGGTATTTTCCTGTACTATTTCTACACATAATGAATCCCACAGTGTCTATCTGAACCTCTTATTAGGCATTCCTTTTTCATGACTTGCAGCTATGAAATATATATTGGATCTTTCTTTAGGGAACTTACCTCCTACTGCCACAGGCTACCTTAAACCTATTTAAGGGACTTAAGAACTCACATAAAGCTGTCGATGAAATCATTCCAAGTTTTTCTCCTTTCACATCTGATCAAGATGTTCAATCTAGAGGCAAACTAGAAACTTCAAAGCAACATGAGTGATGAGGACAAAAAGAAGGTTTTTGACAAGTTATAATGAAATCACCAGACTGCAAAGAAGGAAGAATTTGAACATGAAAAGAAAGAACTAGAGGAATTCTGGGATTCCATCATTAGCAAGCTCTCCCGGAGTTAAGAAGGAGGTATGCCAGGAGGGGTGCCTGGGGGCTTCCGGTGGTGTAGCTCCCCCATCGGCTGGTGCCTCCTCTGGGCTCACCGTTGAAGAGGTTGGCTGGTTACGCTAAACCTGAGCATAGATATAGCATTGGTTCCCACAAAACATTGAAAGACCCATATTTTTAGCAAATTCCATGGCATTAGTAACATCGAGCTGCTGTAGTAAATAACTGTGTGTTCTTGATACCTGACTATGGATATTAACAGAGAAAGGTAAGAATATTGCGCCTTAGAAGCAAGGTATCGTACATGGAAAATACAATGTCTTGATTGAACTGTATTTAAAACTAGATGAAAAATTGTGCCTGGATGTTCAATAAGGCTGTTGCCCCTCTGCATATAATCCAAGAGGACATTTTTGCAGAGTTTGAGGGCACAGTTCATTGGTTACTAAATTATTATTATTGTTATTAGTGCTATTTTAAAGATTTATTTATTTATTTGAGAGAGAGTGGGCCTGGGGGGAGGCGGGTTGGGATACAGAGGAGAGGGAGAGAGAGACTTAAGCAGACTGCCCTGAGCATGAGCCTGACACGGGGTGCAATCTTAAGGTTCTGAAATCAAGACTCAAACTGAGACCAAGTGTTGGTCGCTTATCCCACTGTGCCACCGGGCACCCCTAGTACTTACTAAATTATTAAAATAGAGGTTTAGTTTAGTTTTTTGGGTTTTTTTTTTTTTGTTTTGTTTTTTGTTTTTGTTTTTGTCTGAAAATAAATGTGATATAAATGCCTGTCATTAGTTTCTTCTAATGCCTCTTCTGGGAAGAGCTCAGAGGTCAAAGGAAAAAGGCAAAAGTTAAAATATCTCGTACCAGCAGTCGGGCTGCATGGAAGTGAAGGCAGCATTTTAAAATCCTGTCAAGGACAGAAGTCTGAAAACTAAGTTCAAATAGCTCATTAGAGAAAACAGATCTCACAACCTTCCCTTAGAGTTATTTCAGATGATATCTGGAGAATGTAGCCCGAAGCAAATGCCAAAGGTGACAATTTTCTGTTAAAAGATGTATAATTTCCCTCATATCCTCGAGAAAACTGAAGTTCTGCAGATGTGACCGAGCATGCTGTGTGGCTCTGAGTATGCCGACAGGATCCTAGGAACCCACAGGGTTCTCGTGGTTATTGAATATGAAACTCAATGAATAATTCATAAACCACATTTTAATTTCTTCTCATATTCTATATTTAGTAAAGCTTCACCAATTACTCAACATCTGCATTTCATTCCAATCTGAGGGTTTGTAAAATTTAGCTTCACCAAAGGGATTATTATATCGCAATTTATTTTCTCTTGATGACAATGATGGAGATGCTGTTCGAACAATAATCTTCCCATAAAAAAAATCCATAAACTTTGAAAGGAAATCTGTCTACTAATTGTTCATTCAAGGGTTGTGTAAATTGATGTCTGGAACTTTGAGAAGAAAAATGTTATATGTTTTCTCAGTAGGATTGAGACATACTTGCACACTTGCTTAAAGTGAGTCATAAAAAATAACTTTAATGCTTTACTGTGATTTATATTAATTATCCTAAATTAGAAGGGAGTTTCAAACTCTCATGTTGCATATTAGGAAATTCGTAAGCATGACATTGACTTTAACATATATTTTGCTGAGAATGACATTTCTGCTTTCATTATCTCTTCACACTTTTAAGTCCAAGATTGCAGTTCTATACTTGGGGAACTTAGAGAAGTCAGTAATTATTTTTTAAAAATAAATTGTACTTAGAATAGTGGAGTTGATGTCTGACTTGAAATCAAGAATACTAGGAATTACTTTCTATCCTTTTCTTTTTAAATATGTTAAATGAAATATATTTTAGCTAATAATATGTCCACATAGTTTTAAATATCCACTATTTATGGTGATATTATGTTTAACAGTGTTACCCTTAAATTTTAATAAAAATTAATTTATTATACACATGTTAAACCAAGAGGGGTATTTCTTGGTGAGATGAGGCTGCCTTCCTCTGTTGATATAAGGACAAGACTCTTAACTGTAAGCATATTTACAGAGTTTCTTTTTCTACAAAGGCCATAGTGGTACATAAACATAGATCTATATTTATATCTACTAAATTTTGTGGGACAGGATTATTCTAAGGGTCTATTTGGTCTGACATTGGGAAGTGATTAAAGGAATTCAGAAATACTGAAAATATTCACCAAAGGACATATACAAAGAACAAAATATAAATAAATTAAAACTTATCCCATGCTGGATCTTCAGCATAAAACCCCAATGTTTGCCATCCTGTTATGCTACAACCCATGGCATGCTTCTTACCCAAGCTTGGATGTCTGGATAATATACCAATAGGATTAAAATAAGCCAAGTCATCTTTGCCTATTTACACCCAAATCCTAAGTAATTCAAGTTTGATTTTTATCAAACCAATATAAACAAAATAAGCAAACAAAAACTCAAGAAAATAAACTTCCAATAAGAAACACAGAGTACACAAATATTATTAGATCTAAAGTCTACAGCTGTGGGGCACCTGAGTGCCTCAGTCAGTTGAGCATCCTACTCTTGATTTTGGCTCAGGTCATGATCTCTGGGCATTGGACGGAGCCCCAGGGCAGGGTCCACACTCCGCAGGGAGTCTGCTTGGGATTCTCTCTTTCCCTCTCTCTCTGCTCCTACACTTGCTCTCTCTCTAACACACACACACACACACACACACACACACATTCTTAAATAAGCAAATAAAATATTTATTTTTTTAATTTTTTTTTTGTTTTTATTTATTTATTATAGGCACACAGTGAGAGAGAGAGAGAGAGGCAGAGACACAGGCAGAGGGAGAAGCAGGCTCCATACACCGGGAGCCCGATGTGGGATTTGATCCCGGGTCTCCAGGATCGTGCCCCAGGCCAAAGGCTAAACCGCTGCGCCACCCAGGGATCCCGCAAATAAAATATTTAAAAATAAAAAAAAAAATAATCTCTACAGCTGAGTTTCAGTAGATAAGGTACCCATTTAAGCATCTCTTCAATAGAGAAAGATACTGGGCAGCTTTCTGGAGAGCTTCTTGACAGACTTGTGATCCTGCAGCAGAGGATTCACTAACCTTATTTCGGCCCAGAAATTCCACTTCTCAGTGTTTGGTCAGTAAAATTTAGCAGTAAACATGATAAATCATTAACTAGCATTCTATTCCTCACAGGCAGTGCTAATGGGGGACTTGGGAAATGTAGAGTGCTCTTTGTCTACTGTATGTTTTATTGCCTTTAAATGGTCAAACAGAAAAAAAAAAACTGCCAGAAGGGCAAGAGGGACTGTGGCAAAGTGTTCTTCAAAGAGAATTAGCATGAGATTATAGATTAAATAGATTATTTATTATTCTAAAAAGTTAACTGAGAAGCAAATAATGCAGTAAATTCGCAATGTTTTTTTAAGAGTCAACGTCTTGTTGAAAAGAAAACGTCTATATAAATCACTCTGCTCCATGCAGATGTGAAGAGCCAAGTTGTTCATTTCCTGATGCTTGCTTCCTAGATGAGTAATGGAGAACATATTAAAAAAAAATAGTCCTTGATAGACTGAATCTGCCCAGGGAAATAATGTTAAATGCCTTTGTCATATTCCTTTATGCTATAGTGTAAAATAATTGTTAGCAAAAATAAGACTTTTGTTTGAATTCAGGGCCAATTCTATTGTTTTATTCTGTTCAAATTGACTGGCTTTTAATATGGCAAGCCATAATGACTTTTAGCAAGAACTTACTTTACAAATTATTTATAATAAATTTATCTAGTAAGAAAATAAAGCTACAGAATTTCTGCTGCTTAAGTAGACATAGAACTAAGATAAAATAGGAACCATCCTTTGTGTTCAACCAGGGAGCCCTATCATCCCCCCGCCTTTTGCTGTCTTTCTTGCTTTCTTTCGTTTACTTTCCTTTACTTATCCATTCAATGATATTTACTGAGTACTTACTTTGTGCCAGTCTCAGGGAAGCATACTGGAGGAAGAATGAGGAGTTGTGATTAAAAGTTGAAAAGATTAGTGGAGAGGGAAGAGAGCTTCTATAAAGTTCTGGAAAAGATTAGCAGAGTACAAAAACCAAAATCATCCCACACGTAGAATAAAGCCTGTGGACCACACTTTCTGAAATAGATTCCTGGAATAATGCAAAGACTCCTTTCCTGTCAACCCTGGATGCCATGGAGACTATGTTTTTCCCTTTCACATGACACTTAGTTCATCTACCCACTATTCTCTTTCAACTTGCCCCCAGTGACCACTACTTCTAAATGCCAAGGAACACAAAGAAGTCCCCATTGCCTTTATCAGGTGTTCTTCTACCAATCAAAATGAGGGCCAGATAAGGCACATTGATATGATTGTTTTTTATTGCTCATCCATAAGAATGACACTTTTATCATTTTTCACTCTTCGTGACTCTAGCACTCAGTTTCCCTAAAGATAGTCAAGTAAGTAAAGTAAATGGTGGAATAATTCACTGAGACAGAATGTGAGTCTAAAGTACATGGACTGGGAAGCCCAGAACTGTCCTCTCCTGAGAGAAGAGTAAGTAATATCTGGCTCTGTTTCTGTGGTTGAGACTAAGCACATATTTGCAGAGTAGCACAGCCTTGTGATAGCTGAAGGACAATATGTAAGTCCCAAGATATTGCCATGGACCATACATTCCTCTTTAAATGTAAAAGGGTTCATTTGGAATCATATGACAAAATGCATATGGATTTCTCACTGTGGATTTCTACATAGGATTAAGACATCTCTCCAAACCAGAGACTTCATTACTCTAGCACCTTTGTGGTGAAAAAAAAACAAAATCTATCTTCTTCCAAGTATCCTTCCAGTAGCAGGCTGGATGGTTGTCCCCAAAATATGTCCATGTCCTAATTTCCAGAATCGGTATTATCTTAAATGACAAAAGAGTGAATATTATCTTCTATGGAAAAAAGTGTGATTTAGTTAAAGATCTTGAGAGGAGGAGGTTATCCTGGGTTACTGGAGTAGACCTGAAATGCAATCACAATGTGTCCTTTTAAGAGAGAGAGAGAGGGAGTTTTGACATAGACACAAGGTGGGGTAAGATGGCGGGAAGATGGAGCAGACAGAGATGGTCAAAACCCAAGGAACAACAGCCATCACCTAGAACATCCCAAGAGAGTGTAGCCCTGCTGATGCCTTGATTTTAGTCCAGGCAAACTGATTTTGGACTCATGACCTCCATGACTATGAGATTAGCCTTCTGTTGTCTTGAACCAGAAGGTTTTTGGTGATGTGTGACAGCCAATGTAGGAAGCAAATACATTCTCAAATTTTGGAAACTCTATTTCTGGAAGCATGATCTAAACAAAAGAAAATCAGAAATATGATTAAACAAACTGCACATAGGTCAGAATGTGGTACGGTGACTCCAGAGGATGTGTGCCTAAGTTTGATTTCTGTCCAATCCTGTGCTGTGACAGCGATGACCTCTGTTGCTGCTCAGCTGCTTGTTTGTAAATAGCGGGACTCAGCAGAAGGTGAAAATATTTTTAGGCCGCAAAAGGTAGGCCTTTGCTAAAAGTGGCTCCTTACCTCCCAATCTCAGGGCTCAGAGAAATAACAGAAGTAGAACAGGAGTAGGTATCAGGCACAAGTATGTCTCCTGATGGTGCAGCTGATGTAATGGAGGCAAAATAGAGACTCAGAACTAGGGGAGCATGAGTGAGCCTGGGATAAATGAGAAAGGTAAGCGTATGGAGGGCAGTTAGGATGTAATTGATAAGTAAATAAAAGGCATAGGTTACAAAGGGAGTATGTGCAATACCAAACAAGAGGTAAAAGTGTGATTAAAGAGCCATAAAATATTGTGTGACCTCAAACATGAGTAAGAAGTTGTCCGTATAAGATCTAAATTGTCCTTATTACTTGTTGGACCACAGGAAAGCCTCACTGCAAGCTATGCTCATCTTTTTGTCTCCAAACAAATTGCAAGCTCCATGAATTCAATGAGTCCACCTACCTATTACCTTCAGATTGTAAAATACTTTCTGGACACATTATCAGGTATATTGATGGGTATATCAATAAACAAATATTTAGAAGTGTGCATACTACTATTTATAGGTTAGAAGATGACAAACAACCAGGTGAGCCAGTGACAGCGTTGTCATAATGCCTAATTCTGTTCCTGGGACATGGTCAGTAGCTGTAACTATAAGTAATAATATATTATAAATAAAAAAAGCAATAAAGCTGTTTGAAAGGTCTTTCCGATAACCTTTTGGATATCATGCACATTATTGAGATGTTTCTTTAAGAAAATGTCCTTGCCTGGTATGTCTGATTCTATTCTTTATTACTTCAGAAGGAAGGAGTCAATACATGCTTAGAAGTATATGCTTTCAAAAAAAAAACAAAAAAAGAAAAAGAAAAAGAAAGAAAGAAAAGAGAAAAGAAAGAAAAGAAAAATATATGCTTTCAGGACAGGAATTGAATAGAAGCTTATAGAAAAAATAATATGGAGTCAAAAACTCCTAACTTTCTTTGTAATTTTATTAGCTAGTTTACTTGAAGAATAAGAGTTAATGCAAAATGAAAGTTTTGTACTCTCTTTCTCTCAGCCTATAAATCAGACTCAAGCACAACATGGTAGCTTCTTTCTCCTTTCTTATTTCGATGACTTTCCTCCTCCAATAAAGCAATAAGCAAAGAGGAGGTCAAGAGCAGGGACTTTCATAAAGACAACACCTGAAGAAAATGCTGGTTTCCTTCCCTAAACTTTGAATGAACTTTGACTGTTTTCTTAAATAAAATGTGGTATTTAATTGGTGAACGCTTCTGCAGAAGCTGTCAGGTGTACTTGTAGCAGAGTAGGTAAAAAATATCCCCTTCTGTTTAGAAAAACAGACACAACCCAGTTCACAATCAAAGTACATTTTTGGTGTTGAGTTGTATGAGTTCTTTATATATTTTGGTCATTAACTTTTTATCGGACGTGTCCTTTGCAAGTACCTTCTCCCACTCAGCAGACTGCCTTTTTGTTTTGTTGGGGTTTCCTTTGTCATGAGGAAGCTTTCTGTTTTAAGGTAGTCTCAATAGTTCATTTTTTGCTTTTGTTTCCCTTGCCTCAGAAGACTTATCTAGAAAAATGTTATGACCAATGTCAGAGAAATTACTGCCTCCGTTCTCTTCTAGGATTTTTACGCCTTCGAATCTCATATTTATGTCTCTCATCCATTTTGAGTTTATTTTTCTACATGGTGTCAGAAAATGGTCCAGTTTCATTCTTTTGCATGTAGCTGTCCAGTTTTCCCCATATTGTTTATTGAAAAAATTGTCTTTTTTATTGTATATTCTAGCCTCCTTTGACATAGATTAATTGACCATATAAGTGTGGGTTTATCTCTGGGCCCTCTATTCTGTTCCATTGATCTACGGGTCTCTTTTTGTGCCAGTATCATACTATTTTGATCATTACAATTTTGTAGTATTTCTTGAAATCTGGAATTGTGATACCTCCAACTGTGTTGTTCTTTCTCAGGATGGCTTTGGCTATTTTTCATCTCTACTGGTTCCATTCAAATTTTAGTATTATTTGTTTTAGTTCTGTGAAAAATGCTTTTGCATGTTGATAAGGAATGCACTGAATCTGTAGATCACTTTGGGTAGTAAGGGATCCTTAATGATCACCCATTCTTAGTTCAAACTTTGCTTGGTGCTGACACTGTAGAACTACTCCATGTTAACGTCATTATGTAATTCATGTTTAAAAGCTTGCTTTATTTATGAACATTAATAATTGAAAAAGCAAAAGAATTTCTGAGTTACTATTTCAAATATAGGAAGCCAGACTTTGTAAACATTCTCACATCTGGAATGAAATTACAGCTGTCAATGCAAATCACATAGAACCAATTCATGTATTAGTAAATTAATCTTTGTATCGATTCCCTAAATCGGAATCACGTATGTAGTATATAATTTATTACACGCTATATAAATTTCACCTTTAATCAGCCAGGTATGTTCTCTAGACAACACTTACTGGTGTAGATCTTTTTTTTAAAGTAAATTTGAAGTAATTGTCTTTTTTCACCTGTTAAGCAATACTCATATGGAAATTTATGAAATATGGGATGTAATTTTCCATGACATTTAAAACTTTATATGCACATTATGGCAAGGAAAGGAAAACATTAGTGACAAAGTAAAACATTGAACACTTGAAGTCCGTATCTTTAATCACAAGCACTAGAAACTTGAGCAAGGTAATCAAGCTCCCTTCACCTCCCTGTTTCTCCCTGTTCCAAATTAAAAAAAAAAAAAACACATATTGCATATTATTACTAAAATAATAGATAACATTGCAATATATGTGTCTAGCACACAATAGACTATCAACACACATGAAAGTCTATCCTTTAATTTGTGTAAATAAACTCAGGAACTCAGTTCCTAAAATTCTGTTTTATGATATTTTAGTAGCTTGAAAACCAAAAGTACATTTCCAGCTCTTCTTTCAATGAACACATTTATACATACTTGTTAATTAGATAATTGGTTTATCATATGTAAGATCATGAATTCCCCATCTCTTGGTCTGTCTTTTGCTGGAAGTAGACTTACGGATGTTTCTAATCCATAATAGCACCCCCAAATCTTACACAATCTAGATCCTTCGCAGTTGGATATACTTTCACCATAGCTAAATAAAGAGGGCTCTAGTAACTGAAATAATGTTTGAAATTAATTATGTGCAAACTAGAAGGACTACAATCCGAATTTGACATCACTTACAGTTTATGCATTTTAAACCGTTAGTACTCATTCAGCCCATTGGGGATCAGATTGAGAAAGAAGTGTCATTTATAGTAATGTCTATTTTGAAATTGAAGTTATTTGCTGATGTCTTTAATAATTGTGAAGATGCTCACGGCTTAAAAAAACTTTTTACTTGATGAACGGTATCATTCAAATATTATAATTTGTCTATGATTCAAATCTCAGAATGATAACATCCTTTTAAATAGGGTCACAGAGGGACACTTGGGTGGCTTAGTAGTTGAGCATCTGCCTTTGGCTCAGGGCATATGCTGGAGACCCAGGATCGAGTCCCACGTCGGGCTCCCTGCGTGGAGCCTGCTTCTCCCTCTGCCTGTGTCTCTGCCTCTCTCTGGGTCTCTCATGAATAAATAGATAAAAGCTTAAATAGATAGATAGATGATAGATGATGATAGATAGATAGATAGATAGATAGATAGATAGATAGATAGATGATAGATAGATAGATAGATATAGATAGATAAGGTCAGGGAAACACTCTTTGATAGAAAGTTACCCTTACTAACTTGGTTTCTTGTGTTAGTAAGATCCTTGTTCAACTATGCTGGTTGTTGAAATAAACCTCACTTGTACTCTACTTAAGTAGCAATATTATTTTAAGATTTGTTCAAAGAAAGTGTGGAACATTATAAATTATCCACATCACTCTAAACTCTGATATTTAATTTTATTACTCTGTAAAATGTATGCTCTCTAAATCACTAATTACATTGATTTCCTGGCAACACTACTGTACGATATAAGTTGACTTGGTAAATAGAGGTCATGATGAGAATTTATTACTACAGTCAATTTTTAGGATGCATTCAATTTATGCAATGAATAGTTTTTAAAGATACACCTAATTAATTACTCCCATCACTGAATTTTGAAAGACACCCCCAAGTGAGCTTTCTCTATGAACCTTACTTCTTTGTAATATATACGGAACAAGAAGTTTCTGTTCACATTGCAGGATAAACGATGCCAACTTATTGTTATATGATCTCTGTAGTTCTGTAGCCATAGTTAATAAGGCGTTCTAATATAAATGAATGTTTGTTTTGTATTTGTAGAATATGTCTTTTTTACTTAAAATTAAAATTGATTTGCTTGTGTCTTGCTCCTTTGTTTAAACTACTGTCATACTAAGTACAAAAATCATGGGAAGCAAATGGCTGCTGCTACAGTTTTAATAAGTTCTGTAGGGGGTTTTTGAATGAAATCCATGTATTTGTGTGGCCCCCAAAGATGATTTCCTGCACCTTGCTAATACCATCCGTCCTTTTCTAACACCCATGGCAAAAAAAAGTAATACGGGCAGCCTCGTTTGTTGAAGCGCCATGGCCAATGGGAACGAAGTGTAAGTTGTTAACTATGTGTTAAGAAAGAATTCTTCTGTATGTTGGTAAATTGAACACCAATAAAAATTAATTCATTAAAAAAAAAAAGAAAGAATTCTTCCCCAAGAACTTAAAAAACCTGCCTGCCCCAAGGAACTGAAGCGTTAGGTATTAACGAGACGAGAAGTACATCACACTGGGCTGTCCTCGGTTCAGATACTCACAGAATATCCGTGTCCCCTTGCCTGTTGTCTTAGCAGATTAAGATGACATCTTCTGTTGAAGTGAAGTTAGTATAAGTGCGTAGAGAAAAAAGCAAATACACTTAAGAAATTAAGACTTAAACCCTGATGATTCCCCTCCTCAGGTAAATACATAATAAATAAATGGGCATTTTTTTCGGTTTGTTATTTTTGTGGCCTAAGAAAATGAGAATTCATTATGTGTGATGTCGGATTTAGGGACTACAGAGTTTTAGAAAGATCTATAATTGTCTATACTATAAATATGATATTTTTTTGTTTTTAGGATTTATCAGTGATGCTTTTTGATATTATAATAGGAGTATTATTTAATTCTTACATATACTTTCATAGAAATCAGGCCTTTTTAAGCACGCCACGTTTTATCTTCTCTCTTGTATTAGTTATCACAAGACTGGCCTTCCTCCGTACGTTTCTTTTGCTCCCTTGAGATAGCTGAATTTTGCAACTTCAGCACTCCAGTCTGGCTCTTGGCCCAGTCCACACCCTTCACACCACGGTGATATATTTGTTTCGCTTGGTAATGCTGTCAAGTCCTGAAATCCTAACATATGGCCCCAATGCACTCACTGTCTATGCTTCGCATTTTTGAGTGTCTTTGTATAAGTAATTTTATTACAGATTTATAGACTCAAGATCAGATGATCCATACCGATGGAGCCTCGCATTGTATAAGGGAAGAAATTAAGACCCAGGGAGGTTAGTGACTTGTCAAGACTGATAAATGACATGGTCATGTATCAAAATTAAATCAAACTGGAATGAGATTTTTTTTTTTTTCCTCCTGACCGTTTTGGTAGCATCATTTGTACTCCTTCCAAAATCAATGTAAATCCTAAAAAAACACGGACATTGTGTTCACATTATATTGTTAAAATGCACAAATTGATTAACTAAACAGAAAACCAAACAGACCATAATGGAATAAACAGATGTAGAGGTAATTAACATTGTAGTTATTAGAGAAACGAGAGACCGTTGGCTCTCCGCCCCCCCACCCCGTGTGACTGCTGCTTGCCATCCTACAGGGAAGACGGGGGTGAAGGTGAAGGGCGAGCCAGGGGCAAAGGGGGTGAAGGGCGAGCTCAACTGCCCCAGGGGAAGCCATGGGAAGGAGCACCAGCAATCGTACAAATCCATTTGAGGAGTTTAATTTTCAACCTACTAGAAGCACGATGACAGATACGTTGGTATGAAACTAACTTAGCACCTGAATGGCGGAACACTCAAATAAGGAGATTTTGAGAAAAATCCTTGACTTTATTTGTCATAGATTATCATTTAAATGCTTCATTTCATTGGGTTCAAAAATACTTTTTTTTTTCTCTTTAAGGGAAAGGATTATGGCCATATATAGGATGCCATAGTAAAGTCAGTAAATAAATTCTTAAATCTTCAAAATTGAAGTATGTATTTTTGAAAAATAGTACATTTATTTATTTATTTATTTATTTATTTATTTATTTATATTTCGAATAGTTCTTTTAAAGGTAAACCTTTTATAAGTCTATTCTAGCGGAGTTGCTATTGGAACAGTGGTCTCTAAGTAATTTCAGAATTTTGCAGCCAGCTTGAATTGGTGCTTCATTAACGGGAGCAAATGGTATCGACCCATTTGATAATAATTCAAAATAATTATATGCTAATGGATTTTGGTAGAGCAAAAAGTTAGATGTACTTTCAAAGATTGACAATCTTCTACATTTAGAATACTCAGGATAATATGCCTAGTGATGCTTTTGCTTATGCTGGTTTCTTACCTTTCGTTCCTCCTGCCGCATGTCCCAGACACTCACTCTGATAGCCCGACCCCCTCTGCCTTTCCCCAAGCCTTCCACTCCCCACCCCATGGCCTTGCTGTCTCTCCTAGAAGCACAGCTGTTCCCTCTTAAACAGGACCTCCAAAATGTAATTACTAATCGAACAAAAAAAAAAATAATCTCCATTTTTATGTGATTATACATGTTTATGTGTTACATACACTGCATAGATATTAAATTAAATCTTAGAAATTTTTTTGAAGGTTTTATTCATTTATTCCTGAGAGACACAGAGACAGAGAGAGAGAGAGACAGAGACCCAGGCAGAGGGAGAAGCAGGCTCCATGCAGGGAGCGGGATGTGGGACCCGATCCTGGGACCCCGGGGTCACCCCCTGGGCCCAAGGCTGATGCTCAACCACTGAGCCACCCAGGAGCCCCTAAATCTTAGAAATTTTCAGGATATAACCTCATCTACACCACTAGATTTTCTTTCCTTTTTTAAATTTTTTTACTAGTTTTTTTAAGAACAAGACAAAGATGTTAATAGACAAGAGTGTGAGTAATGCTAATTCTGAGTAGCATTTCTGATAGTAAACCGAACACACTCTGCATCACATGATAACGTTGATAAAATAGCCTCTGGGATGCAAGTGTCTTCGGTGGCCAAGGGAGTGGGTGGAGATACCTGGTAGCCGCCCCAGCTACCCGGAGGCGCTCGGCTAAGGGCACCAAGACTTTTGCAGAGCCGGCCCTTGCCTTCAGAGATGATCACATTACTCAGAATCCTAAAGCCTTTGGTAATGATGGTCTGTTTGTCCTCCGGTGTCTATCATGTTATATTGTTTATTTTGTTTTCACATGTAAATCCCTTATTTTTTCAAAAATAGATGTTTTGATTTTTGAAATAATTACATGCCTTATTTGTGTATATCTGGTGATTCCTATCAGTACATTGCTAATTAAGAATTTTTGGAAGTATTTTTTTATTCAAATAAGATTCCTAGAAATTCATTTGCATTTACACCTTAATTCCAACATGAATACCTGGATGGAAAAACTACGTTCTATATTGCCCTTTATTGCTTAAATGTGATTTGTCTTTCCACAGAAAATGAAATAATAATTTTCTTCCTTGTGTGAATAACATCAGTCTGAGCTGATTTCAGAACATGTAAAACTTGTAGTATTTAGAATTTCAGGTTTCAAGCTTAGGCTCAAATTTCTAGACTGTTTTGTTAAATATAAAGTCTTTTCTTTAAAGACGGTCTTACGATGACAAAATGTTAACTTCTTTCTTTTGGATTTACTGAATATAATAAAATGTTCATGATTCACTGTTCGTCCTCCAGGTGTTATGGTATGAATAGTACTTGTTAAAATATGAATTTTGGTTAGCTTACCCTCATCTAATGTCTTTATTTAAAAATAAACATAAGTAAATATTCTACTGGTTTCAGAAATGATATAATTTGGCATCAACTCTTATTCAAAATGCTGGTACAAATATATGCAATATTTTAATGTTTATAATGTTGATGATACTTCAGCGAATTCTAACCAGGATGAAGTCTACATAAAAGACACCATGTTTATTGATGTACTTTGGGAACTTGAAAGTGTTTGGTTGTACTTTAAGAATTTGAAAGCAATGCTGGCTTTGAAGGGAATAAGGATAACTAAAGTTGGGTTTCTTTTATATATATACATATATACTGTATACATATATGTATCCCAAGTCATGCCGCTTTTTCTAATAAAATAGCTTCTGTTGATGAGGAACCTGAATTTGGTAATAATTTTTCCTAAGGTATCTGATTGCATAATTTTATGCCTTACTTTGATTATACAATGTGAAAGAACAATGCAGATTCAATATTCTTTTATTTCCCTCTGCTCCATTTCTGTAATTTATAAGTCTAAAGTGGTATTGAGTAATGTTTTTAATTTTCCAGTTATTGTTTTAATTCTCATTAGAATTTTGTGCCAATTAGTTAATTAGTAATAGCAGCATGGTTGTCTTTCCCATTTTCTCTCTTATGACATGAATTCTTTGGCCAAGCAAAATTTTAAAGTAAGTCTTTTGGCAAAATTTACAGACTTGAAATAAAGAGAAGTGTTTGGAGCTATGACAGCTTCGTGAAAAATTTTGGGACAAGCAGGTTTGGGGAGAGGGGAAGAATGGATAAAAAATTCTTCTCAATGTCCATCGGGATTTTATCAAAATTTGAAACACATAGTTTGAACTTCTTCCCCTAAAATAGAAATTCAGATTATATTTCTTAACAGTGTTTAGGGATCACTTTTCTGTAAGTTTGACTTATTCACGAAAAAAATGTAAAGCAAATAGAAGCAAATGTTTCTAGTAAAACATCTTTTCTCATTAGGATAGGTGCAACGAATTAGTCTCTCTATAAACAATTTTAATGAATAGGAATGAGTACTGATTTACTAAAGGATTTCTAGATATTAAGTGTTTTTGAATAGATTCCCTGTTGCTTTATTTCTTAGCACTTAACCCTCTGTATGTAAATCATTCACACAAATAGGTAGAGCAATAAGCATTTTAATCCAAGTGGAAAAACAAATACTTTTAAGTATAGGTAACAGAAAATAATGTGTTTTCCCAAGTTATTCTAGATCAAAGCCTCAAAATGGATGTATTCTGAGGTATTTCTACACAATAAAAAGAGGACTGCCTATCACTAAACCCACTAACTTGGCTTTCTAAATTTTAGTCGTTGCTGGAAGAGTTCCTCATTGCTGTTTTCTCTCAAAATAAGCTGCTCTTATTTTCAAGCACATTGGGTACACCTGGGGAGTCAGGTGTTCTTTTCTGTCACTGTTCTTAACAGAATAGATCTTTATTGCTGAACAATTGTCACTTCTGTTTCAGGGATTATCAAAAATACATCATAACTACAAAGTCAAAACAAAAAAATCTGTATGATGAATCATAACTAAGTGGCCAGCAGAGTATCTCCAAGGAATGTATTCTTATTTTATTTTGGGAAAATCTTGATATATGAAATTAAAGATTATCATGAAGAATAAATACCACATTGATTAGTATATTGAACATGAGCATGGAGTTTACTGATTATTATTTATCTTCAAGAGCTGGAGTGACCTGGAAAAAAAAAAAAGCATGATGCTAATATCAATTTATGTATTCTTTTAAAAAATGCACTAATTATAGTTATTGTTGTTGTTTTAACAGCATGAAAGATGCGGGAGTAGGCCATAAGCAATGGAGGGGTCCCATATCATCCACCTGCAAGCAGTGCCCGGTGGCCTATACCAACCCCGTGTGTGGTTCAGATGGTCACACCTACTCTTCTCAGGTAAAGACAGTCACAGTCATTTCATATGAAATATGCAATGTGTATTTACTGATTAACTGAATAAAATTATTAAGTCTCCCATGTACTCATCCAAATAATTTCCTTAGCCTTTAAAACAGTGCAAATAATCTCACTGGTTTGGAATCTGATTCAATGTATATTTGTCTCCCCTATATCAGAATTTTTGAAATTTGAAATACTAAAGTGGTGAACACTCTGGACCCTCCAACATTAAAGCAACATTTCCTTTGTTGCAACTATTAAAGAGTTCAGAAATGTAACCGTGGCATGCCGTAATGTTCACAGTTATCATCATTATAACAACAATAGCAGCTACAATCTGCCATTATCATTACTTCTTTTATCTCATATGTTATTTCTATAATATTACTTTTAAGCCTCCCAAAATTCCTTTTAACAAATGAGAAGACTAAAGGTCAGAAGGATATAGCAAATTTCACCCATTTACTGACATTTAAACCAGTATGTATTGCCGTCTCTGATTTAGTGTCCATTCTTTCCTCTACATTATCTGCCTCTTTATTCAGTGTCCCCATAGCACTCAAATATATAGGAGCTTTTAAGAACTTTACCGAATAAGACATTGATAAGTTTTCTTTGATAATGTGACAGAAAAGAATGTAGGCTCACAAGCTCTTACATGAAATTTTGAGGCCAGATAAATTTATAAAATTAGATTTTTTTTTAAAACTGCATTTGTTTTAAAAAACAGTACAGGGATCCCTGGGTGGCGCAGCGGTTTGGTGCCTGCCTTTGGCCCGGGGCGCGATCCTGGAGACCCAGGATCGAATCCCACATCGGGCTCCCGGTGCATGGAGCCTGCTTCTCCCTCTGCCTGTGTCTCTGCCTCTCTCTCTCTTTGTGACTATCATAAAAAAAAAAAAAAAAAAAAAAAAGTTACAATAAATTCCTTAAAAAAAAAAAAAACAGTACAGTAGCATATTGTACTGTTTCCCTAGTGGGACCTTGCCCTATTATTAAACATATTAATATCTTACTAAGGAACTCTTTGAATTTCACATTACACAGAATATATGAAAACTATAAATTTCTTCAGTTCATTTCTAAGTTTGCTTACTGCAAGGAGAGTCCCAAAAATTTTTAGCTACCTGGACATTTTGTTTCATAGATACGTCTTTATGAGCCATCCCTTCTCTTCATAAATCTGTCCTCACAACTTAAACTTGCATTTGTAATTACTAATCTTCTCAATGGTGCCGCAATGATAAGATAGATTGATTGGGTCGATAAATGTATGCAGAGTACTTCTTTGGTGCTAAGTACTGTGTTATCTCCGTAAAGCCGCTATGTGCTTATTTGCTGACCTTCTAAAGATGTGCATTGCTAGGAGAGAATGGAGACTGTTACCAGTCATTGCAGTACGACCTTGATCTTGGTGACGAATCTTGGTCCAGAGTCCCAGCTTTGCGAATTAGGAAAATTCATGCTGTCAGCACAAGAAAGAATGAATATATCTCCTATTATCAAATCCTACATGAAAACATAAATCACTACACTGATTTATTCAATGAGAATGAGGTTGCAGATTGTAATGTTCAAATTGGTGGGTAGAGCTACATGGCAAGCAAATTTTCATCTCGGCTGCACTCGATGAACACTGATGGTTGCACAGGTTGAATCAAGGGTGAGACTAATTTTCACTGGCATCTAGCTAAAATAAACCTGTCATTCTCAACATTCGAAGTATGTGTGCTGGAGGATGCTTGCATCCAGGGTCTCTGGAGCACACTAACATTAGCCCCCATCTATTTGTTTGGGGCTCTCTTAAGGATGCCCCTGGTAGATGGTCAAGTTCTGTATAATTGGCAACCCTGGGTGGCTCAGTGGTTTTTCACCTGCCTTTGGCCCAGGGCGTGATCCTGGAGACCTGGGATCGAGTCCCATGTCGGGATCCCGGCATGGAGCCTGCTTCTCCCTCCTCCTGTGTCTCTGCCTCTCTCTCTCTCTCTCTCTCTCTCTCTCCCTCTCTTTCTCTCTCTATGTCTATCATGAATAAATAAATAAAAATTAAAACAAAACAAAACAAGTGCTGTGTAATTTAGTTTCACAGAGCATGAGGTTACAACCATAAGTGATTTCTTCCTTTTGGGACCATACAGGAGGTCTTGCTTGATGATTGTGGAGAAATACAACCATATTCCCACCTCAGATTAAACATGTCTGTCACAGGTAGATTAATTCACATATATTGCCATGGAACAATCCGATGGAACAATTCCATTGTTCTCCATTGTACTAAGCATCTTCAAAGACTCCCCAGCTTACAAATCGTATGGCTTTATAAATATTGTTAATAAAACCATTCTAAATAATCCATTGAATTTTGACCATTCTGAGTAATCCATTGGATGATAAACCATTGCATTATTATTTTAATATTTATTTATGTATGTATAACTTCTGATACATGCCTTGTTGACAAAAAGATGTGAAAAGAACACGGCGCAAAGAATATAAGCTTTTAGTAAAACCCAAATCACCACCCTCATTTCTAATGATTGATTCTAATTGATTCTAATTTAACGTGGTGATTTTTCCACTTTGGACCACCAATACTAATGCTGAGCTGTGTAAAACAATGCAAACTAAGTGGAGTTCTTAGTCCAGTAAGAACTTCTATTAAACAATCTTTAATAATATTTTTTAGAAGTTTATTGGCTTTAAAATTCAAAATAAGGCCCTTAGCTTTTTTTCTTCTCTCTTTTCTTTTTCTTTTCTTTTCTTTTCTTTCTTTTCTTTTCTTTCTTTTTTTCTTCTTTTCTTTTCTTTCTTCTTTCTTTTTTTCCTTTCTTTCTTTTCTTTTTTTCTTTCTTTTATTTTCATTTCTTTTCTTTTCTTTTCTCTTTATTTTCTTTTCTTTTTTTCTTTTCTTTTTCTTTTCTTTCTTTTCTTTTTTCCTTTCTTTTCTTTTCTCTTTATTTTCTTTTCTTTTTTCTTTTCTTTTCTCTTTCTTTTCTTTCTTTTCTTTTTTCTCTTTTCTTTTCCTTTCTTTTCTTTTCTTTTTTCTTTTCTGTAAGACAAAGTATTACCAGTACTAGATTGAGAACAAAGACCACAGAGGCAAATGCTTTATTGAGATGGTAATTTTATTATTTCTCCAGCATCCAATTACTAGGGGATGAAAACAGAAGATTGGTGCAGGAGTCACAGGATATTTATTTTGGCTCTTGGCTCATCTTTGTCAATAGGCTTAGCAAATTCTGACAGCTGGAGATTTAAACAGCTTTGAGCATACTCAGGGGCATTTGAGTTCACAGTAATGGTGAACTCCAAGTTCTAGGTTTAGTATGGTTCATAAAGCTCCTTGCTTGAGGTTTCTGATCCCTCAGCTGAGTATTCTCAATATGTTAAACACTGGTCAGAAGCCAGGTGCTACCAGCCCAGGGTGTGGGACCCCTCACCCCTTCCAGGATGGAAGCCCAGTCCTGTGCTCCTGGTCTCTGTACCATCTTTCTGTATTTTGGCTCCCTTGCATATCCATTTGTTTGTCTGTTGCTTGTTTGTTTTACTATTGCAAATAATCTTCCTTCAGGTTCTTTTTTAGACCCACAGCATTCCCTCATTAGCTTCAGCTCAATTTATGGAGAGGAGATTATAAATCACGCTTCCACTGTAGAACTTAACTGGAGATGAGGTCATCACAAAGTATAATAGGTGCAGGAGTTGAGGGTTGGGCTGAGAAAGAGGTTACCACAAGGTAGCCAAAGGGAGACTTTAGTCAAATGCCCTAACTAAGATATAATTTTGGAAAGTATTTCTCATTACTCAGTTTTGACCGACTTGGAATAATTATTTTATTGGAGTTCAAGATCTGAAATTGTCAGCTCGTCTAGAAATGCTCAGTAGAGTATTTTAAAAATGTATACACACACAAAAAAAAAAAAAACCCCACAAAGGAATAGATGAAAATTTATGAAAAAAAAATCGATTCACTTGAAAAAATATTGGGACTTTTGTAATTTTTGTAAGAACTGTTTTTCTAATATCTGATTTTCTTCCCGTTTAAGAAAATGATTGACACTTTTTCTAGAAGCCTAGCTCACCTTTCTTTTTAAAAGAACAAATATTTTCTGAATTCTTTTGAATTCAGCAATGCCAGAAAAATCAAAATATAAGTCTGTTCAAGGTTATTTGAGAGGTAATCGTTCCTGAAATTGACACAAAAGATAAAGGTCTTTGTTTCTTTACTTGAGGCGAAGTCCATTTTGAGTGTATTGCTTCAGTAAGGCCTAGGAGCTGTCCTCCAATATAGCATTCATAGTAGACCATGGCAATAGTCGTCTAAAATGGATGCTCCATTTGCTGGGCCGAAGTCAATAAATAATATTCATGTTTTAGAATTCAACATGGCATCGGTAATACCAACTCCCTGGGGACAACACACTGGGTGATTTTGAACTTTTTTTTTTTTCATATTTAGTCACATACTCCTTGGCAATTGAACTTAGTAATGGTGAATTCTGGACATCCAGGTGGCTCAGCGGTTGAGTGTCTGCCTTCAGCTCAGGGCATGACCCCGGGGTCCTGGGATCAAGTCCCACGTCAGGCTCCCCGCATGGAGCCTGCTTCTCCCTCTGCCTCTCTCCTCTCTCTCTCTTTCTCTCTGTGTCTCTTGTGAATAAATAAATAAAATCTTTTAAAAAATGGTGACTGCCTTAGGAATTAACATTGTAAGAAACTGAGTGAGTGTGTGTGTGTGTGTGTGTGTGTGTGTGTGTTGAGGGAAAGCAAGCAGAAAGTTAACCATTTTATACTAAAGCTCCCAACTCTGGCTACAGACATGCTACTACTTAAGTTGGTTTGGGGTGAGATCCTGTGAATCTGAATTTTAAAAGCTCCTCAAGCGATTTTTATATGTAGGCGTAGTTGAGAACCACTACTGGATCTCTTCACACTGCTGCTTTTAAGTTCTTTTTTTATTTTTATTTTATTTTTTTTTTTTATAAACTAGAATAGTAGCATTCATGGAGAAGCTTTTACTTTTTTGTTGCAACTTGAGAACATCACATTTTGTTTTCTCATTTTACTGCCATGTCTTATTTTTCTTTACTTTTCCATATTTGAGGCATTCTCTTACCTTCTCTTAATAATAGTTGCTAATTCTAGTAGCTCCGTGTACATTTCAAAAGATCCAGCATTTCCGGACACCTCACCATGCTGATGTGTTCTATCTATTAGAATTTAGTATTTTCATTACCTTGTGTCGCTGCCTCTGAATGCTTTGAGGAGAGATGATTTTATGTTGGAAGATCCACATCCTGAAATCCATGTGCACGGTTTCCGTTTGAACCATTTCAGGGCAGCTTCCCTGTGGATCGTGCGTTTGGCTCAGGCTTGCCGACTTGACCAGGACCACAGCTCCAGCATGTAAGCTGGTCACTGGCGGGGACAAGCTCGTAGTAAACCCCTGCACATTAAAGGAGATCATGTGATGGGATTTTATCATAAAATCTCAGATTTGAAAGGAACTCAACAGCACCTGCATGCAAACTTTGCACCTGATGCAAACTTCTGCACAACGTGCAGGTACCTAATAAGGGATCATGTTCTATGAAACACGGGTCTGCATTTGTGGGGCGACCTGTCAGAAAGGCTCCGGTTCTCACATCGACTTGGCTTCCAACACTCCCTGTTCCTACCCCCTCAGCGTATATTGAGGCACACAAAGCCAACTCTGTTGTCTTCCGTTGTTGGGAAATAAGTGAATTCCTAGATTTTCACTTAAAATGAAGCAAGAGTCTAAAAGACACCCAATAGGTAGACTGTTACTTCATTTTAACAAAACCCAGTTACTGGCCTTTTAGAAGTTTTTTGTGTATGTTTATTTAGATATGGACTTTGTAAAGAATATTCATCTTCACTGAATCGGAGACATTCAACATTGTGTTCATGGAAACCTGACCCTGTAATTTGCATTGATATTGAAGCATTAAGTCATATTTAATTAAACTATATAATTATGATGTTAACTTATTGGAACAGACTTTTGGAGCAAAAAAAAAAGTGAAGTGATGGTAAACATAAAACTTAGCTGACAGAAATGAGAAAGTTTGGAGTCATTTATTAGTGTTAAGTGTTTAGCATGCTATGGACATCAGTTATTTCCCTGGAGATCAATCGAGGGTGAAATTCCAATATAATTGTCTTGTTAACCAAAAAAAAAAAAAAAAAATTCACTCAGGAGAAACTAATATATTCTTCTTGTGTAAATATTACATTTGCGGTTAAATTTGATCACCAAATGAAGGTGAAATATAATTTCTTAACCAGTTGAATATGAACAAGTAGAAATAATCACTGAATTTTTACAATCCTAACATATTTTCTAGGAAAAAATATCTGTGTAAAAATAAATTCTAATTATTTGACTTTTCAATCCTGAATTTATCTTATTCTCAGAATAGTCTATGTGTATGGATATAAAATGTTGAGCAGTTAGTGTTTTATGTATACTTATTCATATTATTAGTGTATTTAAGTGCACACATAAAGGTAAGGGAAATACCCCACTTATATTTCTCATATCCACATCTTTTTGGCTTCCAGAGAATTTTCCTGTAAGTGCACCACCCCGTCAACCATTCCAACGAATATGAGGCTGAGACCAAATCCACTCAGTGTATCTTATGCAACATTTAATTAAGGCTAATAAAATATAAATAAATAAATAAATAAAATAATAATAATAATTAAGGCTAATAGCTAGGAAGCTCCAAGTAGAAGAATGAGGCCAATCTGCATACAATATCGACCTCAAGAATGTCCCCCTTCCCCACTCTGGGGTCCTGGCCCAACCACTTGAACAAATCCCATAAACCATCAGTTTACCTTGGCAATCTAGGTGGCTTTGTCTCAATTTTCTTTCTTAGTCCTTCTACTTGGCTTGAGGACTGAACCCAGAAATAGCAGGGTATGTTGGTGATTCCACAGACCCCACTTGGCCTACAAGGAAGAATCTAGGACAAGTACCCAAAAACAACAACAACAACAAAACCCCAGCCCTGATCAGTGAGTCAGGGGTGGCCTGGACGCCTTCTAGGAGCACGGTGGTATCATTGCTCACTTACTGCCGGTAAGAGCTACGTTCTTCTGGAGACACAGATGGACAGGACATCAAATGTGACCTTCCAGCCACCTGGAAGACATTTGATTTTCCAATTGAATTAGAGCAATTGATTCTACTCCTTGGTTTTGGAATGATGCTTGCAAGCAGTCTGCTCAATCTGCCCTATTTTCTGAAGCTACCAACTGTTGGCATCCAGCCGTGTCGCTGAATGACTGAGAATGGAGGTGGGCAAGACATCAGAAGGTACTGGCAGGTGCTTTGTGGGGTGGTTCGGGAGTCAGCGCCCCTTTCTCTTGCTGAAGGACTCACAGGGGAGGCAGAATGGAGAAAGAAATGTCTAGGCAAAGGGAAAATACAGCAGTTAAACTTAAGGTACTTGCGGGGATCCATGGATGGCTTAGCGGTTGAGCGCTGCCTTTGGCCCAGGGCGTGACCCTGGGGTCCCGGGATCGAGTCCCACGTCGGCCTCCCTGTATGGAGCCTGTTTCTCCCTCTGTCTCTCTCTCTCTCTCTGTCTCTCTCTCTCTCTCTTTATGTCTATCATAAATAAACAAAAATAAATCTTTAAAAAAATAAAAAAATTGTACAGAAACACAGGAGATCTAAATGGACTTGTCCTCCAATACTACAAACAAACAAACAAAAAAAAAAACAGTAGCTCTACAGTGCCAGAAAACTAGATTCTCCAATAAAAGTCATAGAAGGTGAAGAGGATTAGTACAAAATGATTATTATGGTAATTCACCTGGAAAATGTAATAGAATAAATCTAATCCTGTACGTATATATAAAATGGTTTCAAGATCTATAAAGGGGGGGGTACCTGGATGGCTCAGTGGATTAAGCATGGCTTAATCGTGCTCTCAGGGTCCTGGGATCAAGCCCTGCTCAGTGAGGAGTCTGCTTCTCCCTCTCCTTCTGTCCAATCCCCTGCTCACTCTGTCTCTCAAATAAATAAATAAAATCTTTAAAAAAAGCTGTAAAGCAATTTCTGTAGGAAGACCTTCCCAAATCTCACTCACACCTTGTGAGATTCCAGCGCTCTTCTCTCAGTAATTAGTGGAGCTACGGGGAAAGAAAGAAAGAAAGAAGAAGAAAGAAAGGAAGGAAGGAAGGAAGGAAGGAAGGAAGGAAGGAAGGAAGGAAGGAAGGAAGAAGAAGAAGAAAGAAAGGAAAGAAAGAAAGAAAGAAAGAAAGAAAGAAAGAAAGAAAAGAAAGAAAGAAAGAAAGAAAGAAAAAGTTGGGTTCCTTTCCTCCCCTCCCCAGCCCAATGTCAGTGGATCCACTGCTCAGTAGTCAATACGGAAGGGTTGCACTTTATGTTATAGCGTGGAGGTGTGGGGGGTATTTAGTGGGGAATGTCCCTGGAATTTCTGTGCTGCAGAGATGGCCCGCAAGCTGTGAGATTGGTTCTCTGGGGCAGTTGAGAAAATAGAGTGATCGTATAAGTAAATCTGTTTCTTGTTCTTGGAGAAAGTACTTAAACAAACATGGAAAATGGGAGGATGGAAAGAATCCTGAGATGGTGGATTGGAACTAGAGGTCTCAGTATGAACTCATGTTGAGTTGTGTGTGTGTGTGTGTTTTATTAATTTTTTAAAAATAAGTATTATATATATGAATATATATATATTAAGATATATATAGAGAGAGACACTTGGAATTAGTTGTAGATGTGTCTGTATGCATGTGTGTCCTAGAAGGATACCTGTTTACTTATAATATTCAATAAATTATTGAAAAAATAAATAAATTATTGAATTCTGACAGGTTAACTAGTTGACTTCAGCTATATCTGTCTCACCTATCCTTGTTGTTTTTCCTTGTCATCTCCACCTTTCCTTTATAAACTCATTCCTCATAAGGTCTCAAGCACCCCAGTTCGCAGGTCCAGCCTCTCTTCCATAGTCAACATTGCGTGATTCTTCTTCTCCAAAGGTGTGCACTGAGCGGTAGGCTTAGACGCACATGGATTCCTGTAGTGAGTCCACAGACGACGCTCTGGAAGTCGTATCTTCCAAGTTACTCCCTCAGGTTTACTCAAGAAGGGGGCTTTACACCCTGGAAAAACTAAGTTCTGTGTGATTGTGTCTTTGGGTCGAAACAAAGTGCACCGGCTTTTCCCTGTCTTTCCCTTCCAGCACGTTCCAAAGTATATCGCTGCTACCAGTGCATAATAAAACTGTGTAGGGGCTACTGACCGTGAAGCATATATCCTGGCAATAAGAACAGTCCATAATTTTAAATAGGTTCTTGGTATTTCTTAAACATGTTAAACAGGAAATTTCCTCAAGCTTTATGTTCATTGAAATAGTAAGTTTTTTTTTTGAAATAGTTAAGTTTTTAAAACTTAAACTTAATAATAAAAACTTAAGTATGTAAAGCCCACAGACATTGAACTGTATGTCCAAGCTACCACCCCTTAGTATTTATATGTTTATAAGATTGTTAAAGTCATTGACAACAGTGAGGTCTTTCTTCCATCTTCTCACTTGTTAGCTAAATTTAACTTTCCGTCCTGAATCTTTCATCTCCTTGCATGTTCCTTTAAAATACATCCCTTGTTACTTATTGCTATTCTTTTTATTTATTATTTTTTTAAAGATTTATTTATTCATTTGAGAGTGAGAGAGCACAAGCATGCATGTGTGAATGGGAGGACAGAGGGGGAGAACCTTCAGGTAGACTCACGCGGGGTTTACTCCCGTGACCCACGCAATCATGACCTGAGCTGAAACCAATAGTCAGCTGCTCACCTACTGAGCCACCCAGGTGCCCCTTATTGCCATTCTTTAAAAAAAAATCAACTTCCATTTATATCTGTAAAAATAATTTTTTCTCACATATCACCCTAATTTGTTGGAGTACTTGGTATAAAGACTTTCTATTCTCATCCATTTCTTAATTATCTTTAACCAGTCTGCACCCTCTGGAAAAGTCTGAGCTGTTATCTGTCAAAGCCCATATTTGATACTAACACAAATGATGAACATAAAACTCAATAGTTAAAATGACTTCATTAATGTTATGTATATATTATATCAATCACCAAACAATGTGATTGAAACTATTACTGATAATTGAAAGCAACATTTGTCTGGAGTAATTTAAACAAGAATTTTGGTTTGATGACAAAATTGAGTAAAACCTGTAAAAAGGAGATAATTGTAAAGTAAGCACACCATATATATATATATATATTATTTTATTTTATTTTATTTTATTTTATTTTATTTTATTTTATTATTTTATTTTATTTTATTTTATTTTATTATTTGACAGAGAGAGAAAGAGAGGGCAAGCAGGGAGAGGGGCAGAGGGAGAAGAAGGATGCTCCCTGGTGACCAGGGAGCCCAATATGGGGCTCCATCTCAAGACCCCGGGGGTCATGACCTGAGCAGACTTCAATGGATTGAGCCACCCAGGCGCCCCTATATTTTTGATTCTTAAAGTTTTTATTTCTAAAAAAAAATTATTTATTCATGAGAGACACACAGAGAGAGAGAGAGAGAGAGAGAGAGAGAGAGAGAGGCAGAGACACAGGCAGAGGGAGAAGCAGGCTCCATGCAGGGAGCCTGATGTGGGATTCGACCCTGGGACTCCAGGATGATGCGCTGGGCCGAAGACAGGTGCTAAACCACTGAGCCACCCAGGGATCCCCTGATTCTTAAAGTCTTTAAATATATTACCAGATTTTGCAGTCTGAGGACACCTCTTTACAGCAACAGCGTAACAAGGAGGAAAATGCACAGATGAACGCTGCATTGTGCACACAGATCACAGAGTCAGAGACCCTTGACAGCACATGATCTTAGAACTCAACTAGATAAGTTATATCCTCAGGAGTCAGATTTCTTTATATACAGATATTCAGTCTCAGCTGAGGTGAGGGAGTATGCAAGCTGGACATTCTTGGACTACATTGGATTGAATTGAGTTTAGCGCAGAATGTAGTGTAACCATCCCACCATGCACAGACTCCGATATTCTTCAAAGAGAAACCACCGCAAACGCAGTATTGCCTTAGTTCTGAGTCCGTAATCCATGTGTCCAGTTGCTTTCTCCTTGGCATGTCCTCACGGTGCACTACAAGATACTGTAAGGTCTGTGTCAAATGAGAAATTTCTTTTTGATATTTTGAGGTGCATTTAATTTGGGGAGAAAAGATATATGTAATAATAGTTCCTATTTAGAAAATTAGGGATATATTGATTCAAAGAATATACTACATCTAAGAGAATGTGTTCAGTAAAATAAGATTCAAATATATGTTTGTTGCCTTATGTTTTCCTGACTGTTCTGCTTAGTTGGATGGCCTAGTTGCCAACCAGTACAATATTTTAACTGGTTCATGACTACATGATAGGGATTATAAATTTGTTAACCTGGGTTAAAGAGTCCTTACCGTGCTCATGTCATCTTATGTCAGGTTAAATTCATCTAGTCTTTATAATACCCAATTTCTAGATGTCTGATAGAAACAGTTTGAAGAAAAAAAAAAAAAAACAGTTTGAAGTGTAAAGAATAAGGGGAAATTTACTTGCTTACCATTTAGCCTTAAAGATTGCTTAAATTCAGGACTTTAACATTCTTAGGACTTTGTTGGTCCTTTTCTCATTTTGATTTTGCTTAATAGCATCTGTACTCACATCTCTAGTGTTGCCCCAGTAAAGGATCTACCTCTCTTTCCTCAGCTCTGAATCAAATATAAGAAGTTGCCTCTAACCTGTCTCATGTCACAGGACTTTGGCCCTGTGGTAAGGGGTGGTACGCTATGACATTTGTGTATGAAAATTAGTTTTCCAAAAGAGAGTTTCTGGTGAGAAAAGGAGACAGTTGCCCCAAATAAATGGGATGTTATTTCTTAATGGAAAGTAGAGTCACAAAAGGGAAAATAATTGTGTAGTGTCCACTTCAGTTCACAGGGTTGCCGAAGGTTTTTGCTATGCTCCACTCCTTGCTTGCTATTTATGCTACAATAATAAGGTGATTATAATTGGCAAATCCCAATGAATGAATGGATTCAAGTCTAAATCAAGTCTTTTTTTCCTCCTCTGGTTGTCTTTGCCTGGGAAACATCAGAGCAGCGATCAGAAAAACTCAAGTGGAGAACATGTGCTATGGGAGCTATGAGGAATTCTATTCATGAGCTCTCAGATCGTGCTAAGATATTGGTTGTCTAAGGTATTAAAGATATAGAATGTAATATATTAGTCAATCCAAAGTAGATTAAAACAAACACTAAAATAAAGTGATTTATAACATTCCAAATTCCCAATTTATTCTTTTCGAATGAATCAAAAATTTTATCACTACAATAAGAGGCTGAACATTGTTGCTCTCTTTAGCTACTGCTAATTATATACTTGTTTTAAGTGAGAGGCACCGTACAGTAGTGCTCCAATCCCATTTTTAGCCATGCATTTTTGATCATTTTGATCATTTTGATCAGTTGCTTGTTTTCTAAATTTCACTTGAAAGACTTATTTTTAAAACATATACCTATCTTACCTCATTGATCAAAATATAATGCATCAAAACTGCTTAACACGATGTTTGACCCACAGGAAGACCACAGTGAAAGTTTCATTTATAAACTGTATTTTGTTATTTTTGCTGATTTGTTTTTTTTCAGGATTTTTTTTTTCTGGATAATTTAAGTGGTTATGGCAAGTAGTTTATACCTACCATTGTTTTTATCTTATATGCATTACTCTAATGAATGAGCAAGAAAAAAATTCCTAAGGAAATATGGACA